>NC_134575.1:75927775-76245957 GCF_050947875.1 Dermacentor variabilis
TGTCATGTCATCTACATAAGGTCATGCCTGCATTTTATTCATGTCCTAATATATAGTGATTATATATCATATAATCGAAGTTATCATGTCATCCATAGGGTTTATGTCATCGCATACATGCCATGTCAAGCATGTCATCTCATTGATGTCGTGGAAAGCCGTTTGTGTTATGTATGCATGCATATTATACCCCCTCCCCATGCCCACTCTGTGTATATGCAGGTCAAGAAACGACTACGAAGGCATCATGACGTAGGAGGCTATAAGATAGTGTCACATGGTGGTGACGTTGAAGAACACAGTTGCAATACTGTGAAGGGCAAAACTAACTTTTATTGGGCGAACCTGTGCCCACAAAAACAGGCTACACTTATAGCACAACGATAGGGGCGAACGCGGTCGGCGATCGTCGAAAATCTGATCAGCGGGTCCAGGGCGTCGACTTTTATACAGCAGTCATCGAATGTTGCCAGACTTATCATTGGGACCCACGTTCCTTCCACAAAGTTCTACACCATTCGCGTCACGCGATGAAATCAGATAACAGATGGTTCGGCAACAACAGACAGCGGATAGAAGCATCGATGACTTTCCAGAAACTTCGGACACTTGCAGGCCCGTCTCGCGCTGTGCGATAAGATTTGATAGGCGGCGAAACGTGGTCGCCCGATAAATATAAGTACACGTGTCAATAGATCAATACACTCAAAACATCTGAACAAAAATTGATACGCATTTAAAAGAAATGGTGCTAAAACCATCGCCCACCGTCAATGTAATCGAACAGACAAATTATTCTAGAAAGCTATTCACATTATTAGGCGAATGATGTGATTGAAGGCGTGCCTTTGTGGGAGTGAGGATATTTAGGTAGCGCGTGATATTTTATTGTGCGATTCCGTAGATATTATTGCCGTTAATCAGTACGGTAGTATACGTGGCTATACTTACAGGCCGGTTCCTTATGTGTGTTGTCTTCGGTGGCTTGAGTGCCACTGTGGAAGGTGACTCTCCTTCTCCTCTCCTACCGCTAGAGCTGCCTCCCACTGCCATCAAAGGAAAAAAAAGACGGCGAGAAACCAGGTGGCCTGCCATTAGTCAGTACAGCACTACTGTATATAATCTTCCAGACACCACAAAACTCTGGCACGACAGCGCGCATCCTTGAAAGGTAGTTTTTTATGGACGAAGGGGAAGCTCTGCTTGGCATTCGCATGAAGCGGTCGCATCTCCCTCGAGCTCTGCAAAAAGATTTAATTTATCCTGGTGAACTTGGTACTGGGCCGTCTAGTTTTGGCAAGGACTTTCCAAACGGTGATTGTTAACTGGTAAGCAAGACATGCGATCATTTGCAAGTATCTACATTGTTCTATTAGCTTTTCGCGTCTCCGTGCTTAAGCCTCGTCCGCCACTCCGCGACGTTGGTGGTAGCACGTAGCGCCATGGCGACGATGGCAGCTGGGATTAAATTTGAAAGAGAAGAGCTCACGTTGGAGGATATGCGCGCTTACGCGGACATGATATATTGATATCTCTACTGATTTATCCTTTTCTGGGGGACAGCATCTGACCCACTTAACAACCTAAAGTTATCGCTCAGTGAAGGTCACGCTTGCATGATTGGAACTGAACGGCATGTTATCGTTGGCTCCATCCGTTGTTTCTTGCACCGAAGCTTCTTAATTTGATTGTATTCTCGACATGAATTGCGTAGTCCTTTCTGGACGACACCTGGCCACCAGTGATTACTCTGGAACCTTCGATGACTTATGTATAAAAGCTGACGCACTTGACTGACAGATCATATTTTAGACGATCGCCGACTGTGTTCGCCGGTATCGTTGTTCTTTAAGTGCAGCCCGTTTTTGTAGGCCCAGGTTCGCTCAACAAGACGAAAGTTTCCTCATTCACGGTTTTACTACTTTCTTCACCGGCACTACGACGTGACATCTCGTGCAGATGCTGCGCGACGACATCATCAAGCCGTCGAAAAGCCCATGCACATCTCCTGTCGTCTTGATTAAGAAAAAACCTCCGTTTCTGCGTGGTATAGTCGAGTGAAGAAGATCACGAAAAAGGACGTATACCCCCTCTAACGGATAGACGACGCATTCGATCGGCTTTGCAATGCTAAATACTTCTCGTCGATAGATTTCCAGAATAGCTACTGGCAAATAGAAGTCGACCAGAGGGATCATAAAAACAACGCCTGCATCCCGCCAGATGGCATCTATGATTTCAAGGTCATGCCATTCGAACTGTGCTCGGCGACTACAACGCTCCAGCGCTTGATAGGCACGGTGTTAGCGGGATTCAAGTGCTAGAGCTGTCTTGTTTACTTGGATGACGTTGTCGTCTTCGCCCGAAATTTCGACGATCGCCTTAGGCACCTCGTGACAGAACTAGAGGCCATCAAGTCACCAGGGCTCACTCTGAAGCCAGAGAAATGCCGCTTCGATTAAGATGAGCTTCTGTTGCTGGGCTAGGCCATCAGCAGATCTGGAGATGCAAGTATAGAAGAAAAGTACTATTGGCCGCGCCTAACCGCCAAGGTAGCCAGCTACGTCAACACATGTTCAGACTGTCTGCTACGCAAGACACCACCCACAAGGCCGGCGGGATTCCTACAGCCTATCGAGACTCCTTGCCGACAATTTCAGCTGATCGGGGTGGATTGGTTGGGGCCCTTTCCAACGTCAACTTCTGGAACCAAGCGGAAAGCTCTGCCTAAAGGTACTGCGGCCGACGTTAATAATATGTGCCAATATGTGTTCGATATATATATATATATATATATATATATATATATATATATATATATATATATATATATATATATATATAAATGGGAGTCCTCTCAAAATGTTTCTAAAGGCGAAAGAGCCGACGCATCAATTCTTTTGAGGAGTTACCGTCACTTTTTAAAAACCTGTACGTTGTAACATAAAATTCTAGAGAGAGAGAGAGAGAGAGAGAGAGAGAGAGAGAGAGGATTCTTTATTAGAAAAACAGAGAATTTTGTCGGCGCGTATATAACCGCTGATATGCTACTCTGTATAGGGATGGGGAATGGGATTAAAAGATTGCAGAGGAGAGTGGGAGAAAAAGAGAATAAAAATAAATATGAAATATCCAAGTGGACCTGATACTAATATTTACAGGTGACATGGCGGGTAACTTTAGGCTTTCGTATGTGAAATGTGCAATCTTTAAAGCTTTCTTATTAGACTGATTTCAGACAGGTATTTGAACAATAAATACAAAAACCGCCGCTGTTTCGAAGTGCCGGGCATCGGACTTAAGATGCTCAATAATGTTAACGGTTCTTGGCAAATCATGTCCCTTTGTTGCTCAAAAAAGTGTCTCTCGTCGCGGTACGCGGGGCATTCTAGTAATATGTGCTCCATTGTCTCTAAGTTGCGACAGTTATCACAGTATGGGTTAGTGATCAGCCCTATGGAGTACAGTTCGTGTATGCCACGTTCGGTCGAAGACGATGGTATAATGTCTCTAAGTGTCGAGGAAGTGGTCGTGGAATTTTCGGTCTCATTTCTGGGTCAGTGTAACGCAGGAAGTTAGTTATCTTGGTGAAGCTGCTGATTGCAGATGCGGTCTTTTTCTTGATAGGCATATTTTTTGCCATGTTTGGAGCGTCTGCTTTTGTAAAAAAATGTTCTTTTGAAATTGCGGTATTGGAGTGCTTTTCTGGCAGCTTTATCCGCTCTTTCATTTCCCGAAATGCCCGCATGGCCAGGTCTCCACTGGAACTTGATGTAATGCTCCGCAATCTTAGCCTTGTGGTGAAGATAAGCAATGCCATATGCTGCAGGTTGATTATTGCAACGCTTGTGCCTGTTCCACATACTTTGTAGGGCTGCTTTTGAATCCGTGAATATCACCCATGTCTTTGGCGGCTGCAGAAGAAGTACAGAATACAAGGGCCTCCTTAATGCCATATAGCTCCGCTGAAGTAGGTGAGGTCGCTCGCTCAAGATGAAACGAGAATCGTTGTCCTGTAGAGCGAACAAAAGTCGGCACGATGTGTGATTCGGAGTTGTAGAGCCATCTGTGAAAACGTGCGTTGCGGCTGCGTTTTCTCTGTGCATATATTCCAAAGCTATCTGATAAGTCGCTACTTGAGGCATTTTCTTTTTCACACTGATTCCAGGGATATATGGCACGATTTTCAGTGGGGAGAGTGTCCATAGTAAAATGTTTCGTCGCATAATTCGTGACGCCTGAGCAGGAATCGAAATAGATATGCTTCCGACGGCCTGCCCATAGCTAGATGTAGTACGGGTTCTTGAAATATCCTTTTAAAAGTGAGTCTTCGTATGAATAACGTGGCGGAGGTGTATTCAAAGTGTATCCAGAGAAGATAGCACTTCAAGAGGCAGACATCTAGCTTCTGCTACAGTTCCTGAGCGGGACGACCCCTACGGAGGCCAAGACACACGTGCAGGCAGTTGTTCCGTGCTGCCTCAAGTTTTCTCTCGCTTGTGGGAGACATTTTTTGTGGGATCGGGAGGTAATTCCCTAGTGTTCTGCCGACGTAGGCCTTATGGAGGAGCACCATTGATCGACAGTTTCTGCCCCACTGTGATCCGGCTAAAAATCGGAATACGTGCGACGCCGATGAAATATTCTCACTGAAGTTTTGTTTTTTTTACTTGAAGCGACCATATGAGGTTTCTATCGATCGTCACTCCAAGAAACCTTTGTGTCTTGACGTATGGAAGGCTACGACCACCCAACATGAGTTGGTATTATTTCATTCACCTCCGTGTGAAAGCCATGGTAACGCTTTTTTCGGTGGACAATTTCAGACCCCTTGGATTAGGTAGGCTGATATATTTGCTAGCGCTCTCTGGAGACGCTGTTGGGTGGCACTGCGGGAACGCGTCACGCTCCAAATGCAAATGTCCTCCGCATACAGTGTGATTTTGACACCACGGGGAACGTTTGTTCTCAGATGGATGAGGACTAAATTAAATAATACCGGCCTTAACACAGCCCCTTGCGGCACTCCCTTCTCGACGGCATAAAGCACCGTGGGGCCCTCCGGGGTACACATGAAAAGTTGGCGTCCTTGAAGATAGTCTTGAATCCATGCGTAAAGCCGCCCTCCTAGACCAAGGGTTTCCAAAGCATCAAGTTTTGCTTTATGATAGGCCGAATCATATGCTGCCTTAATGTCCAAAAATAATGCAGTAGGTGTGTTTCCACAGACCAATTCCTCTTCAATTGATGAGACCAAGGCAATGACATTCTCAATTGCGGATCTATTTTGCCGGAAGCCATTCATTTCCTCTGGGTAAACGTTTGTAGTTTCTAGAAACCAATTTAGTCGTTTGTGGATCATTTTTTCAAATAGCGTCCCTACGCAGCTGAGCAGAGAGATGGGTCTGAAGGAGGCGTAATTTGTCGGCTGCTTCCCTGGCTTCAATATAGGAAAACTTTCGCAAGCTTCCATTCCATAGGAACCTTCCCAGTTATCCATGAGGCGTTGTAGTACTCCAGAAGGCGTAGGCGAGATGTGTGGCATAGATTTGCGAGTGCTTCATAACTCACACCGTCGTGTCCAGGTGATGATTGCTTGTTTTCGTCGCCGATTGCTGCCGTGACCTCTTCGATGGTGAATGGTAATTCTAAGTCAGGAAAGGTAGCTCGAGATGAACTAGGCTGATGACTTGCAGTTTGCCGAGAAGGTTGCGCCCCGCTGAAAAGGAGCCTGCAGTGCTGCTGCTCTGCCACCTCTTCCAGGGATGCGCGCTTAGGTTTTGAGAGGGCGATAAAATGACAAGGCTGTTGCGGCTGTTTTCAGCTGCCTCTGACGACTCGCCAGATTTTGCTCAGCAGTTGTCGTATGTCCAGTGTCCCACAAAAGTCCCTCCACCTTTCTCGGTTCAGTTTGATGAGGTAACGTCGCATGTGTCTTTGTGCCCGCCGACAAGTTCTGAGGTCTTCGATATTCTTAGTACGTAGAACCTTCCTTTCGGGACGCCTTCAAATGGGTTACAACCTATCAAATTCCTCGTCGTTCGTTGGTACATTACAGTGCTTAGTGGCAGAGCGGGTACTTTGTTTGAGGCAATGAGCTATTGTCGGTATTAGTCCTGCATTCGTAGTCGAAGCTGTGATCCCTTTGTCTACGGCTGGATGACGTCCGAAAATGAAGGGCAGAGATTAGGATCGGGTAGCGATCCCTACCTCGAGTCTCGAAATCTGTACACAATTCGAACACAGGGACCACTTGACTTGATACGAATGTGACGTCAATGCAGCTAACACTCTTCGAATTTTTCTGGTATGTTATGGTGCCTCCGTTCAAGGTCTCTATATTGTATTTTGCAAGAAGTTTCGCCTGCTTAGCACCCCGAGCACATGTAGGTGAAATGCCCCAGATCTCGTTAAGTGCTTTAAAATTGCCAAAAATAATATGGGGATATTGAGTGTTTGTCAACAAGTTTTCTAAAATTGTTACGTCGAAAGGTGATCGTGGTTCCAAGTAGACGCTGGTCAGGGTAAACCCTTTGGATGCAATCACTGTGGTTGCGCAAATATATTCATTCTGGTCATGTGGTGCTACGTCAATCGCAGAGACAGGCACGTCGTTGCGAAATCCAAAGGAGCAGTCCGCTAATTCTGTTTTGTCGCCTTGAATGATGAAAATAATAACCATTTGTCCTAAACTGCTCGTCGACGCGAGACTCGGAAATGACGATAAAAGGGAATCGCTGCACTCGCGCAAGACGCTTAAAGTCTGATAACTTCGAGCGCAAGCCGCGAGCGTTCCACTGGAATATTGTACATGTGCGGAAGTGTTTGTTGGTGGATACCGCTTGTGAGACGATTGTTGGCGTAGCCATCATTGCTACAGCGAAGAATCACGGCGTTGCGCCGTGAAAGAAGACGACACCGGCGGTTCCATAGCTAGGACGGCCTCTACATTAGGGATGCTTTTAAACAATGGGCTGGCACGGATAATAACCTTGATTGCTGCGAATATCATGGGAATCAGCATATTTGATATCTCATTTACAGTGCTACCATCTAACAGCTTTTCTTGGTTCTTCCTGTTCTTCTGCTGCAACCTTGGGGACACTTGTTGTTGTTGTGGGCTTCAGATTATATCACTTGAGGGCTTTGATTGACTCTTTGCAGTTGAAGGCCTTTGGTGGTCTTCACTCACGACTGAGGCGAAGGAAATTTTCAATGCCGTGTCGGTGCGCTGCACCGTGTCGTGTTGCTCTTGGTTTGTAGATGTATATATCACATCCGGATCCGGTGGTGGTTTCCGCACTTTTCCTTGGATTTGCTCCATTGTCCGTGCAAGAGTGGCTGATTTCTTTTTAGGACCCCCTCCGTATGCTACAGCATGCTCAGCTCCACAGTTTGCGCACCGAGGCTGGGAACGTGACGTACACTCTTTATGCGTATGTGCAACAGCGCACATCTTGCAGCGGATGGGGCCTTTACAGTATTTCGCTATATGCCCATGTCTTTGACATCCGAAACATTCAGTATGTATTCCGTCACGGAATAACTGCAGAATCCCAGCGACACTCGGTTTGGTAAAGGGGAGTCTTTAGAGAATTCAAAGATGACCGAGCGTCTCCGGGTTCCCGTTACTACACCATCTTGGTTAGGGACGTACAAAACTTACCTTTTAGCACATATCACTCCTTGTTCGCTGAAATATTCCTTGAGGTCGTCATCAGAGTACTCAACAGGAACGTCCTGTATCCTCCCGTACGTGGCAGAGTAGGTGTATGGAACTCGAGCTTCTACAGGAATACCCAATAGATCTGTCACTGTGAGGAAGCGATTGGCTACAGAAAGTGTAAACACTGTCACCATGTGGCTGCCATCCGTGTTGAGATGGTGGCTGAGTATCTTTTCTTGGGCTGTTATCACGACTGCAGAAGCTTGAAGATTTGGGCTATACTTTCCACAAGCTGCTGTCAGGCTGAGTTGGCTTGAATATAGCAGGAACCTCTGCGGCTCTTTACTTTTTGTAAGAGACAACAGTGAAAGCTGTTTGTTCCATCTCTTCGTTGTCTCCTGTAGATTCCGTTGTGTTGATCTCAGCCTTTTCCTTGCTCACCTTTTGTGCGGTCTACAGAAGGAACATGCTGACCTGATTGCTGATTGCTTGCGATGGATGCCATCAGAGCATCACGAAGGGGGGCCGACGGCGGAGGTTCGCCGCGCTGCTTCGGTCCAATGCGCTTCGCGAGCCGCTTGCTGTGCTTCTCTCGCAGGACAATCACCCCCAGACCGGCGCTTGCCATCATCTTGGATGTGGAATCCGAGAATGCGAATTGTTTCGAGTCTTGGAAATAGTTGATTTTCAATTCTGAGATGGATGAGTTTGCGGTAGTGATTTGCTGAGTGACCTCTTTGGTTTGTAACTACGATATATTCTTATTTTTGCGGTGAGATGGAAAGACCAATTTCTTTGAGATGGGAGTGCACGACGTTGATCGCTTGTTGTAGTGTGCTTTCGATCTCACTCGGAGACCTTTCACGTGCCCATAGTGTAATGTTGTCTGCATAGATGCTGTATCCTAGGTCAGGTACGTTTTGCAGTTGCGTGCTGACACTGTCCAAGGCCATGGAGGAGAGAATCGGGGCTAATATCGATCCCTGAGGTACTCCCCGCGTGAGATAACGCTTCTGATATTCCTCTCCATTTACCTTGACGCTGACTGTGAGATCGTGAAGAAAGTTGTGTATGTATTGTGTCAAGCGCGGGCCTGGTTTAAGTCTTCGGAGGCCTTCTTGTACAGCAGTGTGGGTAACATTGTCGAAGGCGCCCTTGACATCAAGTCCCACAACTGGTCTGATTTGGCTGGTACTTTCTGTGGCATATACTTCTTGGTATATCATATACATAGCGTCTTCTGTGTTCATATGGGGGCGGAATACTATGACTCTCGGGTCTGATGTTTGGTCTCGTTCCTGGAGCCAGTGAAGACGTGCTGCAACCATTTTAACGCGATAGCGTTAAGGAGCTCGTGTCGCAGGAAAGCCGGTGTCGTCGGTGTCGGTGTCGGCGTCGGCGTCCGCGGCGTTGGCCGTGAGCGATAAATCCCGGCAGGCACTTCATAAGTAAAAAGCAACTTCCAAGATGGGCTGGGTGGGAATCGAACCAGGGTCTCCGGAGTGTCAGACGGAGACGTTACCACTGAGCCACGAGTTCGATGCTTCAAAGCGGTACAAACGCGCCTCTAGTGAACGCGGTGTTGCCTTAGAAACGAGCTGTTTCTAGGGCTCAGGCGTGCGTCGCTTGCTCAGGCGCACATTTCGTTGTCACGCCGAACGCTGCGTTGCTCGACGCTCACCGCGTCCGATGCGGGGCGCGTAGTCGCTGCGCCGTAGCCCATTGTCTTACACCCCTTGGCGGGTCGACGGGAACGCTGTCGTGTTCCACTCTTGAAGGCGAAGCTTAAGCGTCCTCCAATTTTTTTCCATGGCTTTGCCTGCGCATGAGGTCAGTGATATACATCGGAAATGTTTTTGGTTATTAGGTGATTTGCCAGGTGTGGGGATTGGTATATTAGAGGCGTGTTTCCAGCTTGGTGAAATCTCGCCTGTTTCCCAAACTGTGTTTATGTACTCGAGAAGATTTTTTCTGTTGTTTCGCCGGTAGATTTTCGAGCATCTTATTGTTGATGCCGTCTGTTTCTGAGGTTCTGTTGCGTTTACTGTTCTTAATTGCCGTAAGAAGCTCTTGCATTGTGAACGGTGCATCTGCTTCATATGGTAGGCTGTTTGGTTGGGTTTGTAAGTGTGGGGTTTTTGGCTGTGAGCTGGCCGTCGGAAAAAATACGTCTGCAAACTGTTTGGCCAGCTCTTCATCTGTTATATTGTGAGTGAGTTGGATTTCGGGAAGAGGGTTTTTTCGCGGGGGTTGCCCCAGAAGCCTACGAAAAAGAGTCCAGGGATTTTTTGTGTGTAGTGATCCCCTGCCTGTTCGCATGCGTGTATCGAATTGGAGGCAGTGAGGCTATCGGCATGTTTCAGCTTCTTCTGTGAGTTCCTGTATGCGTTTCTGTAGTCGCTTGTTTTGTTTGTTCCTATTCCACTGTTTCACGAATTTGTGTCGTTTGTACCAGAGGCTCAGAAGATGACCACCTACTTCGGAGAGCTCTTCTGTCCGTTGTATGGCGGCGGTATGTTTGGTGTAGATTGAGGTTACATTCTGCTTCCACTCATCCCACGCGGATGATGTAAGGTTTTCAAGAGTAGCTCGGAATTTTGTCCAGTGCGTCAGTGCAGCAGGGCCAATTGGGCATCCTTTGTTGCTTGTGCGTTTGCGTTTCTTTTTTGGTATTGTGGTGCTTGTATTGATGATGCATTGCTCACTACCGAGTGTTTACGGTTTGTTTTCCCGTTTCGGTTCGTGTGTTATTCGTGTCCATGTGAGATCTGTGTTGGTGTCGCGTTCTACCCAGTTTCCCGTGCGCGCGTGTTGGCTGATGTCATTAGCTAGGCTGAAGTGGAATTCTTCGGAGAGAAGTAGGAGTGTGGTTGTCATAGTGGGCGTGTGTGTCGACGGTGTTGTTTCCTTGACGAGAGAGCGTTTTCTTAGTTTTTGTGTAATGCTTGGGCTCGAGTAGGAGGTGTATCCTGGAAGGCTTATTGGGCCTACTGTTTCCTGCAAGGTGATAACATCTGGTTGGTGTGGTGCTGTGAGAATGAATTGAGCGAAGTTGTTCTTTTTGCGGCTAATGCCTCTACAGTTCCATTGCGAGATTGTTATTTGGGCTGACACGTGGCTTGAGGTTGAATTGATTGCGTTGGGGGGCGTCTGTGTTTTAGGGCTGGCCATATTCGTGTGTGGATTCACTGTCGTTATCGTGTGTGGCCTTCCTGCTGGGGCCCTCGGTTGGTATAGTGTCTGTTCGCTTGCGAAGATGTCGTCGTTGTGTTTCGAGTGCATGTATAGATTGCTGCATGCTTTCTACCGTACGTCTGAGAGTACAACTGCTCTCTACTGGCATATTCATTTGTGAAGTTAGTCGGCATAAGGTTGCTCAGAGAGTGATGTCAGTTGTTCTATGCTCACTGTGAGTTGGTTTGTGATGAGTTCATGTGCGTGTTCCCGGTCGCGTTCCCGTTTCTCTACGTTGTAGAGTCTGCGCAAGATGCCAATAATGTAGCTAGGAATATGGCTGTCGCGTGGTGTCGGAGTGGCTCCATAAAGCTCAAGACATACTTGCGTGGGTTGTGGCCGGGACGGTTGGTCGGTCGGGTGGTCGTCACTTCTGTTTTTGGATGTTCCTTCTTGCATGGCTATTTGGTGCGGCTGTCGAGCGGACGTCGGCCCTTTCTCCAATGGCTGTAATGGTCCCGCGGTTTTCGATAATTAAGGCCGTACGATGTCCCCTTGCATGGGCTTTAGCTTTATCGCCCGGGCTGGGATGGCATAAGTTTTGTCGTATTGTTTTGTTCTCTCTGCTTGTTTTGAAATGCTGCCTTATGTCTGCGCGTCCACTTCGATGGATTGTTTCATTTGTTCTATTCCTTCTAGCGCTGCGAAGCAGTTGTGCGTAGTTATGTGGGGGAAATTTCTTTTGTATTGTGCGGCGGCTGTTGTCCCTTTGCCTGCAATTGATTTCGCTTAGGCTTTGGTATAGAAGATTCTGGATGATCTCTTCTGTAGGCAGCTGTTCGAGCAGCCTTGTCGGCGGCTTGTCTTTTTGAGCAGGTTGGGTGTCGGGAGCTGTGCGTGCCTTCACAATTTAAGCATTTCATGTCGCAGTCGTGGGGTGTGTATTTAGGGTCAGTCCCCGGGCGAAATTGGCTGCCGCATCCTTCAAATGTAATGTAGTCTTGTGCTGTGGGGCAGATATCCGTTCGGTGTCCTATGATGTGGCATAATGCGCGCTGTACCGCGTTGGGCCTGTAGGGGGCCACCGATGAGGCTACCCGTCCCACTAGCGCGACGCGCGGGAGCTTTGGGCCCCTTACTGTGATCAGGACGCATTCACTCTTGCCGAGGCACCGTGTTCTGAGAAGTTCGGCGTCCCTGACGTTGATCTACGCGCTAATTTTGTCGTCCGGGATTTCTATTGCTTGTCCTCGTACTACTCCGCGAGCGTTTCCTGGCTAGCTGGCTTTTAACCTGTGGCTTGGTGTTTGGCGCCGTTGTGAACGATTGTGTGCAAAGCAAGAATTTTCTGCAGCGTTGATTCTCGCTTCGTGGAAGCGATTATGAAGTTCTGGGGGCGCCTGATGTGGATGTCGAGGTCCTTGGTTTCTGATGCAGTCAGTGTGGCGGCCGTGACTGTATCGTTTGTGAGGTGGAATGGCGATGCGGTAGCTAGGTTGATGCGGTTTCCGAGACGGAGGACAACGTTCTGTGTTTCTTGCGTGCGTCTGGTCGAAGTGACCAGCGTGAATGCAGTTCCGCATTCTTCGGTGTCGCCCGCAGGCTCGTCTGTGTCCATGCTGTGCACTGACTGCCGGGCCTACCGAGCCGTGGTGTCGTTTGACTTAGCTGCTATTTCGAACGCAGTGATCAGCGATGTGGCCTCGTTGGTTAGAGTGTGGTGCAGATAGCCGTAGTGCTCACTCAGGTGATGCTTAACTTCCGATGAAAATGCACGGAGCTTGGGAGCCGGAGCCGCCGCGGTCTCGAGGCCAGCCGTGCCGCGCGCGGTGCTTCGGGGGCCCCCGGCTGGGGGCGGCGGTTCGAGCCGAAGTACGTGCCGTGGAGCAGCCGTTAGGCACGTCTGACCTCGACGAGCGCGCGTGGTGTTCCTGCAACTGAATGGTACCGCGTTCAGCACAACGTTGAAACTTCGGGTACTTTGCTGTCTTGTCATTTGCCTTTGCCGAGGTTGAAGTCAAGCTGCTCCGTAAGCACAATTTTTGCATACTACTCAACAAAAGAAAATTGTGATGACCTCGTTGTTTGGTGGGGATCCCAACACCTCCTAGTACTGACAACTCGCAAAGGCGTACGAAGCAAACGTGGAAATGCACTTCATTTGCTGCGTAGCGTGTCAGCAAACGCATAGAAATGGGAGAATGGAACCTGCGGTACAACTTTTTTATTCTCCCTTCGCGTACGCACTGCATTCGGCAATCCACGTCTCCGCGCATTGCACTTGTTGTGCGAGAAGCCATTTTGCAAAACAAACCGGTGAAATAGTTCCTTGATAGCTCTCCGCGCAATTTCGACGTAATATCGCAGCGATCGTTGCGACGATGCGACTGTGCGACCAACCGATTGGTCGCAGCCGAAATCGGGATGTCGGCACTGCGACTGCGCTTTTCGTAGCAAGCGACGGAAATCGTACTTCTGGTGCGACGAAAATCGCATCATGTGAAACAGGCTTTACATTTCTCGTGTAATTGGTTGCCCTTTACCACATCAACACTTTTTCTTTGTTTTGAGTTCTTTTAGCTACTTTAGTTTTATTTTCCTAATACAATGTAATGTCGATAAAATTAATTCCATTATAACGAAATTTTGTATATAACTAAGTATTTAAATACTTGTAACTACTTGCCTATAGAACTCCATGCATTGATAACATCATTATAACGGTGTACGTTTATAGAGATTTCAATATAGCGATTCAGTGCCGCCGCCGAAAGACTACCTAAACAGTAAATAGAAAGTTCAGCAGACGCAGATTATCAAATGGTTGAGTTCCAAGCGGCTCACTGCGAACGCACCTCTCAAATCATGCGCCCCGCCAGCAAGAGCGCCCGCCGAAGCGAAGAGTCATGTTTCGTTTAAAGTACTAGCGATGGTATGGCGCCCCGCGCGTGTGTGCTTTAGCTGCCAGTGTGAAATCTTGCGAGGGTAAGCCGAGAAGTATGATGGCTTGATAAGCGCTGTCTTCCCGCGCGAGGAGAAGGGCCGAGGGGAGCGAGATCCTGGTAGCGCGGTCAAGTGCGCGTGAGGAAGGGGGGGGGGGAGGCGTGGCAAAGGAGGCTGATTGGAGCTCGTGGCCGTGGCTGCGCCCAGTTGCTACAGTGAATGAGCGCGTACGCAGCCCACGCGCCATGTTTTGAAGGTTATCTGCCTTGGACCAAATAGCGGGCGTGTCTAATTGGCGTGAAATCATGTGCGCTGTATTTCCACTTGTTTTGTAACATGAGGTTGCGTAACCTTGAGTTTCGGAGAGGCGTTGCCGCGAGAGGCGCGTTCGCTTCCCGCTGCCAGCTCTCTTCGTGATACCGTCGGTGCACTGCGGCCGGCAGTGCCAGCCGCGGGGACGCGAAAGCGGGCCTGAAATCACTGCGTACCGCCGATGTGAAGATATCGTCGATACCGCATGAAACTATCTTTCGTCGACGACTATCATATGTCAAAAAATGGATTATTACACTCTTAAAACGGTTGTACCCTTTGGGGTGTAAATTTGTCCCACAACAATAATCGTCATCTGCCTTGTTTGCGTTTCCTTTGCTGAAAACACGGCGCTCGCTACTTTCCTGTCGAGAATACTGCGTCACACTGATAACGCGCCGCCGTTCCTGACTGGGAAGTACCGGGTTTCGCCGCGTTAGAGGAAGGAAACGCGGGCAAGACGGATGACGATTATTGTTGTGGGACAAGATAAACCCCAAAGGGTGTACATTTTTCTAAGAGTGTACCTTTTATTGAGATAGCAAGTATTTGAACACCTCAGGCAATCTCTGGTGTTGGCGTCGCCGCGATGTTCTGCATAAAGTCCAAGCGCGGTGGCATCCCGGCTGCGCTCCATATACTGTAGGTGCAAGCCAAAGCTTGCCAGGGTGAGCTGATAGGGATGGTGGCTTGATGTGGCGGTGTCTCTCACGAGCACAAGGGGGGGGGGGAGGAAGCGGGGAGATGTGCCCGTGCTAGGAGCTGGGATACGGGCCAAATGATTTCGCATCTTCTCTTTTACTCAGGATGCGGCGGCAGAGCGCGACCGCGCGCGCCCAATCTTGGACATAACTTGCGATGGGTTCGAAGGCTAGGCAACCCGAGATAGCAAACGGCTTCGTGTGAGCTGTGTGTCACCCGCCTTGTTCGCGTTAACACAAAAGCCAGCACGAAGGAGAATTTGTTGACCATTGCTGCCACTGTTCACCAAGCCAGCGTTCCGACAGCGGGTGCCGCGGTCATCGAGTGAGATGTGCTAGTGTTTTCCTGTGCGCAACGTGCTTGTTAATTTAGTTAGCAGGCAAATACTTATAGCATTTGATGCTGCGTATAAGGTGACCAGCCGTACTTGGCATAGCTGTCTAATAATGCGCAATCAATCAATGCTTCGCCTTTCGGGTGAAACTGTGACTTTTTTCGCATTGGCTAACAATCTGGAAAATGTTTAGGCACCTGCACAAAGTGCAGACTTTACCAACTTTGTTATAACGAGGTTTAACGATATTCTGTGGTGCTTTGCCAACTCCACCTCAGCCTTTAGAGTTAATACCTTCGGGGAGCATGGCTTTATTGCCAGTCTTCTTCTGAAGCTTTTCTCTTGGCATGTTAGATGAAACTGTTCCTTACTTCACCCCATCCGTATTTGGAAAGTGCGATAGTGAGTACTTATAGCACATATTAAGGGAAACAAATTTCATTTGGAATATTGACACGCCAAAACACTAGAAATAACTTTCGCAGAAGCAACTTTATTTCTGAACTTAACAAAACAATGTTTCTTGTAGTTGGATGTTCTTGGGACGTCTCAGGACGTAACTTTGGAGCTCTATATATTCACGCATTGGGTGTTGTTAACTCGATGAGATTTCCACGGATTGCAGAGTGCATTATATTCTGTTATGCAGCTTAAGACTGAAGATATGTTGCGGTGAAGATTTCCTTGCACTAAAATAACGCAGTGACCTAAGGTAGAAGGCAAATAAGAAGAAAATCCAACACGGTGCTATGGAAAGCGCTACGAAAAACTACAATACAAATATCACAAAATCTTTACATGGTAAGCAAAGCGTACTCTCTTAACGGCTCGTAACTGTAATAAAGATGATAATAAAGCAGTGAATAATATCGCGATCATAGTAATCAGGAACCTTAGAGATTGGTGCTAAATTTTGTCGAGCTTCGGAGTGGTTTATTAATTATATTTCTGTAGGGAAAACTAGGTTTGCGAATATTGGATGCCTTTGAAAAGACATCATACGCCTTGTTATTGACGCGAACGGTGAAATTTCATTTCCATCAACAGCCACTTGCCGAATAAAGCAGGCACTGGCTTTTAATGCGTACATATCACGCAATAAGGGAGCCGGACAGCAACAATAATGTTTCCTTATTGAAGAAGCTTGCTGTAATTCAGAAAATTCATGTTCCAATGCGTAAAAAGGCGCAGAGACAACGGCATAAATTATAAGGCACAACGCTCATCTTCGACTTTACTAAATTTAAAACAAATGATCTGTATTGTCTTTTCAAAGTTAATGGAGTTGAAAACCAGTGCTCTTGCTTTGCTGTCGTCCTTTCGTGTACAAATCTCTTTTCATATTTCTTACATGCTGGGACATGTCATTATCCTTCCTTGAAAACACTTGCCCTATACCGATAGAGTGGAAAGATGTTGGAGCGCACCGAATTTGCTGAGAGCTCACTGAGAAGAGAACAGTCCTGCCAGTGGAACATTGCATTGAGAGCGCGAGAATGAGTATTCAGAAGCTGTGCGCGTTGCTGTGAGGAAGAAGGACAAGCAATGGGAAATAAGCAGGCGCACAGAAACGCCCGTATAGCTTGAGGCCACTCAGCCACAGAAATATGTGCTTGTGATAACGGAGAGGTGCCAAGAAACTCATGCTAAGCCAAAGAGAAAGTACGTGCGACTTTTAAATGTTAAAGCCCGGAGCATTACTCACCAGAAAGATAGTCTGGAATTAAAGTTAATGGAACATGACCCACACATTTCAGTGCTTATTGAAACTTGGTTGCACAGTGACATAGCCGAAGATTTAGTCTTTCCTTCTTCTTATGAAGCTTTCGCTGAGACAGAGAAACCAGCGGTGGGGGTGTAGCAACCCTTGTTAAATCTTCAATTGAGGCAGTGGTATTTAGCTGCTTCCGCGACCTTGAGAGTTTATGCTTAAAAATATATTGCTGGGCTCATAGCTTTATCCTGATAGCATGCTACAGACCATCTCATTCTACTCCTGATTACCCAATTAAATTGCGAGAGTGTGTACTTCTGTCGCAATAAGCAATTTTTTTTTGCTCGGTGACATTAGTTTACCCTCGGTTATTAGTTTAATTCTACAAAAATATGAATATTGTCTTTGATATTATGCTCACTCATGACCTGGTTCAAATTGTCAAACAACCCACTCGCATCCAGGGCTCGCTCATCTTGCTCGATATTAGATTTGGCCTTTATAAACCGGGACGTTACAGAACACACTGTCATAGTTGAAGAAGGTTTATCAGACCAATGTCTTGTATATATGTCAATTTCCCAAGTGAAATTTGCTTCTCATGAAACTAGTAGCCTACGCTGTTTTTGAGATTACGAAAGAGCTGATGATGCTTCGGTGATTGTGTATATGGAAAAGTGCCTGAGTGATTTCGCAAGATAGTGTTGTTTGTGTAAAAATGCATATCGAATTTTATGTTCTAGACGGACAAGATGGTCAGTATTTGAACAACCATATTTATACCCAGACTGGTGGGGGTCAATAAGGTTTCTTGATTCTAAAATAAATGAGAGTCTTATATTGATAATGCTTTCATATGATTTTGCCAAACAGCTTGTGAGGGCAATATGTCTGTAGCTGCTTGCAGATGTTGAGGATTTACTGGCTTTTAGAAATGGAACTACTCCAGCCTTTTTGCACTCTTCACTTCACTTTTATTTCCTTAAAGACCCCTCAATGGGCGTATTACATAAGGGGTGGGGTATACAAATGTGCATTTTAATTGGTGGCCACATGAGTTCAATGAAGAATATTAGTATTAAGCTTATCAGCAAACGTTGTTCAACAGGTGATTTCGGTTATGTGACAGGGCAGGCCGTTCCAGTCGCTTGATGATCCGCAAAAGAAGGATGCAGAGAAGGTTGTAGTTCGGCTGCGTGGATGGGTTACTTGCAAGGAATGCCCTGTACACAGGGAATGGCGAGGGGGTGGGGCCAGCACATATGGTGCATAATGCAGCGAACTGTAATAGAACTTGTGAAAGAGGATTAACGAATCAATGCGACGCCGGGATGATTGTCGTTATTGATTGATTGATTATTGCCGTTATGCCATGTTCAGTGAATTCGATGGGTGACATAACAGATCGCACAGCTGACGGGGGTATAGGTAACAGGGCATCAGGTTCAGTGGTGAATACTGATGAAAACACGCGGCTAAATGCATCGGCACACTCTTCTTCGGGGATTAATATATCGTTACGGTCGGCGATAGTGATAGCATTCGGTGGCTTGGGGTTTAGTAATTGCCAGAATTTCTGGGGGTTAGTGTTTAGTACACGAGGCAACGTGTCATGGAAAAAGGAGTGTTTTTCGTGGCGTATAGCCGAGAGATAAACTTTCTCTGCCTCGTAATATTTGTCCCAGGCCACTGCAGAATTGGTTTGCTTTGCCGACCGAAAAAATCGTTTCTTCCTGTTTTCTAGAGTTGATAATTTTTTTGTGAACCAAGGTTTATTGCTGCTAGTCGGTACTGAAACAACTGGAATGTGGTTATTAGTAAGGTCGATGATTTCTTGTTGGAAGATCGACCAATTTGCTTGAAGTGTGCGGTTGCGGAATTCATCACTGAAAGTGGGGTAGAAGGACATTAGTTCGTTGTTAATGTCTTCGTAGTTGCCTTTATCGTATAGGCGTATTATTTTATTCCACGATTCTCGTTTTGGAAAGGTAAAGTTAAAGATAATGTGGATTACTTTATGGTCGCTAATTGCCGGGAGATAGGATATCGAAGATAGGCTAGACGGATTGTTAGTTAATATGGGATCTAAAATGTTGGCCGAGTCATTCACTACGCGTGTTGGTTCTAAGACTAGCTGGGTGAAGTTGAAATTAAAGCAGACTTCGGGGGAATCATTTTCGGTTGTACTATGTGACGAAGGTGGATAGTTATCCGAATTGATGTAAGGCAAATTAAAGTCTCCAAAGAGCAAAATCTGAGCCTTAGTGCATTTTTTTCATTAGTACATCTAGGACGCGGTTGAGCTTGTCAGTGAAGCTAGTGTCTGCTCGCGGGGGGCGGTAGCAAACGCCAAGTAAAATAGTTTGCGGGGTTGCATGAAGGAGTAGCCATAATATTTCAAGGTCACTTGGGTAGATAACAACGGAGCAGGGTATCGTATTACTAACGGCGATGAGCACCCCGCCGCCTCTAGAGTGTTGGCGATCGTTACGGAAGACATGGAAACCGGGTAGGTCATCCAGGACCTCCGCGTCGGATACGTCAACGGTTAGCCAGGTTTCGGTAAGTATCAACAAGTTACATCCAGATGATAAGACCAGATTAGATACAACGTCACGTTTGGAAAGGAAGCTACGTACTCTTCCGGCATTGTGCCTGATTCCCAGATTAAGTTAAACAATTTAAGGAGAGCGTCTACATATGCTTGAGATAGATGAGCCAGCATGGCGTAGTGAATACGGTCGTGACCTGGCGCTGTGTTTTTCTCTGCAGAAATGACTCTGTTTATTTCTTGTTGTGTGAGGGGGGAATTCTACGGTTCCTTTGATGCGCCAGTAGTGGGCAGCTTCTGTTTTTCAGCAGACTGTTTGTACTTTAGAAATTCCGCTGTATAATGCAATGAGCTGGATACATCACAAAAATGTTCTCCAAGTATGTCTGCCTGTTCTTGTATTGTTGTTTGTGTGCCTGGACTTGTAAGTAACGGTATTGTGTAAGATGAGTAATCTCCCCGAAACTTTCCAACCTGTTACCACATTCGTTTAGATATGACGGAACTGTTTATTAAAGATACGCATTTTTTCCACGATGATTTTTCTGCCTGCCTTCTGAAAAATCGTGCTTTGGCTTTGGCTTGCTTAAAGCGTAAGAGGTTGGTATAGGTGGGGTGTCTTCGTAACATGCCCCAGGCCCTATTTTGAAGCTTTTTTGCTTCTGTGCACTCAGGAGTCCACCAGGGGATGATCTTTTTGCGCAGAAGGCTAGATGTTTGTGGTATTGTCTTTTCTGCCGCTGATATTATAACTGCAGTGATTTTTTTATTGAGTTCATCAATACTAAGCTCTGGCGAAAAGAAATTTTCCAGTTTTGCGTTCTCCATAAAAACCTGCTACTCAGCGAGCTATAATTTCCATCGGCGTGGTCTAGTCAATAAGGTTCGTGGTGATGGTAGGAGTTGGATGCGTGCGGGTAAGTGGTGGCTACCATATGACGTGTCGAGAGCTTCCCATTTAAGATCAGTAAAAAGAAAGGGTTAACAAAAAGCTAAATCTAAACAACTAAATGCGCGGGAAGTCGGTGAGAAATGAGTTGGCGCATCTGAGTTTAAAAGACAGATATCATTTCACAGAATAAAATCTTCAACAAGTTGTCCTCTTTGGTCAGTTTTGACACTGCCACAAAGAGTACAATGAGCATTAAAATCTCCTACCAAGACAAATGGCTCCGGTAACTGATTTGTTAGATTTGCTAAGTCTTTAATAGTAAAATGTATGTCGGGTGGAATATATAGTGAGCAAATGGTGATGGTCTTGTACGATAGAATGGTGACAGCTACGTCCTCTAAAAGTGTATTTAATTGGAGATTTCGGGTAGGAGTGCCGCCCTGCACGACTATAGCAACTACACCTGACAAACGACGGCTGGAAGATTCGCGGTCCCTTAGGACAACGGTGAAGCCTCTAAGGAATTGACTGCGTTTAGGGCCTAGGTTTGTTTCCTGTAGGCAAAATGCGGCTGGCGAAAAGTTATTTGTGATGTCTTTAATGTCACCTAAATTGTAAATCAGTCCTCTACAATTCCAATGCATGATAAAAGCCATAGTGGCAGAATTGAGAAAGCGAATTGATATATATATATATATATATATATATATATATATATATATATATATATATATATATATATATATATATATATATATAAATATGTGTGTGTGTGTGTGTGTGTGTGTGTGTGTGTGTGCTAAGGAGTTGTAGGGGACATTTGTCAGTGGGAATGTACCATTGGAAGAACGGTAACCGTTCAGGTTACCGGTCCCTTTGTTCACGTAGTTACTGTTAGCTTGTCTTTTTTAGTGTGCTCCAGAGAGCGCTGATCTTTTCGCGTTGATGACGCCGGAGTTTCTGTGCCGACCTCCATAGCCTTCTCCAAGGTGCTGGATGGTCGAGAACCAGGCGTTGAGACGTGCGTCTCAGGCCTGGGGGTACGATTTAGCCTTGGGCCCTGTGGAACCGGGGTCTGCAGGCCCGTCTTTGATGATGATGATGATGATGATGATGATGATGATGATGATGATGATGATGATGATGGAGCAGCACTGGCTGCTCCCGCCAAGGGGACGGATGGAGTTACTGCTGGGCCACTGACTGCGGTCACTGTAGACTCCTGAGACCACTGCGGTGCGGTCCCCTGCCGCACCGCGCTGGCGTAGGTTCTTTGAGGTAAGTGTGCTCATTTCTTTCTTGCTTCATAGAAGGAAATCTTCTCTTTCACCGTAAGTGCAATTACCTCTTTCTCTTTCATCCAGCAAGGGCAAGATCGTGAATACGCTGGACGATCTCCTTTGCAGTTTGTACAGTGTGGAGCAGCATTGCAGTTCTCCGACTGATGGTCATTGGCTCTACACTTTGCACATGTGATTGCAATGCATGATTGCAATGCATGTCCGAATCTCTGGTACTTGAAACACCACCTCGGGTTTGGGATATACGTTCTTACGTTGATCTTAAGATAGCCTGCATCAAGTGTAGTAGGTACAATACTGGTACCAAAGGTAAGTATAACGTGTTTGGTCGGGATTTGTTCGTCATTTTTTCGGAGAGTTATTCTTTGAACTTTGATTACATCTTGTTCTTGGAAACCTTCCAAGATTTCTTCATCACTTAGGTTTCAGAAATCTTCTTCTGATATTACACCCCTGCTTGTGTTGAGAGAACGGTGTGCTGAGATTGTCACTTTGATGTTACGACACTGGCGAGATCAGCGAGCTTTTCTACTTGGTCTTTGGTTTTGAGTTCATGGAGGAGGTCCCCACTTGACATCTTTGAAGCTTTGTATTGTTTTCCGATTTTTTCAACTAGGAATTTCCCTACTAGGAATGGGATAATTTTCTCGTCGGTAGAGATCCTTCACTATGCATCACATGGTAGCGTGGGAATGTTTCTAGTTTGCCTTTTAGAGTAAAATAAAAAATTGCTTCGGTTCGCCCTCTTTTGTTAGGACGATCTGAAAGGGGGGGAATGCATTTGCTATGTCATTCTTAGAATATTCAGCAGCCATGGTAGCCACCCACCACCGAGCCCAATAAGGGGACGCTACGAGGTTAGGAACATACCTGTAGACGTCAGCTATGCAATGCCGCTAAAATCTAATATATGTACCCAAGGCTGGGTAGATGCACACGGTTAACCCTTGCTGCCTGGAAAATGAGAAGTAAATTGAAGTGAGTAGAAGACAGGAAATGTTCAAAGTGAGAGAGAAAGACGAAGAGTGGAGCCGGAGACAGGAAGAGGCAACTACCGATTTCTCCCGGGTGGGTCTGTCCGGTGGTGCCGTCGACGTGAAGCAGAGGCCAAAGAGGTGTGTTGCCTCCGCCGGGGGCCTTAAAGTTCCAAACACCCGGCATCGGCTCAACCCACAGGATCCCCCTTTCCCCGGACACGGCTAAGGCGCGCACAATTACACGCGGGAAGGTCCAACCCTCGTGTGCTCGGGTACGTGGTGTCGCAACACACCAAACGCCTGCGGACGCTGACGCCCCTGCGGGGCACCCCAAAGGGTGTACCTTTTTCTAAGAGTGTATTCATTCAATTTTAATTAACTGGCTGGCAGACAGCAATAGTTATCATCTAACTTTGTGTCCCCGTAGCGACATAACTTATTTGTATAAGTGACGTTAACGTACCTCCACGCAGCTAATTTTGAAGAATACAGTAAAACTTAATTTTGATTACCCTGTAAATAGCACGCACTTGACAAATAGGCTCCTAGCATACTAGAGCGTGACTTATGCGGCATTTGAGCGGATTGCAAGCGCAACAATCGGTGGACGCCGAATAGAGTACTTAGGATTGACGCATCAGTATATATACTGTTACGTAGGAAGACGCAGACGAAAAGCTATATACAAGTATATTTACAAGGAAATAAGCCGCACTTGGCCAAGAGGCAACAGCCCGCGCTAGCCTCTAATCATCGTCGTCTTCACACTACTCGCCTCTTTGTCATCGCAAATACTGTTCCGTAGCACTACCCCCGGCGGCCAAAGCGCCGTCCCGGAGCGACTAAAGGCCGGACTCGGAAGCAGTGTAGTAGGCCTTGAGCGTACTGACGTGCACGACATGACTAGATGCCAGAGTAGAGGACGTGGTTGAACGCACAGGAGCAATTTCGTACGTCACAGGCGTCACTTAGCGCAGCAAGAGGTAGGGCCCTGTGTAGTGCGATAGGAGCTTCTCCGAAAGTCCTACGTGACGACAGGCCGACCACAGGAGCACGAGCGCACTCGGCGAAAACCGTACGTCACGGTGACAGGCGTTGTAATGACGCTGCTGAGTGGTTTGCGAGGCCGTCAGTCGAGTACGGGCAAGCTGGCGTGCATGGTCTGCGAGGGCGATGGCGTCGCGAGCATACTCGCTTGTTGAGATCGCAGCAGGAGGAAGTGCCGTGTCTAGGGGCAAGGTGGGTTCGCCACCCTACAGTTGTGAAAATGGAAAAAAATCTGGCGGTGTCGTGCCGGGAAGAATTATAAGCAAATGTGACGCAAGGAAGGGCAATGCCCCAGTCGTGGTGATCCTTGGAAACGTACTTGGACACCATATCGGTAAGAGTACGGTTTAACCGCTTTGTAAGGCCGTTGGATTGAGGATGGCATGAGGTAGCTTGTGTTGAGTGGAGCAGGAACGCACTATGTCGGTGATAACTTTCCAGAGGCTGTTACGACCACGGTCAGGAAGCAGCTTTCGCGGGGCGCCATGAAGTAAGATAATTTCACGCAAGAGAAAGACCGCGACGTCAGTGGCGCTATTGGTAGGGACAGCCCGCGTGATAGCGTATCGGGTGGCGTAATCATTTGCGACGGCTACCCATTTGTTCCTAGAGGATGGCTCTAGGAACAGCTCTAGAACGGCTCCACAGGGACGATGATCGGCTGGAGATGACCGGCAGGTAGAACATGGGGTGTTTTCCGAAGCTGGCAGGGATCACAGGCAGCAACATAGCGTTGGACGGAGCGAGCGAGACCAGGCCAATAGAAGCGGCGGCGCACGCAGTTGTACGTGCGGGTTACCCCAACATGTCCTGCAGTAGGTGCGCCATGCATCTCAAGGAGCACAGTCTGTCGTAGATGCTTGGCACGATAAGATTGGATCTGTCAGGAAGGAAGTTCCATCGGTACAGAATGCCGCCCTGGAGGACATATCGGCGAACGGATGTCTCGGTAGGTGTAGAGCGCAGACGCTCAATGAGAGATCGCAGCGATAGGTCTCGGTAGTGCTCGTCGGAGATGTTAGCGATGGCAGACACAGAGAAAGTGCCGTTGGCGGTACTACTATCGGCGTCGTCAGGTTCGTCTACCGCGTAGCGAGACAGGCGGTCAGCGCCCTTGTGTAGCAGGGCCGATTTGTAGGTGACAGAAAACGAATATTCTTGGAGGCGTAAGGCCCAGCGACCAAGCCTTCCTGTATGATCTTTCAGTGAGCATATCCAGCAAAGCGCGTGATGGTCTGTGACAACAGAAAAGGGTTGCGTAAATAAATATGGACGGAACATCGCAGCGGCCCAAACTAGGGCCACACACTCACGCTCAGTGATGGAATAGTTGCGTTCCGCGTGTGAGAGGAGCCTGCTGGCGTAAGCGATAACACGGTCGTGGCCGCGCTGGCGTTGTGCCACTATTGCGCCAATTCCGTGACCGCTGGCGTCAGTACGGACTTCGCTAGCCATAGAAGAATCGAAGTGGACCAGAACGGGAGGCGCAGTGAGAAGGTCGATTAGATGCAAGAATGCAGAGGCCTCGTTATCACCTTACTGGAAAGGGGCGTCTTCTTTCAAAAGGTTGGTTAGTGGTCGTGCTATGGTCGCGAAATTTTTCACGAAACGGCGGCAGTACGAACATTGGTCGATGAAGCTGCGCACATCCTTGGCACATTTCGGAACAGGGAAGTGCGTAATAGCCTGGATCTTGCCTGGGTCCGGTTGCACTCCGTTCGCGTCAGCGAGATGTCCAAGGACGATAATCTGGCGACAGCTGAATTGGCACTTCGATGCGTTGAGTTGCCGAACGGCTCGAGGCAGGACTGCTGTGAGGCGCTCGAGGTGTGTAGCCAACGCTGGCAAGAATACTATAACGTCGTCCAAGTAGCACAGGCATGTGGACCATTTGAAACCGCGAAGAAGGGAGTCCATCATGCGTTCAAACGTGGCAGGAACGTTACATAGACTGAACGGCACACCATTGAATTGAGAAAGACCGTCCGGTGTTACAAAAACAGTCTTCTGGCGGTCGAGATCGTCTACGGCAATCTGCCAGTAGCTGGAGCGAAGGTAAATAGAGGAGAAATAGCGAGCACCGTGGAGACAGTCAAGGGCGTCATCAATCCGAGGGAGGGGATACACGTCCTTTTTGGTAACCCTGTTAAGGTGTCGATAATCCACGCAAAAGCGCCATGAGTCATCCGTCTTTTTGACCAGTACAACAGGTGACGCCCATGGACTACATGACGGTTAAATAATGTTCTCGGCACGCATTTTGCGAACTTCGGCGTGAATAACTTGACGCTCAGCCTGTGACACTCGATACGGGCGGCGATGACTAGAAGGGGCATCGCCGGCATTGATTCGATGTTTAACAGCTGTAGTTCGGGCCAAAGGACGATCGGTAAAGTAAAAAATATCGTGGTAGGAAAACAGAACGCGGTAGAAAACAGAACACGGACGGCGTGTCGGCCGCAATCATTTTCTGTAAGTCGGCGATGGTACAAGTTGCCGACAACGATGGTAGAGGAGCATCGGCTGAATTGTCGTCTACTGCAATAGATGCTACTGAGGGATCCTCGAATGAGCAAAGCTGGTCCAGAGGAATCCCTCGTGGCAGTACTTGTGTCGTCAAGCCAAAATTGACCACTGGCAGGCAGACGCTATTCGCCGTAGTACATAAAACTATATGAGGTACTGTGACCCCATGTGTACTGAGGACGTCTTGCATAGGATCCGCGATGTAGTGACCGTCGAGGACTGGTTGGAATGACACTAAGTCAACGTAGGTCAGTGCCGAAGGTGGCAAGCGAACGAAGTCGACGGAACTGAGGCGACTTGGGTGTGGTTCAGCAGGATGCAGAAGAGGCAGGTCAAAGCGAAAAGTCCTGGCGGAACAATCAATGAGAGCAGAATGTGCGTAGAGGAGGTCTAAGCCGAGGATGATGTGGCGGGGACAGCGGGCGATGACTGTGAATACCACGATAGTGGAGCGATCGGCGAAGGAGACGCGGGCAGCACACATACCAATTACAGGGGCTCTTCCGCCATCGGCGACACGGACAACAGGCGTCGCGGCGGGCGTGATTATTTTCATCAGTCGGCTACGAAGGTCAGCGCTCATTACCGACAAATGCGCCCCAGTGTCTATAAGAGCAGACACAGAAACACCGTCGACTTGCATGTCAAGAAGGTTCAGATGAGTACGCAACGTCAATAGAGAATTTGGCAGGGTAGTGATAAATGTAGCGTCACCTCGAGGCGCTGCATCGTCTAGTTTTCGAGCTGGGAGCGGCGTCAGAAAAGAGTCGGCGAATAGGAGCGACGGGGCTGGGGAGAGCAAGATTGTCGTTGTTGGGGCGAAGGCGAATGAGAAAGAGGTGGTTCGGCGCAAGAGAATCAGTGGCGGGATTATCGGAGCGTGCGGCGTAGGGACGAGAAGGGCCATCTGGGGGGCGAGAATAGGCAGTATAAGTAGACTGGTTCGGGTAACTCCAGCGACTGCGACAGTGCCGAGAAATGTGCCCGATTCGATGGCAGTGCAAACAAATGGGCTTGTTGTCAGCATTGCCGGCTTCGTTGTCTGGTAGGCCCTCGTGCGCAGGAGCCCAAGCGAGTGTGACTTCTGATTGAACTGCGCATTTGCGTGCGATTATTCCAGCCAGCCTGCCGATAAGCCCTGCTCCATAATTGTACATGGCTGATTTAGAATCGCAGATGACAGTGGTGGATGAGGGAATAGTGAGAGCCAGCGCTATGGATTCCTGTTCTGCCTGCTCTAAGAGGGGGTCATATAGAGGCCGCAGCCAGAAACTGGCGTTGTGGAGTTACTGCCGTGAGAGCCAATTTATGAGGGTGTGAGGGGTATTCTGAGGCGTCAAAGTATAGTGTCCCTGGCAGTTTATCGTAGTGGCGGTGCACCGCTCGCACGCGAGCCACTCTCCGCATATGGTTATACTGGGTGTGCATGTTTCGGGGAAGCGGTGGTACATAAAATTTGGCTCGGAGCTCACTCTGTAGAGAAATTTGCTCGTAAGTTGGAAGGGAGGTTTAATGTAAAAACTGCCAAGCATGCATCTTCCGGTAGTGTATTTTCTGAGTCGGTAATACTATGCACTGAGGTGGGCTTCAACTAACTTTGAGACAGTGTTATGTGCTACGCTGGCAAGAAATCATTCTATGGATGTTCTCATGGGTAGACCGAGGGCGAATTTATGAACCTTGCGAATTAATGTATTGATTTCCTCCTCCTTCTGTTTAGTGAGAGTGGGGTAGGGCACAGTATATGTTATGTGAGGGATGACGAAGGCTTGAACGAGTTGGAGAATTTCTTGTTCTCCAAGCCCCCTCTCTTGCGTGATTTGCCAATCAGCCTAATTGTCTGATCAACGTATTGTCGGAGTCTATGAAATGTAGTTGTGTTTTGTCTCTTTTTCTGCACGGTGAGACCTAATATCCGAATGTTATCAACGATAGGTATGGGAGTGCCATCTAAGGGCATATGAACTGAAGTCATATGTTTTTGCAGCTCGTTCGTGTTCGGGCACAAGCAGGAGCTCTGATTTGACTGGAGCGCCCGTCAGGCTGAGCTGCCGTGCACATCAGTTCACCTGGTCACTGGCTTTCTGCACGAGTTCCTGCAGCTCGGCGTCCGAACCTCCGCCCCTGCTCGACATGGCGATGTCGTCCGCATTTAGGGCGAATGAGATCCTTGGGATTGCCTGAAGTTCGCTCCCGATGTTTAGCATCGGGAGATTGATAAGGAAGGGGGATAGAACTGACCCTTGGGGCGTTCCAGAGCTGCCAAGGTTGAATTCAGAAGAGTGCTTTGTACCCATGTGAATGGTGGCCGTTCTATCTGTCAGAAAGTTGGAGATGTACTTGCCTATTCTATTAAGTTTCCTCAGTATGGCTGCATGGTTAACGTTATTGGAGGCCCCACGAAGGTCAAGGCCGAGCACAGCTTTGATGTCGAGACCGAGGCTCTGTTTAATTATATCCTTCTTTAGTTGGAGCATGACATCCTGGGTAGATAAATGCTTACCAAAGCCAATCATCTCGGTTGGAAAGATCCCTGCATACGCAATGCCGTTAATCGGTCGAGAATAACGCGCTCTAGCAATTTGCCTCGGCATGACGTAAGGGAGATGGGGCGTGAGTTATCGTTGTCAATAGGTTTGCCTGGCTTTGGAATAAAGATGGCCCTGGCGTCTCCCCATTCCTTGGGGAGGATTCCGGTCTCCAAGTATTCGTTAAAGTATTTTGTGAGTGCAGCAACGGCTTGCCTATTGAAGTTACTTTATAAGATACTTTATAAGTTATGTTATAAGACATCTGACCGGCCCCGATGCCAACGTTGTTTTGAGGTTGGCCAAAGCGTGCGCAATCTCAGCCTCCGTAATCGGGGCGTCCATGTCCGGACTCCAAGATCCTATGTAATTTACGTGGGGAGCTTTCGTCTTTGAGGAGAAGTGCTTATCGCGTAACTCTTGGCAAAACATTGCAAGATAATCTTTTCGCTCGCGCTTTTATTTATTGATCTGATCACCATACACAGTTTGGGATTCAGTCAGATCAAGAAGGTGCCTCAATAGATGCTACGGCTGCTTATAATTTAGTAGCCACTTAGGCTTTCACACTTTTGTCTCCATTGCTGTCTAGCTAGTTGCTCAGCATAGTCCTGGGTTTCCAAGTCCAGCTTCGCTACCCGGTGTCTCAGCTTCTTGCTATAGCGTTGTCCTGTCCTTCTTCGTAAGAGCCAGCTGTTAGCGATGCACATGTGGAGGAGTTTTGCGACGAGTTCCTGCATCTGTGCCTACTCGGGTAGGTTAGTGGTATGTCTGAGCGCATCATCCTTTAAATGCTGAACACATTATTCTACTGTCAATAATGTCGGCTGAAAGCTTGTCTGTATTGTCAGAATTTAGCCCAGTCTGTGATACTAAGTTGAGTGTTACGAAAAGGTTTGTGTTGGAAGGTATGACAAGTTTTAACAGCAGGCCATCTCCACCGCCGTGAGCTCTTCTCCTTCAAGTTCAATCCCAGCTGGCATCGCCGCCTTCGCTTCGCGCACTTCCGCCGACGTGGCGGAGCCGCCGACGAGGCTTAAGTTAGGTGGCGCAAAAAGCGGTGAATAAAAGAATTTCGATACTTGCGAATGGTCAGATCTCTTGCTTAGCGCGTGTCGATCAGCGTTTGGAATGTCTTTGCCAAAATTGAAGGTCAACCAAGATAAGATGAAACCTCTGCAGAACTCGGGAGAGATGCGTCGGCTCCGTACGAACGCCGAGCCGATCTGCTCGACAGTGAGCACAGGCTCAATAGTAGAAGAAGACTGCGGTCCCTATCCCCGGTTGTGCCGACAGAGTGCGACAGAACGGTCTCGCGCAATTAAAGTTTCCAGTCTCATTAAACCGCGACAATATAAGCGAATGTATCAAAGCATAATAATTTGACGCGAGAGTTATTGCAGGAACGTACGAATGTTACTATCGTAATTTATCCTTTATGAAAGGTTTCGTGTTCACAAAAAGTATTACCACACCACTTGAATACCAACATATAGTGATAAAGTTTGTCGGCGTTTGATATTTACCTTTAGCGCCGTCTTTCTTTCCGTGTGCTTGAGCCACTCCCGTCGTCTTTGCTTCTGGAATGCGCACTACCATACATCTAGCACCATCGGCATAAAGCAGCATGTAGGGAACGCCTGGAAGTAACGACGCAAAAATAACAATGACCACACAGTCGAAATTTGAATACGTTGATGGCGTATGTTTGAGTTTGGGCCTTATGCAACCGCAACAATATTTTTTTAATAAGTCAGTGAACAAACGGTAACGGCCATTTTTAAGTTCCTGGAGTGAGCAGTAGTGGGCATTATAAAGTTTTCTGCAAACATTGCTGGTGAGATCTTAATCAGGGCCTAGCTGTTATAGTTTGTTTCGGAAATCATTTCGCGCTGCAAGGTGTTCAAATAGTACAAAGTTTCCTGGTGTGTTTGTCTACAGAAAATGGAACTATGTCCGATGAATTAGCATTTTAGTGTTCAGTCATTATAAACTTTCCTAATCTCGTTCCTATAGGCCATACTGACATCTTATGGTAACTGCGAACAAAATAATGGGTTAAATTGGGAAGATCTGCAATGATTATGCATGTGTAAAGAATGTTGTAGGCTTAATGCGTTTGAAAAAAAGATCTGATTGCTTTGAGCTTTCCTAAGCTAAAGCATATGAAATACCACCAGAAGACAGTCTGAAGCCACAGTCATAAAGCTTAGACAAATCGTCATACCTAATTTTCTCTGTTGCTGAATGAGCGCAGCGCCAGAGTTCTTTTTTTTTACATTTTTATAGGAGATATTTACTGCGTTTTCTGTACAACGATGGCCGTTTTCGGATTCGTGACCAGTTTAGATATATCCTGAGTTATTAGGGAGTTAGATCTGGGCAGGTTTCCGAGCCCAACGGTACAAGCGGGCGAGCGGAGACGGCAGTGAAGCGCCGCCCGAAAGTAAGAGTGTTAGCTCAGCGATCCTTCGATCGGTCAAGAGGAGCGCTTTGCTGCACCACCTGTAGAACAAGGTTGGAGTTACTGTGTTCTCGATCATGGTCATACACTTCAAATCGTCGCCAAATGGCCTCGTTGATTTAAGCCCTCGCAGGATGCAGAGGCCATGTTCAGTGGTGAAACACCTCCGAGGCTTTTTTGCCTGCACGAGAGCCATGCCGCATTTGATGACGACGCCGACGACATGCCGTAGTTCATGCGGGTGTTTGCCATGTTTCTTTTTCGCAAAAACGCTGGTCTGCGCGCTCTGCTGGGGTGAGAAGACCAGCGAACGAACGGCCTCCTCCGTAAACACGCCCGCCGCCCCTGCGTACCGCCCATGCGCAGTGGAGCCTTCACTCGCCCGCTGGAGCCACTGGCCCGTAAACCCGCTCAGATATAACTCTCTATGAACGGCGTGTGTTAACTGTAACAAGTTGCGCTTTTTGCGGTTCCGCAAAAGAGTAACACCACTGTATACGTCATTTTGTGAGCCGAGTGAGTGTTGTTTAAACATTCTTCTTTTTCATTAATTTGGCCCTTTATTATTACTCACGTGAGACTGCACATCCGAAATTGCCGGAATGCGCCCCTCAATTGTAGAGATACTCTCGTCTTCTGGAACAAGGCCACGACTCGAAGCTCGAAGCTCTTGTGTAACCATCGCAGTACGAGCTGTCGGGAATGGTAGGAGTTTCTTAAGAGAATTGACCACTTTTTCGAAAGCTGACACTGGCTTCCGCTTCCTTGAGCCCGCTGTTGTCCGATGAGGGAAGGGGGATGTTCTAGAATATTACGATGCCAATTTTTAGATACTGCAGAAAAGAGAACTCATTAAACACGGCTACAAGGTAGACTTATTTAGGCCTTATTGCCATAAACATTTAACTTATTCCAAAATCATTCGTGTGCTTAAGTTTGGGCTCTGATCTTACCATTAGGCAAAATACATAATTTTTATTCTATGCACTATGAAACCACAAAGCGCCAAGGCAGGGAAGAGTCTTACTCTAGTTAAATAATCCATCCGAGTAACAGACCGTTTAATTAAGCATGCAGCTCGAGAATGGCAGTATTGTGCACAATGGCTGTTTTTCATGCATCAGAACGCGCTAAAAGCCGAAACGTAAGGGCCGTTAAGCTGTCGCTCTAAGTATTCTTTGCGTTGGCACAGAATAGATGGATATTACAGCGTTATTTTTCTTTTGGACAATACAGTCTGGAATGTGGCCTTTCGCTCCATAGTAGGAGATATGCCAATGGCGAACTTACCTAGTTAATGCCTTTATTGTAGCCCATAAAAGTGTTGCGGACATTCGTTAAAATGAATGCTCCATAAACATTGTTGCACTCACGGGCAATGCGGTAGCTTACTACGATAGTACGCGTGTCAGCACCCCATTCTCGGCTGAGTATGCAAGGCAGCGCAAAGGAAGTATCATTGAAACTTAAATAGTCTTTAAAAGGCTGAAACAAGCAGGTTAGGGTAATAACACCTGGCCACCTCGAAATGCATTAGAAACAGATTGTATTTATTTGAGGAGAAAAACAAAATAGTGACAAACAGCTCTTAAGAGGAACCTTTAGCTCGGGAGCTCATATCTAAATGCATGGGAATAAAGAAATCGTTTTCTCCCGCAACCACTACACTGATTTTGATGGTGTGTGATGCTTTGCAAGTAAAAAGTTAAAATTAACATATTGTAGGATGCCGTTGTCTTATTGAGATTGTCAATTTTGTAAACATATTATTGATACCAAGCCCTAAGAACTCGCACTATCGACATGCAGCCTCGTCAAGTCAGCGGAGCTGCAGCGATTGCTATTGAATCAAATATTTATGAGAGAACCTCGCCCCATCGAAGATAATATTTCCTACTTGTTCTCACGCTATCAATAGCAGACTACAAAGAAGTGAAGCTTATATTCCTATTGTGCATTGCGATATTAATAACGAGAGAAACAACTTCTCTTCTGTTCAAGATCTACAATAGCGCTCTTAGTTATGTACAACCCACTAGCCCAAACTTGCACACTGCTTAATGTCTGGAAAATGGCACCTTCTAGAATAGTCCTCATCTCCCACAGGATACCTTCGCACATAGATATCACATGAAATTAGGCCCCTAGTTGTGCGCACCATAGCTGTGAATTCCGAGAAAAGTCACGTAAGCTTGGTAACGCTCTTCCGCTGATTGGTATCTGCCTCCCCAGTCAGCAACACCCGAAGCTCTACACAAATATATCGTTTTCCTCCCGGCATTCATCATCTAGGCAAGCATCGACCATGAACCTCGGCTGTGTTGGCTATGCCCAGTCGCTCTACATTTGCACAATCTAGAACGTGTAAGCAGTCCGTTGCGTGAACCGTGCAGTACATGTGATGTGCTTTAGTTTCCCACTTTCATTCGCCAACGCACAACGTGTCTGGTGGGCTATAAACTTTTTGGCCTTCCACGTGACATCCTAGATGAATGTCTGAATGTTTGTGGGTGTGAATTCGGAGGCCGACTAGGCCCATGGTTTTCTTCTCTCTTCGTTCCTATTTGATATTCTTTTTCTTGTGTGTTTTGTGAATGCAAGTCACATTATTTGCCTACTTCAGACATTTTCAGCCTGCCTGCCTGCCTGCCTGCCTGCCTGCCTGCCTGCCTGCCTGCCTGTCTGTCTATCTATCTATCTATCTATCTATCTATCTATCTATCTATCTATCTATCTATCTATCTATCTATCTATCTATCTATCTATCTATCTATCTATCTATCTATCTATCTATCTATCTATCTATCTATCTACCTATCGATCTGATTGTATGTGTTCGGTGTCGTGATGGCGTCGTGGTCGTTGCATCGTCGTCATTCCAGCTTTGCCATCCGACTCTCGTAATACCGTCGTCATACAGTCGTCATGCATTCGTTGTCACATCGCGATAGTGATGTCGTCCTAGTCAATCAATCGTCATCATTCCAGTTTCGTGATGTGGCTGTTGTCATGATGTCGTCCTACTCGGTGCCAGTGGTCCAAGCTAACTAATATCTTACGCCACTCGGTATCTGTTCGGGGTCGTGTTGCCATCGTGGTCGTTGCATCACGATCATTTCATCTTTATCACGCGACTCTGGTCATGCCGTCGTCATTATGCCATCGTTGCCCCACAGTAGTCGTCAGGTCATCATCATCATGCAGTCGCTTTATTATTCGCACTACTTCAGTAAAGTAATCCTATTATATTCATGCCGACGACGCCATACAGCCTTCGTCGTTCCATCGACGTCAGTATTTCTTCGTCAGTGCTTTGTAACTTTTATTCAATCAGAATTATGCTACCTCGTCATGCGTTCACGCAAGACAGTCGCTATTGTGCCTCAGTTGTCAGACCATCGTCGTGATTGTGTCATAGTCGTGCAATCAGCGCCACTCCAGCTTCGTTATCCGGCTGTCATCTTCACGCCATACAGCATTGGTGATACAGTCATGGTCGCTGCATTGTCATCATTGCGTCGTTGACATTCCATTGTCTCTATGCCGCTGTCTTGCCATCGTCGTCAATGAATCTTCGTCGTGCATTCGCTGTCGCACCTTCGTTGGGATGCCGTTGCGGCTGTTGCATTGTCAACATTGTAACATCCGTATCTGACTCTCGTCATGCCGTCGTCGTCGTATCGTTGTCGTCAAGGTGTCCCCATTGTCGTCAATTCAGTATCGTCATCTCATTGTCGTAATGCCATCTTTGTCATACCACCTTTTTTATTCTATCGACGTTATTCCTAGTTCCTCATTTTATTGCAATCATGCTGTTGTCGTTCAATCGTGATTAAGCCACCATTGTAGCGTGATTGTCGTCATTACGTCGTCCTCGCACAGACGCTATCATGCATTTACTTCCATATATTCGTCTTGGTCCCGCCATCGTCGTCATTCCCGCTTTTTTATCCAGTTGTCGTTATACCGTCGTCGTTCTCTCATTGTCCTAATGTAGCAGTCATCATGATATCGTTTTTATACTACTGTCATAATTCAGGAATCGACATTTTCTTGTCCTCATGCCGTCATCGTTACATGTTTTTGTACATTAATTGATATAATTTTTAAATCATCGATATCTGATAAACGTTACTTCAGGAATATGGTCATTCGTTACACTGCTCGATTGTTATTCGCTTTACTGACAATCTTTGTGATATGAGTTTGGTCTTAATTTTTGTATTTTTGTTTATTTAGTGCTGAGTTAGTGAAGCCTTAGGTGGGGTTTTTTTCTTTTCATAATGCGAGACTATCTTTTTCGTCATTGTTCTTTGTATTTTTGATACATCTCTTTTTTACCGTCTAGCCTCACTATTTGCCATTACTGTCTTCATATTTTCTTCTAAAAGAAAAAGGAGGCGGTGCAACTTCCAATGGTATTTACGAGCCTTCTATTTCTAATAATTTTGTTTCTGATGGGTTTTTTATTTATATCTTTTCAACATAAACAATGAGAAATATGTATGAGGTATCCTTCGCTTTTCGCTAGCTCGGTATGTTACCTTCTACCAAAATTACGTTATATGGGCTCGCGCACTGTACACAAATTAAGTGGTGACCTTCACCTCTCAATATGGTTCGCATTGCTGCCATGAGCCGCACACTATAGCGATCACAGCAGCATCGTGCTACTACAGGGAGAACGCGAGGAATGGTCCAGATATGGCTGGGTATTTTCGCAGCAATTTTTGGATCATGACCTCCCCACAAAGGACCAAGCTGCACTGCATCATTTGTGCTCCCAGAAAAATTTTTTCGGACATGTGTGTAACCACATATGGGTATTTGTGACCCTGCAGCAATGCGCGGTTGCGAGCTAGTCGTGCTAACTGCAGTATTGCACTACATTCACTCTTTTGTGCAAAGTGCTGTGCTCCACGCACTTTCTGAGGGTGCTGCCAAATTGATGTATCTCGGAAAACACAACAGGCAATACTATAGTGGACAAATGCGACGTTGTATGGCATCGCTAAAGAGTTCTTCAGATGGGCGTAGTGTCAGCTGTGAGAGCCTGTTACTGTTGAATTAATGACTCACAACACCGAAAGAATCGCTAATGTCTGCTGATTTGTTTCTTTGGTTCTCCAAGAGCAAAAACAGAGTGGTGAGACATGCTATATCCGCAGACACCCTGAGCAGGATTGCTATATCTGCGTGTTCATGAATTGTACAAGTAGCTCATCGCATTTCTAGCGCATTTCAATTCATGCAAAGGGTAGTAGTTCACGAGTAAGGCATGATTGGAAGTGCATGGGCCTAGGCTTTTCACAAAACAGAGAAACGCAGTGAACGAAAACGTAGCAATATATCGTGATGGGGACACAGATATCACACATATAACACTGTTCATTCATAACAGTCGTGGCGTGAGGTACCACTATAATTATGCGCCGGCGAAGCCCCCGAGGCGACACCATCATAGTCTACTCGAGCAATCTTCATGATCAGCTAGGCAGAACGCATGCCAGCAGCCTCAATTGTGAGGTGGCAGTTCGGGAAGGCACGACAGGCCGCGGACAAGCCCTGTGGCGCCTTGGAGCAAACTCAAGAGGGGCCCGAGATTGTTCTGTAGGTGCTCTGGGGAACAGGCCTAGACTGCCCAAGGAAAGTGGCCGGGACCGTAGGTCTGGTCGGCATCTTAAGGTGACTACCTGGGTCCAGGCAGGGACGACAGAGTTACCTGTGGCCGGAAAAACGTGTGGTAGCACAGCTACGGTGCTGCCGGGACAGAAGTCGCAACCGTAAGCCCTGCTCCAACACCTGGTGATAGCAGGACACAAGCTGGAGTAGTGGCCAGGACTGCAGACATTTGACGCATTTGCTGGGTATAGAACCGAGAGGCCCTGCGACAGAGAGCGGGACGACGAAGGGCACGCGGAGAAACCGATGATGGCCCAGGCACGAGCATTTACAGATGCCGGGACACCATAAGGCTTGTTTATCTGGGGTGCATGCCGGTTAAATCGACTTGCGACGACATTGCTACCACAACTCCGTTGTCCCTACGTAGCTGGCTGCACTGATTGTTGTCCGCCACCCGCGGGCACTACCGCGGACGACACGCATCAACCATACGCTCCCGCAACACATCTTTAACCACGCATACAAATGAATGGTTCAAAAGATGCGTCATTGGTTCGTACCAGAGAAGATGAAATGCATTATCGCAATAGAGATGGGTGGCTTGAAGCTGGGTAAGCTAAAAATAAACAAATAAATTGAGAACAGGTTTATTAGCGGCTACTTATGCAAAGGGCACCGCGACCGGGAACGGCGGGGTAGCCCGAAGTACTGTCCAAAAAGACGCCAGCAACCAGCAGAGTGAGCAGAGCCGAGCTGCGCGTGTGCGATGCCGCTGCACAGCGAGACACCTCTTCTTCACAATCTCTCCCGGACGAAAAGAGCCATACTGGTAACTTAAGAATTCGAAGGCAGAGGGTAGTGTTAGGGCTTGAGACGCGGGACATGGAAAATGTCATGTCCACGCTGTCGCAAGTCGTCCGATGGTGACAGTGGCTCAATGAGAAAATTCATCGGTGATGTTCGCTCCAAGACTTGGTAAAGCCCTTCAAATTTTGAGACGAGTTTCGAGGAAAGCCCCTGCGTTTGAAAAGGGATAGGCAACCACACAACAGAGCCTGGAGCGTAGGTGTTGTTTGGAAGCGAGTCCGCGCGGTTTTCTTTCTGGTGCTGCTGTTGCTCGGCCGTAAAGGTGCGCGCGAGCTGACGGCATTCCTCGGCTTGTCGGGCGACGTCGGACGCAGGTAGACACTCAGAGGTGTCAGGACGGTTCGGAAGGAGCGTGTCGATGGTATGCTCACGGCCATGCAGGAGAAAAAAAAGGTGAAAATTCCGTAGTGGCCTGGATCGCGGTGTTGTACCCGAACGTGCTGAATGGAAGAGCGCGGTCCCAGTTATCATGATCAGATGCCACGTACATCGAGAGTATATCAGCAAGTGTGCGGTTAAATCGCTCTGTGAGCCTGTTAGCCTGGGGATGGTATGCCGTGCTTGTCCAATGAATTATGTGGCATCTCGAAAGCAAGCCTTCAAATACTTTACTATAGCTGAGGAGTTCTCGAGGTACGCCATGTCGGTGGACGAAGTGGTGTAAGACGAAAGAGGCTACATCCCGTGCTGTAGCACTTGGTAAAGCAGCAGTTTCAGCGCAGGGTGCCGAATGGTCGACAGCAGTTACATTCCACCGATTGCCCTCTGGTGCCATGGTAAGCGGGCCTTATAGGTTGATGCCGACCCTACGGAAAGGTTTGCATGGCACATGAGTGGCTGTAAGGCACTAGATGGGCGTAAATGTGGCGATTTGCGGTGTTGACAGGGAAGACAGCTCCGAACAAACTTCGGGACAAAATCGTACATGCCGCGCCAGTGATCACGGTGTCGCTTTTGTTCGTACGTCTTGAAAACTCCACCGTGGCCACACTGTGGATCGTTGTGGAAAGAGGCACATATTTGTAACCTTAAGAAGCAGAACATCACCAGAAGCCATCTACGCCCTTCAGGAGTGTAATTGTGTCGGTGGAGCAGCTGGTCACGAATGGCGAAATAAAGTGCTTGGCGTTGAAGGGTTCCGGATACAGGAATGGTCAATACTCCAGATAGATAGTCGAAAAGAGAAGGGATCCACGGGTCACGACGTTGTGCGGTGGCAAAGGAATCCATGTCGAGAGATTACACGGAGTGTCCGGAAGTTGTTCCACAGGCCGAGTCTGGAGGTAAAGGTGAACGGGACAGGGCGTCTGCGTCTGAGTGTGTGCACCCGCTGCGGTGTACGACGCGAATATTGTGCTCCTGGTTGCATAGTGTCCAACGGGCTAAGCGGGCAGTGGGATCTTTAAATTTGGCGAGCCAACAAAGCGCGCGGTGATCTCTGACCAAGTCGAATGAGAGCCCGTATAAGTATGGCCGGAACTTGCCAAGAGCCCATACTAAAGCCAAGCACTCTTTTTTGGTAATGCTGTAATTGGCCTCAGGCTTCGGCAGCGTGCGCCTCGCATAGGCGACTACGTATTCGGGGTAGCCGGGCTTTCGTTGGGCGAGGAAGGCGCCGAGACCGACACCACTGGAGTCTGTATGTAGCTCAGTTGGAACTGACCGGTAGAAATGGCGAAGAATAGCTGCAGAGGTGAGAAGACGACGCAGCGTAGCAAACGCGGAGCCACATCCAGGGGACCACGAGGAGAGGTCGGCGTTACCGCGTAGAAGCTGACTCAATGGCGCCATGGTCGAAGCGAAATTCCGAACATAGCTCCACAGATATGAGAATAGGCCCACAAAGCTTCGCAGTTCTTTCATAGTCTTAGGCTTCACGAACTCAGCGACTGTTCGAAGTTTTGCAGGATCGGGTATAACGCCAATCTTGGACACAACGTGGCCTAAGATGGTGAGCTCCCGCGCGGCGAAGCGGCACTTTTTGAAGTTGAGCTGGAGACGGGCGTTATTTAGACAGGTAAAAACATATCTGAGGCGGAGCAGGTGAGTCGGAAAATCAGGCGAGAAAAGCACGACATGGCCGAGATAACAGAGACGCCTAGACCACTTGAGGCCACGCAGCATGTTGTCCATGAGTCGTTCAAACGTGGCAGGGGCGTTACAAAGCTTGAAAGGCGTCACGTTAAATTGATATAAACCGCCAATCGTAATGAATGCGAAAGAGGTGCCTCCACAGGCAGTACTGGCTGCGTATAGGTGAAAGGCGCGGAGACAGGCTGCACTCCCAGCGCAGAGTTGAAATTCGCCTCTGCAGGCGGCTGGTGGTGTGTAGAACGAACAACTTGAGCGAGCTCTTCGGAAATGAGGGTGCAGAGCCTGTTTGGAAGACGGGAGGTGGGCTCCTGAGTGAAGGGGACTAAAGAAATTTGGCGGGCAACATTCTCATAGACGAAGTCCTTGGCGTGCTGAAAGAATGAGGATTGGTCGTACATGCTGTCAAGGCTAGCGAACGAGTCGTCACTTCGCGGAGGGCGCTGAGTCGAAGCACGTTGCTTCCTTAACTCATCATAGCTTCGGCATAGGCTAACGACTTCGGAAACGGTGCGTGGATTGCTGGCTAGGAGCATCTGGAATGAGCCGTCATCAATGCCTTTCAGTATGTGGTGAATTGTGTCAGCTTCGTGCATGGCGGCGTTGACGCGTTTACAAAGGTCCTCGACGCCTTCAATGCAACTCGTGCACGTTTCTGCCATATGCAGTGCTCGGGCATGCAAGCGTTGTTCGGCGCGTAGCTGGCAATCAGCGGGTCGGCCGAACACTTCCATAAATATTTTTTGAAGACTGACAATGTGGGTACGTTACTTTCGTGGTTGTGAAACCAGAGTTGAGCAACGCCAGCGGGATAAAATACGTTGGTTAACTTGGCTGGGTTACCGAACTTATTGTGCGCGCTCACCCGTTCGTGTGAAGTAACCAGTCTTCCACGTCTTCGTCGTCTGCACCGATGAAGATATCGGAGTCCCGTTGTCGTGGAACGCTGGTGCAGCTGACGGACTGTGGCGTCGGCGCCGTTTGGGATGAGCTGACGGTCATGGCGGACGGTAGCGTTCTTGATCGCAGCTAGAAGGTGTCCGGTGACGACGTTTGGAGCACCGCATCTCCACCAATTGAGAATAGGTTTATTAGCGGCTCCTTATGCAAAGGGTAGAACGACCGGGAGCGGCGAGGCAGCCTGAAGCATCGTCTAAAATGACGCCAGCAACCAGCAGCGCAAGCAGAACCGAGCCGCACGTTGGCGATGCGGTTGCACAGAGAGGCGCGTGTTCTTTACAAAAAGTTGAATAATTGAATCTTTGCTTCTTATGGGCCAGAACTGAAGATTGGTAGGCGACCCGTAGAGGTTGAGTAAAGAATAATATCGGCCACTGGGTGTTTGTTAAACAACACCCATCCCCCTGTACACGAGCACTCTTAGATTTCAACCCCATCGTTTAGGAGCGCAACGCCCCAGTAACTCAGTCATCGCGGTGGATACGGAATACGTCATCGCAAGCGGTGCACGTAGACGCTATCATATCGTGTTGAGGGAGAAAAGAGAAGCGATCGAGTTGCAAGCGTACCCTCAGGCACTCATCAACGAAGCACACTACACCCGCACACCCGGAAAAATGTTCCGGCTTGTTTTGGACGAAGGGGTATGCGCCTCAGACAGGTGTTGTGGCATTAAATTACCTTGATACACTACGAAATACGACACGCCACTGTCCAATTCGTGGAACTGTGGCTTATGGAGGCAATGAGCCTTTGAATTTGGTTTTGAGTTGTTTTACTTACCATCTGTGTTCAGGGGCTTAAAGTCATCCGGTGTTGCGTTGCTTACATTCGCTGCATTACGATTACTGGAGCCAGTCGACGAAAAGAAAAGCAGATCAGCGATGCCTTTTTCTCTATAAGAGAAATTTGAACGTGAACAGGTGTTATAACTGGAATTGCTCCTTCATGCATTTCCTGCTGAAGGCGAAAGTCATAAGGAATATCTTGCCTCAGTTTCAAGATATTCAATATATATGTATAGAACCATTGATTTTTTCTCAACACAATGAATTCAGCAGTTAAGAGCGTTGCTTGCAATAGAGATAAAGCTTACGCTTTAGAATGACATTACCAGACTAAATACGAAACATGAGAAAACAAGCTGTCTAATTCCATTCTACGGTAAACTGCCCCTTTTTTGAGTAAAACTAATTACCTAAAGCACTTTCTTCAGCCAGAGCCTAGAACCTAGTTGTTGTGGCAGTTGATGCGCATTTTAGCATTATGATTAATAGATTTCTGGTATAATGTTGCTAAGTTTATGTGCACAGACTGCACAGTGAGCATCAACCTAGGAGGGTTTGTGCTTCATTACGCTGTTACTCTAGAATGTAGGTCAGAAAAGCAACAAAATTTTGCCTTTACAGCAAGTTTGTTAGTGCTTAAGGGAAGCGTCGACGCACTTCTCTTTCAAGGTATTAGAACACAGCTACCGCTATCCGTTTTCTTTATTATGCGCACAAGTAAATGGAGATGGTGTAATCTCCATCGCACCCAAGATCGGCGAAAAGTACGTCCGTGCTAATCCGCTGTCCTTTATTAAATGTGAAAATATAAAAACAGAATTGCAAGCAAAGGAATTTTTGACGTTGGTCCTGCGGCCACCTGTAGAACTTTAGCCCGAGCCTAACACAATATGCAGCCATCTTAAATATTATTTAGAAAGGATCCGCCGAGTTCCAACAAGTGCCAGTTAACGTCAAGAGGTTACTTCTTTCTAATAACATACGTAATTACGGCACATTGTGGTGATTTATCTGCTTTGTTATATCAATGTTATTGCCCTTTTTTATTGCCAGCGCTTGTCATCGTTCAATTTAGTTTGCGATTTTCCTTCAGGCAGGTTCGTTTCCATCGAGTTGTTTATTCAGTATGCCGTAAAATGCTCTGCAGTGAATTATTCTTATTGCTTTCTGCACTTCTATTTCACCATTTTAATTATTTTCCCTTGCCCAGATATTATGTGCGTCCACGTCTTCGTAAAATGGCGCTTTCTTCTCGCACAAGAGCTGCTGTCCAATAGAAGTGGCCTATGTGTTCTGCACACCAAGAAGGTTGTTAGATTGGTCTACCTAATATGGTCATGTTGCAAGGTTGTAAAGCGCGAGGATGTAACAACAGCACGTCTCCGTCTGATATAATGTTATGTTTACTGCTGCGCTCGAATACACACTTGCTAGCATTATACGTGGCCGCGTTATTTATCTTCAAGTTTCTATTTTATTCTGTTTCATACTAGACCATAATTCTACATCAACCGCTGCAGAGCTTGTCGCTATTCGGGAAGCGATTCGCCACATCTGCGGGGAAAGACCTCAAGAGTGGTGCATTTCCACGGATTGAAAACCCGCGCTGCAAGTTTTGCGACGCTTCCTGAGCCACACCGCATATGAGGTTCTGGCACTGCAGGTCACCGAGCTACTTTCATGCGCTCAAGAAAAACACCACCGCATAGTGTTAATGGATCCCGCGACACTGTGGGCTCAACGGTAATGAGATGGCCGATGCTGCAGCAAGGCGCGCCCTCAGCAATGGCCTGCGAACTGTAGTTCCATTCTCCAGACCGGACATCACATGCCTCCTGTCGGAATTGATGAGGAGTACGACGAGAAGATACTGGGCCCAGCCAGACGCTCGTCATGTCCGCCTTAAAAGGCTATATGCCTTTATGAAATTTCCTATTCTGCGTGGAATTCCTCGCCCTCATACATGCCTGATAAACATACTGCGATTAGGCGTCGCCTTGACGCGCAAATATTTGCGCATTATTGGACGGACAGACTCCCCGGACTGTTCAGTGTGTGGCGCTGTAGAGAGTATGGAACATGTGATCGTGCTGTGCCCTGAGTATGCGCGCTAAAGCCTGACAATGGCAGATACCTTGAGATATTTACATAATAGACCACTGTCGGAGGACCTCTTGCTAGGCGCATGGCCACAGAGTTGGCAGACGACAGGAACAATGCGTGCTCTTTCACGTTTCCTAGGTGACACGGGCCTGGACTCACGCCTGTGATACCAGTTGTGTAATGTGTCCTTCACCTCGTTCCTCCCATTATCATCCCCCATTGTGACACTTTTCCTTCCCCTCTTTTTCTTCCTCCCTTCTTTACGTAGATTAGCAGGCCAGATGCTCCATTATCCGGCCGACCTCTCTACATTTTCCAGTCATTAAAATACTTCTTCTTCTATCTTATTCTAACAGACACATCTCTTTTCCATGGCATGATGACTTAACGTATCTTGCTATAGTATGCTTTGTTTTTGATGCGATTGGCGTTGTTTGGAAACTTCACACACTTTCAGAACAATGGTTCTGTCAGGCTGGGTCTGTCGCCGCTTTTCCGCCAACTTGGGTCACTGGATAGTGCATGGTGCAGTGGAAAGACACTCGGGCTAATGTACTTGGGAATCAAAGTTTCAAACCAACTGCCAGTCCAACTTGGTCACTGAATATGAGACAATGCACAGGTATTCGCCGCTCTTAATAAACTTTTTTTTGACGCCAACTTGGGTCCTCAGGTAATGAGTGGAGCGGATTCGCTGTGCACACAAGGTTCTTGCGACGCCTCAGTAACGACACTGTAGGATAATGGCTTTATATATAAAGTACTTCTTGCCCAGCAGGCTTGCTCGGGTGGATATTTGCTTTGTTGCAGTGTGCGCTACGTTACGTTACGTTAAGACGCGATTGTGCGCGTCATGCCTTGCTGTTTTGCGGCCCTGTGATAAAAGCGTAACAGTGCCGTTTAAGACCTTTCGGCGTGTTTATTTTGGGTCTGCTTGGTTCACTTTGCGAACAGAAACTACACCGAGATCAGCCCATACCCAAAACGCAGTTTTGGGTACGAATGAAGGACAGGAAGCAATGGCATGCGTGTGTTTACACTGTAAATTGCTCAGTTATTGTCCCGTTACGGCAAATAAACAACACTGCGCGGAACATGACGGTTTTAGTGTCCTGTGTTTTGCATCCGCATGAGTGATCCGCATTCGAGTATTCGTGACCACGAAAACAGAAAGCAGCCCATGACGAGCGCGCTCGGAAACGATCGAGTGCGCACGCGTCAATGCCTTACTGTGGGCGCTTAATGTGTGTGTGCTTGACTGCGACAATTGTGCGATGTTCACACTGTCTGACGAGAAGCAGGTTCCACCATTTGTAACAAAGCTGGTGACCGCGTCTATGACGTCGTACGCGGATACTCACATTATGGCATGTTCTCTAGTGATTGCGTGAGAGAAAGTAGTAAAGCATATGTAACTGGCAGCGCACGCGATATAAAATACAATGCTTCTCTCTCGTGGGCACTGCACTGGCCAATTAATTGGTTCTGTTGCTGAGTGTATCTGCTGTCAGCTTTAAATGATACTCACTGTTGCTTCCTGTGGAAGTCTTACATGAGTACGTAGACGCGGCAGCTTTCCCTGCGACTGCCGCGCAAAAGATGGTAACTTAATTTACACACATCAATGGTGATATGTTAAAATCACCCGGCGATCGAAAAATGAAGCCAGGTAAAAGTACATCACAATGTAGGCCGGTAGAACGTGGCACACATGTGATGTTTATTAAACAAAATACCGGTCCAATGTACTAAATGTTGTCTAGTATTTTCATACCATGCCTAAAACCCCCCAACAGACGTGTATACTTAGGCACATATCGCAGAAGAAAGCGTAGCCAACTGCGCGACGTTGCAGCTGCTGTGAAGCAGGCGACTCTGCAGCTGCGCTGAAGCAGACGATAGGGCAACGGGCTCTCGTTAAATTATCTCCCTGGTATATTCTTGTTTTCTGAAATGTTATCGCAATAAAGAATACATACGTCCGGTATTCAGAGACGACAAGACGGCCGCAGCGCTTTTGGAACCGACCACCGCAGGGGACTGTTAAACGCAAACACACTGTGGCCAGCTACTGCTCGTGCCATTGCCGCAGTCCATTCACCATCATCGCCATGTTAACAAAAACTTGGTGGCCACCTAGAGGCGCTAGAAATTATGGTCTATACGTGACGGCGCCACTTTCAAAACCTTTCATTAGTTGCTGTGCTAGTAATCAGTCCGCACTGATGCAACTGGCGGTAAAAATTAAGGTTGTCTTATTGCTGCTCTATCAGTATGCACAACTTGTTCAAGCACTTGCGTTAACGCACTATTCAGTTAATTTTGACGCTAGGTGTTTTAAAAGGCGTAATAAAAATTTATGTTTACTAACTGCTCTCAATACGTACGTTTTTCCATCGAGTGTGTACCGCACATGCAGTTTGTTCTCAGTGTTGTTTTGTAGACGCCACAATGAGGCGCACCACCGATGTCTCTCATTCTCCTCAAGATAAAAATTTTGGAAAGACAGAAGGTATCTCGCGTTTGGTGGAAATGCCTGTAAGAGATTATTGCATATATTATGCGCAATCATACTGATAGCTGTACGCGCACTGAGCTCAATTCAGAGGTTAAATAACGTGTATGTTGCCACGTACTCATTTTAAAAAACTTCGCTACGCTTAATTTCATCATTTCATCAATCATCTATTGTTGTCATGCTGTGCATCTCCTGGAATATTTACTTGGTCTAATGAAAACATTGTGAACGTTGTCAACAATGTGATAACTAAAAAATCCTGCTAATAAATGTGCATGCAACGTTATAACCCTTACCAAAACGTTGAAATGTTATTGAAACATCATTACGCAATGTCAGAAAAGAGATTGAAAGCACAGTGTGCAAATGTTGAAACCACATTTAGAACGTCGTTGACAAGTGTTGACAATTGGTCCGCGACATTTTGTCGAAACATCAGTGGCACATTTCAATTTCAACCATCATTGATGTATTGCTGAAACCATGTTCTATTCCAATAATTAAAGCTAGTTGAAGCATTGTTGAAGATATGTGGAACGAAAAGACTGAATGCTCATTGATGTATTCTTGAAATGTGTTCTCTTTCAATATTAAATGCCTATTGAAGCATTTTTGCAGATGCGTCTTGCATCAACATCGAAAGCCTGTTAAAATATTGTTGGAACATGTTGCATGTCAATACTGAAAGCCCATTGAAATATTATTGGAGCTGCTTTCAACGTCAAATCTCAAATTAGGTGAAAGCCCTTTATACCCCAATGAAAATCTAGGAGTGTTGAAAAGTGCACTTTTTCTAAAATACTGCTGAGCTATGTTGTGTCCCATAGCATTTTCTTTTATTTCATGTTGATTTGCCATGGCCCTTGAGGACCATGGAAAATTTGAATACAAGTGCTTCTGCAGCGCAGGTCTGGGCCACTCTGGGCTCAAGACCATGCTCTTAAATAGCCTGTAATAAATCATATTGTAAAGTAACTAGCAGAAGTGTTATGCCACTTTTTCAATTACCTTAACACAGCAAAGTCAATGGTCGTCCACGAAATTCACAGTGCGAAACTGAGGCAGACAAAAACCATTGTTATATATAAAGTGTTTATTTGCAAGCAAACATCTGTGTAAATCTACAACTATTTGGAGCTGGAGAACATGAGACATGTTTTGAAATGTACTGCAATGTAAAGACTGTCTGCAGCTTGACACCACCAGAAAATTGAATACTGATAAATGTAGTCTGTGTGGCGCGGAAGTAAAACACATTTCCTAAACGAAACAAACCTTAAAATAAATACATATATAAATACACATGGAAGCAGACTGACATGACACTAAATAAGAACACTCAAAGAAGGTATTGCTTTTTTATTACATAGCCAGTGGTACTCATAACCATGGCACGATTCGCTTGAATACACAGCACAGTGATATGCGTGGTAGTGATCTTTATGTTTTCTGTAGTTTTTAAAGACTGGCTATTGCAGGTAGCATAATTCTATATTGAGCTGGATTATTCTGAGAGCCAGAGATTATTTGCATGAGAAATCAAAACAGCTATGCAGATAACAAAAATTTACCTTCTAATTATTTCATTTACGAATTGTAGTCGGTGATTTTGCAAGGTGTGTGAACATAGAATGAATTTCCAGAATGACAGCAGTGACGAGATACATGTCATTAAACAGGCCGTAAAATGCACCATTGTTCCACTTAACTATTTAACAAAACACACTTTTATGCATTGAAGCATGAAAGTAACTAGAAAGCCGAGTTATTTTGTCCCATATGTCGGGAAAAATTTCAGAACTGGTGTCATCCTGGAAATTAATTTCAAGTGAATATGTCTTTCAAGCTCGCTGCTTACATTTTGTAAATTGCAATATGTGCCGCAACTTAATAAGGGAATTAGTAAATTTGTGAGAATCAGTTTAACATGCGCTTCAATTTCTTGTGCCAGTAATTTTCCCCTCTGCATAATCGCTCTGAAGAATGACAATTATGCTATCTGCTACAGGCAAATTAAAAAAAAAATTCTGTAATACTGAAAAATGTTCACTGTATTATCCTTATTTATTGGTTGAATGGTTTATGTCAATTTCAATAGACATCTACTTTTGAAACATCACCATTGCAATAAGTGGACCAGTTTAGTCTGCTGCATTGCTTGTTGCGTGATCCAGTTCTGTTTTCTGATATGATAATGTTCCTGAGCAGGTCACTCTATATCTCGCGACTTATTCATTTTGAAAACTTGAGATGTTTATATAAAACAGCAATTAGGGACCAGCTGGAAGACTTTAAAGCAGAGTTAGAAGTTTGTGGACAAGCACAACTTTGATAAAAACATAACCCTTGCCGCCATCAACTTGCAGTCAGTTGACGTCCACGTCAGAGATTTCGAGTGAGACTCAGTCATTTATTCAATGCGCGTCATCGTGCACTCACACACTGTATCACAGTTCTCTCTGTCTCATTAGTTTCACGATGAGAAGAATACTCACTATACATTACCACTAACTACAATTATAAGTAGACCCTTATATCTACTACTTTGAATGATTTCTTATGGAGAATACGTTGAGCATGACATTTACAAGCATAATGAATGCGACAGCTTAAAGGAGCACAAAAGAAAAAAATTATTAATTAAATTCTGGGGTTTTACGTGCCGAAACGACATTGTTATTTTGAGGTATGCCGTAGTGGCGAACTCTGGATTAATGCTAACCACGTAGGGTTGCACGGTACACGGGTAGTACCTCCATCACAATACGATTGTTTGATTCCGCGACCACGTGCTCCGCGGTGTGACGCCAACGCCACTAAGCAACCACGTCAAATGAGTGCTCAACAAAAAAGTAATTTCAGGCGTATCTGTAAATGACCTTCCTATAAAAGAAAACGATTCACTTGTACTGTGACAAGAGGCTGAGTAAATTGTAAAAAAAGCAAGAGGGAAGATTGATGGCACTGCTGCCTTGGTGTTCCTACACCAGCTTCATGTGACGTCATGGATTTTGATTGTGTCTGTTCAGGTGTAGCTAATTTTTTACAAGTAAAGGTGTGCTTCGTTGTACTTCAAAAAAAGTCAAAGACCGAAATTAAAAACTGTCATGAACTATTACTGAACCAAAACGACCCAAGTTTGTTAAAAATGCTTGAAATCGACATAGCGACAATGAGGCGTTAGCATGAAGGTTATGGGGCAATACTAAGAAAATTGAAGTTTGAGCTTTATTTTCTGCTATAATCAACCAAATACCAAGGAATTAACAGAAGTCGATATTCAAAACGATGCTTTTTCATTTTAAAATAATTTAGGGCGTCATTAGTGCCCCTCTAACACAAAAAAGGAAATCACGTGGCTGAATAATAGGAGAACATGCATTACTGGTTCTCAATAAGGTAGGATTGCGAGTATGGCAGAGGGCATGCCCTGGCTGATCTAGAGGGAAGCCCTGCCACTTCCCCCCACCTCCCAATTTCGCATTGTCTTATGAGCAGTGACCCTGTTTCTGCATCTTAAAGACACACAATGCCAAGGAAATTCATGCCGCGCTGGCTACAGTATGTTGTGACCGGCACTGCATACCGTGCAGCTTTGCTTCAGTCGTTTTGGAATTCGGCCCTTGAAATGCAGAAAGCCCGAATCACAGCTCGTTCTTAAACCAACTTTCTCAGTGTGTGCTGCTGTTTTTGGTTTGACGCCCCTAGCAATGTACTGCTGTATGACATAGGACATAATACATTTATTCTACTGCAACAAGAAAAACTTGCACTCATGTTGACCCCTAACGTGTACACCAAATTTCTTAACGCCCCTCATATATAAGAAATGTACTCTGAAAAGACACATTCTACGTTTAATTTGTTCACAAGTGACACTGAAATTTACTCCCAGTCCAAATGCAATTGCAAATTCTCTCAACTGAACGCTTAAAATCACCATGGCTGCTACTGAAGGCACTGTGCACCAAACGATCAATGGAGCAAATGATTGCGGTGGCACCAGCAATATTTTTCTTCTGCTCCCTGCAATACATTTTCGCGGCATCTCTGCATTTGATCCCGGTGAGACTAGACAATGAATGGCGAGAGAATTTATCCTTCCACGTTCCGGCTATGGTGTCTCTCAGCTCATTTTTAATCTAAAAAAAAATAATATAAAATATGAAGCCACGATGCACCAAAAATCACAATCAAGAGAGCTACATGAACCATTAAGCTGACATAAATGGACAAATATAAATGACACATTGAAAACACTAAAGTGTGGCTGCTCTGGCCAATGGCAGTGTGAGGTTTTCATATAATTTATTTATAATTTCTCTGCTTACTTTATCAATTATTTCTGCTCATCTACTTAACTGTTATGACCACATGTTAAGCGCAGCTCGTTTTTATAAAACCAGTGTTTCATATTTTTTTTTGCTCCCCGTCTACCTGCTGCTTCTGAGGTTTTGCTTACCCTCAAAGAAATTATTACATAGAACTGCTCAACCGACAAAGCACTGTTCCAAGCTTGGGGCAAAACGTCATTTAGTTCACAAGGATGCGTTCCCCTTTCCCTAACCTAACCTAACTATTTACTTCTATGGTTACAAAAAACGTTGCTAATTTTAGACGTTTATGTTGTTGATAACGCATACATAGAGTCTGGAAACACAATGCGACGAAACGGCAACTATGCCCAGGCACCTCATTCCCTACTGATTTTTAGAGCTTTGTTAAATAAATCAATAACTTGATGTGCAAAAAACTGAAATTTCACGCGAGTGCATTATTTTGAATGTTCTCGGTAAAGTAGAACGTAGAAAGCAATGGAATCTGCTTTTTCCGTGAATGCAGCGAGCGCCTACACGAAGCCGTTTGCGCGGAGGAGTCGATGGCGTAGAGCGGAGAACACGTAAGAAAAGACATTTGAGTGTGGGCAAACTAGTAGAAAACAAAACACACGCAGTTGGCAAGGTGCATAACTCAGTGGTTACCACACCTATTTTATCTCACCTATCATATAGAATCGCATATACCCTTCAAATTCTATTTTACCATGGCGCCATCTTCTCCCATATGTTTTTTGATTACGTAAGCGTCGACCGCCCTTTACTCTTACAAGACCGTTCACACGCCATGTACTAGATGGTGTGGCGCGAACCAAATATCTTTGATATTTGAGTTTGGATGATATCACGGCAAATTTTTTTGCGCTCATTAATGAGGCTAACTCTATCGGTGCTCGAACACTAAACTAAAAGTCGTGGCTTACAACATGCCCTGTTGTTTTAGCTGGCACCACTTACTTGTTTTACGTTTCCACAAGCGTACCTGGAAGTTAAACCAGGACAAAACTTCATGTTCAGTACCACAAATCCAGTGCTGTTCATCCAATTCTCACAACAGAGGAATAGCACTAGGAACGAAAAGAAGAACGAAGGCGCGCGGAAGACACGCGCAGGATCTGTACGTACTTTCGCGCTTTTGTCCACCGTGTCGCAATGAACGAGCCAAGGGGATTAGAAACTCACTCACCTTTGAGATGGCCGAGTCGGAGGCGATCATAGTGATCTTTAAGGCGACAAGAAGTCAATAAAAACAATTGGCGGACGCTTAAGCTTTGCCTTCAAGAGTGGAACGCGACAGCGTTCCCGTCGACCCGCCAAGGGGTGTAAAACAATGGGCTACGGCGCAGCGACTACGCGCCCCGCATCGGACGCGGTGAGCGTCGAGCAACGCAGCGTTCGGCGCGACAACGAAATGTGCGCCTGAGCAAGCGACGCACGCCTGAGCCTTAGAAAGAGCTCGTTTCTAAGGCAACACCGCGTTCACTAGAGGCGCTTTTGTACCGCTTTGAAGCATCGAACTCGTGGCTCAGCATTCCACCTCCGGCTTTCAAGCGAAACGGACGCGGGATGGCTTGCTCCCATGGAGCGGTTTCGGCGGCCCAGGCGGGCCGCGGTAACAGGTTTTTTGCTTCTACTGCCGAAGATTATCAGGTTATTCTGCCCAATCTGCCATCCGGACGCATCGTCGCGAACACCGTTTTCATGCACAGCGACCCAAGAGCTCGGCCCTACCGTGTCGAAGACTACCGGGACACTTTGGCCAATCTAGGTGCGCTCCCCGACGTTTTGGCGTTGGGGACGTATCAGATGAACCACGTGTGGGCTGTAACAATGACGAGTGCTGACGCCGCTCAGAAATTGCTCACCGCTGTCAACGTGAAGGTAAAAGATCGCCCATGTTTGCTCATCGATCCAAACAACCGAGAGGTTCGCTTAAAGCTACACTGGTTGCTGCACGGCGTGACCGACGAAGACATTCGTGTAGCCCTGGCACCCTACGGGAAAGTGTTGGAGGTGACGCGGGAGAAGTGGCGTGTGCAAGGCGTCACTGAAAAGGGCTCGACGACTCGCTCAGTTGGACTGCAATTGCATGGCGACGTCAAAGTCGAAGACATTCCACACCAGCTCAAGATAGCCGGAGAGCTGACTCTCGTCGTTGTTCCAGGCCGCGCTCCACTCTGTCTGCGCTGCAAGAGCACCGGGCACATACGTCGGGACTGCAAAGTACCTCGCTGCAGTCGTTGTCGCCGCTTCGGCCATGAAGACGCGGGTTGCCCAAAGACGTACGCCAGCGTGACCGGACCAGTCCAGGCAAACGATGCATTGGACCACCTTATGGATGAGGCAGACTACGAGGAAACAGCAGGAGTGTGCCAAAACCCGACTACTCAAGAGGGTACCCCGAACACTCCACAGGACGCCCTCCTTGAAGCTCCAGGGAAGCCCGAAGCCGGGCTTCTGCATGAAGCCGTGGAGGACCGGAGTAGGAAAGCTGCTCCAAGTAGTACCGGCCACACTTTTTCCGGCGGAGCTGTAGAGTCTACTCCCGAGGCAGTGCCGATGACAGGCATCGATAGCGACAGTGCCAGTGCGACCGCAAAGCGGCCCCACGAAGCAGGCGAAAAGGAGAAGGGGCCCAGCGCCCTCGCAACGGACGAGCCGCCTGCGAAAACTACTCCCGTGCGGCGTCTTTCCCATCGGCTTCGGCCGAACACTTCGACGGAGCGCAAGACGGCGGAAACGCCGCCTTTGCCTCCCTGAGGACTGCACCGTGTCAAGGCACCCAGGAAAAACGCGCAGTAGTGAGGTGAGCGTCATGCCCCCGGGTTCTCACCGCCTCGCAATGATGTCTATGGATAGGTCATTTCGTGTGGCCACTTTAAACGTACGTGGGCTTGCCTCAAGGAGGAAGCAAAGTCAACTCTATAGACTAGTTACCGAACATGACCTGGACATTCTAGCAGTACAGGAGACGAAAGTTGAGGGCGACGACGAAACCGGGGGCATGGTGCGTCAATTCTTAGCTCGATACTGTGTTATAGTGAGCCATGCTGTGGGAACTTCTTCCGGGTGCGCTTTGTTCATCCGACATAGTCTTGGAGCAAAAGTAGAAGCTGTGACGTCATGCCCGTCAGGTCGGCTTATTGTGTGCGATTTTTTATTATCGTCGTTGGAATGGCGTGTTATTTGTTTGTACGCGCCGACTGTCGCTGAGGAAAGACGCAGATTTTTCGATCAGCTAAAACAGTATACCCAGTGTAATAGGCTCCTCATTATTGCCGGTGATTTTAACTGTGTTCTTTCAGCCCGTGATAAAACTAGCGCCCGACCGTACAAGGATGCAAGCACCATTGGCCTAAGCGATATGATAAGGGACGATGGTTTGGAAGACGTGGCTGAGTGTCTCGGTGGTGGGAGGGTTACGCAGTACACACACTTTCAGGCAGCCAGCCACGCCCGTCTGGACAGAGTGTATCTGAGCCTTAATTTGATACCCCTTTGTAAGGAGTACCACGTGAGCGCACTTTCATTCAGTGATCACTGTTTGGTCAGCTTTTTAGTAGCAAGCACGAAAGAAAAGAAAAAGGGCTTTGAGTGGCAACTATGGAAATTTAATTCGAAATTACTAAGTGACGAAATGTTTACAGCGGATGTAACGAAGCAATTTGAAGAAATGAATGCTGTTGATAACACGACATCTGGTGAAAAATGGGAGAACTTCAAGCAGGCGGTTAAAATCAAGGCTTTAGAGCGTGCGAGCGCTATATGCAGAGAAAAGGGAGCAGAAGAAAAACAGATGCGCAGGAATTTAGAAAAAATGATCAGTGAGGAAGGTAGGATGCCCGGCATGTTCATGGACGATATTCGCGCACTGAAACATAAAATAGAGCAGTTCGATATCGAAAGATACCGCGGTGCTGTGGTGCGGGCAAGGGCTGAAAGGCTGATAATGGGAGAAGTACCGTCGAAAAGAGCGCTGGGCTCAGAAAAGTGGCATGCGCGCCGCAATCAGATAGCGGAAATCGAATATTGCGGAAAAGTTAGCGACGCAGCAGAAGATATCGAGCGTGCTTTTTTCGAGCACTACAGTGGTTTATTCACTTACTGCGCAGTCGACATTGATCGTTTTAAAAAGGACTTTTTGTCGTTGATGCCAAGGCTAGATGAAAGTACGAAAGAAACATTGGAGGAACCAATTTCGGAAGAGGAAGTGAAAAGTGCTATTGAAAGTATGCATCCGGGGAAGTCCCCTGGCCCTGATGGTCTAACCTCAGCCTTTTATAAATATTTCAAAGGTGCGATCTCACCAGCCTTAGCGGATGTATATAACGAAGCATTCCAGCTCAAAGTACTACCCCCGTCCTTCTCATCTTCCCACACTATTCTTATACCCAAGTCAGAAGATCCCGTTGCATTGCGAAGAGTAACTTCTTACCGCCCAATTTGTCTCACTAACGGAGACTATAAGATAATGATGAAAATCTTAGCAAAGAGGTTGCAGACTGTCATTGCGAAGCTTGTGGGGCCGCATCAAACGTGTGGCATTAAAGGCCGAACTATCTTCTCAAACATACACGTAGCACGCAGTATCCTCGAATGTTGCGATGCCATGGGTGCACGAGTGGCAATGCTCCAAATTGATCTCGAGAAAGCGTTTGACCGGGTGCCTCATGACATACTTTTGTGCATACTAGATTATGTGAATTTGGGTAGAATAATTAGGGAGGGGGTTGCCATGGCGTACCGGGACTGCTCGACGCGGCTCATTGTCAACAAGGTGGTGGGAGCGCGAATCCAAGTTAAGCGGTCGGTGCGTCAGGGCTGCCCTCTCTCGCCGCTGTTGTTTTGCTTGTATATAGAGTCGTTTTGTTTGAGTGTCATGGAGAATGACTGTGTCCGCGGGTTTAAACTGCACGAGGTCGAAGTCCGCCTGTTGGCTTATGCAGACGATATTGCTGTGTTCTGCACTGATTTGGACAGTATAACCCAGGCTGTCAAATGTGTTAAAAGTTTTTGTGCTGTGATCGGCAGCGCGGTAAACTGGGGTAAGTGCCTGGGATTCTGGCACGGAGATTGGCGTGGGGCCCCAGACACTTTTGCCAACATGAGTTTCGTCACCACTCCGGTGAAATACTTGGGTGTTCCCCTTCAGTGCTACAAAGACAGTGAGTCGTACTGGAGGAGTGAAGTGGATAAGCTGCGGGACACAGTAAACAAATGGAATGGCTGGAATTGGTCTATGTTTTCCAGAGCCACAATTTGTAACATATTTTTAGTCAGCAAACTTTGGTATTTCCTCCAAGTCTTGCATTGCTCAAGGGTAAACATCCAAAAAATTCACCGGGTGTTCGCAGTGTTTGTGTGGGCATCGTCTTGGGAGAGATCAAGTCGCACCAATTTGTTTCTTCGAGTTCGAAATGGAGGACTTGGATTGTCACATTTGTTTTTGAGACAGGTAGTCAATCGTTTTTTTTTCTTCAGGGATGCAAAAAACCCGTTTTTATACACTGTCTGCCAACTTCGCCTGGGCAAGCACTTGCCCGAAATGGTTGTCTCAGCGGGCAGTTTGCCAGGGGCTGTTTATGGTTTTCTACGTGAAGTTGTGGCTTCATGCAGGTTTTTGTCAGCGCGTTTTTCACTTCAATATTTGAGTGACGTTAACCGGAAAAAACTGTACAGGGACCTGTGTGATGTTGTTCTTCCCGTGCCTTTATATCGGTCTCTCTACAGAGCTAGCCATGGGCACAATGTTCTGAAGCGCGTTAAGGCGATGCTAGTACCGTCAGGCGCTAAGACGTTCTTTTTTGAATTGCACTCCGGAACGCTGACCATCAAACCGTGGCTGGCTGAAAGAGGTTTCTTTGTGCCTTGGGGCACTCATTGTACAATTTGCAGGCAGGAGGAGACAATTGAACATGTTTTTCTGCATTGTTGGGATGCCGTTTTCCTCTGGGATGTGCTCCAGCGCACAATCAAAAAAGATTTCCCCCTAGATGCGTATGGGATACGCTACTTGCCAATAGAAAGTGATGATGGTACCCCATTCGATGTGATCATGCTTATGGCCCTGCATAGCATTTGGAAATGTAGAATTGCGGTAAGGCATGCCGATCTCGATGCAAGAACGGCTCGCCAGTATTTCAACGAAAGCATACGGAACTTTATAGAGGAACAAAAGTTGCTGGAGTGCATCCCAGAGTGGTTGCCACGAGTGGAATTATTATTGGCGATAAGGGAATTTTAGCACAAGCGCAGCCGCGCAAGTTCTGCGGTTGTTTTCAACATATTGTGAGTGTGCCTTTTGATTATTTGTGAATGTGAAATTTTTATCCGGGCCAACGACCGGCAATAAAGAAAAAAAAAACTCGTGGCTCAGCGGTAACATCTCCGTCTCGTACTCCGGAGACCCCGGTTCGATTCCCACCCAGCCCACCTTGCAAGTTGTTTTTTATTCATGAAGTGCCTGCTGGGATTTATCGCTCACGGCCAACGCCGCCGACGCCGACGACACCGGCTTTTCTGCGACACGAGCTCCTTAACGCTGTCGCGTTAAAATTTCTAGGATCCTTAGGCTTCGTCTTGCAGAATGGAACGCGATAGCATTTAAAGATCCCTGACTGCTTCTCACGCTTTCCGCAACTGGAGCACATGTAACCGTCATGTTACTGAACGCTGGCCGCGAACGCTATGCACGAAGGCGGGCTTTCTGGTGGAAACGCGGTCTATTGCGTGGGCCGCAATGCGACGGAGGCGAGAGCCAGCTGGAGGTATTTCAAGAGTCCGCACGCACGGCTCCGTGGCTGCCGAGGCACCCGCGCGCCGGCGTGCGCAAACGGCGGTCACAGCAGCCGGTTCGTGAGTGGTAGAAAAGCTGGAAAAGGGTGTTCCTTCGAGTATTCGCGCAACAGATTTATGTTTTCTCGTATAGTTAAATAAACAATCCGAGAGCTATCATGTCTGTAGGTTGTGTGTTAGTCACAGTTTACAATTTTCCCACGTATTTTAGTGTGAGGAAATCAGTTCAGTAAATTCCTTGCGTCACATGGAGGGCCTGGGTATGCGTGGTTCGAAATTATTTTCGCCTAAGCGATGTCCGACACCGACACCGGATTTTCTGCGACACGAGCTCCTTTACGCTGTCGCGTTAAAAGCGAGCAACACGCAGGAGTATTCCAAAGAAGTCACAGCAAACACAAAGAGCGCAGAAAACGCAGGAGGCTATCAAGCAAACTGCGCGCGCGAGCTGCAGGAATGCGCCAGTCAACAGCGCGAACAGGCATTCGCACAAGTACGCGCAAACAAACACACGCTTCCATCAACATGAATCGCAATATTTATTACTAATTTTGTAATATAATGTTGTTACTTAACAATTGCTGCAAGTTGCATGTGTGCAAAGCTTTCCTGCTTGGCTTCTTTGATGAACTACTTTCTTCATTGCAGTAACGCAGCGCACCGGCCAGAGCTACCGGAGTGCGCGGAAAATAGTGCAAAATTCAAACGTCGCAAACGCTGCGCCATGTGTGCGCGCACAGTTAACAACGTTTGGGTTAAAAAAAAAAGCTTAAGTTATGCGTGCACCAGCCGCGCAAACTGAACTAGTGACCAGAAAAGTACTGAATTATGGCTGTTTTGGCTTCTCAGTTCGACATCATGGCAAACTGCAGGCAGTCTCTCCTGCCATTCTTTAAACATTTGTGTGTGTGCTTCTGCGCTATACGATTTGTCACCGGAAAAGTACAGCAGCGCGGATTGTGCTTGGTGGCCAAGCAGATGCCCAGTATGAAATAGAAAAGACCTTGGCCTCCATGTAAATTATGAGCACCACGTCGGGCAACGTTTTTGTTTCATTTTATTGTGCGCTATGGGGTAACAACTAAGCCAAACGCGCTCTTTTAAAAAAAGTTATGCGGATCCCACGCACTGTGGGAATAACAGTGAGAGAAGCTTTCTCTGCCTGTTGCTTTTATTGACAATAACTAGCCGTGATGTTGACGCTGAATGTTTAATTTCCGCAGCATTTAGTGCAATACGAGAATGGTGAGTTGATAGTAAAGGTTACTTTGCCAGTACCACTATTGTTTGTCTGCGTAGAACACAGGACACGCAGCGAGACGTGTCTGCTTAAGGCGTTGTTTTGCGCTGCTGTTCATAACCTCCGAGAAGGTTAGTGTTGTCATTGTATCACACGGTAGATCTTATCATGGCAGAAGCATGAAAGTTTACTTTAATGATGAAATACTGCGTGCCAGAACCACCATCGCATTATGAGGCATGCCGCAGCGGGATACTACTGATTAATTTTGATCCCCTGAGGTTCTTTAACAAAAGCCTTAACTTAAGAACACAAGCATTTTATATTTTGCCTCCGTATAAATGACACTGCCACAATCGGGATCGAACCCATGACCTAGGCCAATGCCCGTGCCGCAAGGCTACCACGGTGGGCACAGAAGTAATGAATTGGGACGTCTAGACTCTACGATGCTCTGGTGTCACCGAGACGCTGCGGTGCTTTAATGCGGCTGTGTGTCTGCGCACCGTGCGTCACATTGCCCTCTTGACAAATTGGCGTGATGTTTATTTTTCAGAAATAGCAGAAACGTAAGGTACCTTACCTATAATTCAAATTTCTTCAGTTGGGCCGCAACCGCTGTCGTGTCTAGATAATAGCTATGACGACTCGGGGGCGCGCTCATCGAGGCAACCAGTAGTAGCGTTTCCTCACCTTCTCACGTCCATTTTCCCTGCCCCACCCTGCCCTCATGTGTGCAACTTGCGAGCGAAAAGTGTCAAGGCACTCGGTTCCCTCCTAGTGGCTGCGTCCGTTCTGCCCATTCTCTGCCTCCTCTCCCTCGTCATCTCTACCATTATATGCACCTGTACTTGCACGTCAGTAGAAAGGTGCTACATTTTCTGCAATGCTTTTGCGGGGAGTGACGCATAATTACAGCCGTGAAGAGGGTATTGTTGTGACACCCAGGAATCGCCAGAGGGCATTGAGCACATCGTATACGTGGTGCAAAGGTCCAAACGAGTTTTTCGCGTCGTCTTTCCTCACTGACACGCTCCTGACGTTATATGCACGCTCTGAACCACGTCCCGACGCGGCGTACAAGACAGTAGCACCAGCTGCAGCAGCGGTGGAAAAGTCGAAGAAGGAGAAAAAGATAACTTCGCTTTAAAACCATGTGCACGACTTTCTTCACCGCACCCGCCGTGGTATCGTAGTGGATAAGGCGTTGCGCTACTAAACCGGAGTTCGCGGGATCTAATGCCGGCCGCGGCGGCTGCACATTGAAGGAGGTGAAATGGAAAACGCCCGTGTACCGGGAATTGGGTAGATGTTAAAGAACTCCAGGTGTTCAAAATAAATCCGAAGTCACTTACTACGGCGTGCATCGTGATAAAATTGTCGTTTTGGAACGTAAAACACCACACTTGGATCTTATTAACTTTACCCGCCCATCTTTCCCATATTTAACACGGAGGCAATTCCCAGGTAGCACAAAAGAGATACGTAACGTTTTCGTAGCGTTTATCCAAGACGATAAAAACGGGTTAAAGAAGACACGAATGAGAGAACTTCGGCGGGAAAACGTCGAATATCTCTGCTAATGTCCGGCTTAATTGCTTTCTTGAGACGATCTAGAACAGGTCTGCAAGACGTATTCGAAAAGCTGGTCTAGAAATAGGATTGGGAAAGACACAAGTAATCCCTTTGCCAAAACTATTCGTAACCAATTTCTAAACGTTTTTAGGACGTTATCAAAAAGCTGGTCTAGATGCGGTCTTGAAAGGTTTACGATCATCTGAAGCTAATTTTCGCGGGTGACGGGCGCGATGAGACATCGTTGTTCAATACACGCGTTTAGTTTCGCCTCACGCGACTGGCCTATGCCGCGCAGATGTCGTCAGCCGCACCCGTTGGCACGGCCTAGGCCAATCGCGTTAGGTGAAACTGATCGGTTGTTTCGAACAACGATCTCCAATCGCGCCCCAGATGAGTAGAAGCGTCCGTGGTGACTGTAAGAGCCATGGCGCAGTGCCAAGCACTGTTCCCCGCATGGCCGGCGCATCGTCTACCAAGTCGCACGAAAATGAGCCTGTTAGGAATAATAAATCCTTAATACCGCCTTTAGCAAGCTACGATGCTTACAACCACAATGGGAATGACATCCTGCAAAGAAAAAATGGCCACGTCTTGGCAGGTGGCCAGACCAAGCCCTTCATGCCAAGAGTGCATGAAATGAGAACATTGTGACAAAGCAAGAACACTTTATTAAAATGTAATGCTTATGCAAGGTTCGAACAAACTGTGTGAGAAATGCAAATAGAAATAAAAGTACATCAACAATGACAAAAGTCGCAGAAAGGATTCGTAATGAACTCGAAAGTGAACATTCACTAGCACATAAACAAAATTCCAAGTAGACATACAAAAATGAACAGAAAAACCTGGAGTGTACTAAAGTGTCTAATTTATCATAGTAAAGTGCGCGTGCTATTAGATGGACTAGAGTTATGCAGAAGTGACATCGGAGCGAATGGAAGAAGTAGACTGAAAAATGCAAGAGTATGAATTGGATGGTAACTGCCTCCAAGCAATGTTACCAATCATCTAGAAGCTTGAAAAGAGCACAAAAAGAAATACCACCGCATACCATCATAAAACAATCCTGTGACAGAAATAAAAAAAGTGGGAACAATGCAAAATTGGAAATATTGCCTTTAGGATATATCAAAGAAGGTAATGGCGAGAAAAAAATAACCATACAACAAAAAAGCAATCAAGTGAAATTAGTACAGAATACTTAAACGGGGAATTCAGTGTAACAATTAAGTGAACACTACTGTAGTACAGCGAACGATGAGACAGTAATGCTGCATCTTGCCACTCCAGAACGTGAGAAATGAATATGCAAGCCTCATATTAGAAACTTACATAAACATGGAAATAAACTGGAATGCACTGGAAGCTGCATTTGTGTAACAAAGGAAGCAATGGTCATAATAAATAGTAAGTGTTTTATCTAAAAAGCCCTTTACAAGAGGCAAAGTTGTACCTCTCTGGCAAAAACAAAGTTGCAACGAATAATTTGCAAGCCAGCAAATACAATAATTAGCACACTGACATGTCCCACTTTGCGCACATCTCCAGTCTCCTAAAGTAAAAAAAAGCACTCTGAATGAGAAAAACGTTTAACACATGTAGCCCAGAGCAAATTCTTTGCCAGTTCACTCACACTTTCACATCCAAAAACATTTGCCACAAAGTCCAGGCACAGTTCCACTGATGTTTACCAATTCACCCCCACTTTCACGTCCAAAAATATTTGGCACACAGTCCAGGCAGAGCTTCATAGATAAACAGCTTGAGAGTACCCTACTGATTATTGTGCAGTCCCGCTGCTGGAAATAGAACTGCCGCACATGCTGGTAGTGGTTTCAATCTAGACACACTTGCTGCCCTGGACAGGTATGTTCAGATATCTGCACTGGTGCTCTATTTTGTCGAAGTAGACACATTGATGCACTACGCTGGTAATTGAAATGTTTTGAATGCACAAGTATTGGCTTCACCAGAAAGACTTGCCCACATACCACCACTGGCATATATATGCACTTGCTCTTCACTCAGCAGCATTGAACTTAAAGTGTTCCCTATGTGGGAGCCATGTGTAAAACCGCTGTCACACGACCACTCTCTATCGCCATCAAGCCCGATCCGGATCGAAATTATCGATGCGACTGGCTCACTCTCGTAGCTTGCGCAGAGGAGCCATCACGACCGAGAAATTCGATTTGTAACGGACTGGATAGCGGCTAAAAGAGCCCCGTGTGAAACCGGTACCAAATAATGCACAGACGTACGCTAGGAAAATGTGTTGCACAAGAACAAAGAACTGTGACATGCCCTGTTGTGCGAAGCGCGCGAACAGAACACATGTATATATATATTAAAAAAAACTGCGAGAGCGCTTCGCGAACTCCATGCGCACACATGGCACCCGCACGAACTCGGCAGGCCGCCGTAAAGGGCGAAGGGCGCACAGCGTACATTCCGACACATTTCCCAAACTGCAAACAATCGTACTACCTAAAGCATACAAGTTATTTTATACCAAGGGCATACTCGACTCACGTATGCAGTATGCACAAGCGAGTTATGCAGCGTACATGCTGTATCCATTCGCCAAATAGTAAAATTGATAACAAGCACAAAGCTACAAGGGACTCAATACATTACTACCATTTGAGGCGTCAAATAAAATCGAATTTGGCCGTTTCATATATTGGACACAAGATATGGACACATGTGGTACACGGTAATACCATGAAATACCCATCACGTGGGTAAAGGGGGCGAAAACACAATCGAGAACCTGAAGCGCAAACGATAAAAGCACGGTATGGTGCACGCAAAATTCTGTCAGTGCGCTGTAGCGCGAGGGAAGAAAATAGGGTGAGCACTTGACCTCACCTTTTGGGATACCGCACTAGTAGTGAATCATTAAAAAAAAGCCTGTTTGAACCAGTTCCCTTGTCTGCAACACTCTTGCTAAACGGGAGACTAAAATACCACGATGATGGCTCTATTGCGGAGATCGGCAAGGTGCGCACAGACAGAAATTTTGCCGCCTTTCTTCGCATTCTGCAAAATGCTTTCTTGTTAGGATCACGCATAGCGGCCGACCCCGACGCTAGGGACACACAGGCACGATTTCGTCCCTCTAACTTTCGTCCTTATACTGCCCTTAACGCCTTAATTACAGCGTCAGTGAAAAGGCGCCTCACATAACATGACAATGAACTTGAAGAGCTGATTAGTGCCCTCCACTCCGCGCCCTCCAATTGAAAACACTACTGATTTCCAAATTAAACTACACAAACAGATCGCACAACCTAAACTAATCACAGAACGTCGTTTTCTTGACGGCAAAACCCTGCAACACTTACATGACAAAGGGCAGCGGCAGCACATTCAGAACAGCCGCTATCATACCACAGCGCAATGCAAGTACGATAACGTTATTATGCCCGTCTCAAACAGATAGCACAACCCAAACTAATCACAGAATGTCGTTTTCTTGACAGCAAAGCACTGCAACACTTACATGACAAAGGGCAGCGGCAGCACATTCAGAACAGTCGCAAACAGACCATAGTGCCATGCGAGTGCGATAACGTAACTATGTCCGGCTTCACGAATAACGTGGCCGCCTTGATCACATAACAATTGAAAACACTACTGATTTCCAAATTAAAACCACACAAACATATCGCACAACCCAAACTGATCACAGAATATCGTTTTCTTGACAGCAAAACACTGCAACACTTACATAGCAAAGGGCAGCGGCAGCACGTTCAGAACAGCCGCAAACACACCACAGCGCAATTTGAGTGCGGTGACGTGACGACGCCATGACGACGCGACTATGCCCCGGCTCGCCCGGCTGCCCGGCATCACGAATCACGTGGCCACCTTGGTCACATGATTTGACGACGGTATCGCCACCTTGCGCAAGGTTGGATCGCGTTGATGGGTTGTTGAATATTGTAGAAGCCGCTAAAGAGGCTGACGCGCCGTGGCGTGGCGTTTTGAGTCGTTTGCAAAACGTATTCACCCCTCGTTTTTAAGCTATCTTGTTTGGAACGTCTTTGATGCGTCGATTTTGGTCAAAAATCCTTTTCAGACGTTGAATCCCTTAATACGACGTTTTCAAGACTTTGTGTGCTACCTGGGTTCGGTTTCCTAACACACAGCCAGGGCATATATATATATATATATATATATATATATATATATATATATATATATATATATATATATATATATATATATATATCGCTTGGCGCTACTTAATTTCTGTTTTTAATTCCGCCTAACAGATAATAAATTCGTCCTAATTAATTAATCCACTTCTCAAGTATTTCAATTAGATGAAAAGTGCCAATGATAATATTGTAGAGCGACTGAAGAACTCCCGATACAGCTTCCTGTTGCTGAATATGTGCTACATAAAAGGGTTTTTCTAGCGATAAAGAAGAGACGAAGAAAGGCTGTGTGCGTGTCTTCGTGTGGTATCCTGTCTTGCTGCGCTGCTTTAGATTCCCGAGGGTGGAATAAATAAGAGGTTTTAAAATTTGGATTTTGCCTCTTCATCACTTGCCGTTACAATTCTGATGTTTCCGTACAATAGGGGAGCACCTACCGTATTAGATGCAGGTGGACAGTGTTTACAAACAGCTCTGTGAAAGCGCGATGTCCCACGGTGGCACGGTGTTGTGCTAAGCATGCCTTAGTTCGACAACTTTGCTTGTATAGATGCGTCTCTCTTGGGTCAAATTCGCACGAGTTGTTGAAACAAAACGAGGTTTTTTGTATGTATCAGCTATAGACTGTTATTACGGGTCGGTATTGCATTCAATAACATATTCAATAAGTAGCTTAAGACACCGTAAACACTTTTGCCCAAGTTTTCCTACTCTCACAATAAACCAACGCAGAAAGTAAACTGAATCAAGCCACAATAAAGCCGTCTCAATCGTACGCAGGTCCAGTAAAGCATCACTTTGCTGCGATACACAAGGCTTGCGTAGTAGTAGATTAAATCAGAGAATAGTTTAGCAAGAAATTCGCACAGGACTGATTAAGTATGCTTGTGAAATTTTCGGGGACACTTCCGCATGGTCTTGTAGGCATTTGCTGCTTTTACGCGCTTTGCACCAGTACACCTCTGACAGAAACCTAGCCTTAGCGTTTGTCCTTTCTTGGGTTTATATTGAAAAGTGTACGCCGATAAGATTAGGAAGGGATGGAACGATTACGAGCCTTAACAATCCGCATAAAATCCAGTTTACCGGGACAATGCCTTTCTGATTAGATACCGCTTTTACACTCCCAACAATGTAGAGCCGTGTAACGTGAGCCTCGAACTCTCCTAGCCTATGGTAAAAGGGCAATATATTGTTTTTGACCAAGAGAAAAGAAACCAGTTTTCCAGACCACCTTATCGAGTATAAAGAATTAAACTTAACCTTGCGGAAAGTAACAAATAAGATCGCTGTCTAACGAATTCAGAGCATGCGTGACAAAAATATTATACCTTCTCGAAATCCGGTCCTTCCTCCGTGCCGCTGTCCGCGCCCAAAATAGTGACACGGGGCTCACTTAGAAAAATAAATGATACCACGAGCAAAGGTTGCAGCTTCATGGTTCTTCTAGCGGCTACAGAACGACAATTAACACCGCGATGTGCTACATAAATTTATAGCGAGCCAAAATATAGGCGTGAACGATAACAAATAGCAGTGATTGGCCGTCACCGGCTTAAAAAATGTAAGTTCTTTTTCCCGCGACATTAATTAATTCATTGATCTGTCAGTTATCTTGAACAAAGAGATTACTTTCCTGCAGGAGCCCTCGGTAACACCCACAGATGCGACAAAGAGAAATGGCACTGATGGATCGGGTTTCGTACCCAGAGTTTTGAGCTTAGTTTTTGAAATAGCTGCAACATAAGTATGCTTGACATGTTTCGCCACGTAGGGCATACTTGACAGTTCGACGTTTCACGCAAGTGATTTATTGTGTCTTAATAAGAAAGCTTAATTGAAGATAATTCGCATATGAAAAAATGTATCGGGAGGCTTATATGAAAAAAAAGCGAACACTATTTCTGGATATTTTCTTGATGCGCTTCAAGACACGCTGTGAGGTCCACCTCAAAGCGCTGTGAGGTGGATCTCATTATATTTTATACATAGTTATTTGCGAATGCTTCTCAGGTCAGTAACGCAACGGAATAGAAACAGTTCGCGATTTTCCAATTGTATAAGGGAGCGTTTCTGATGAACTAGTGCTATCATCGCTGGCATTGGAGATGACAAACTGGTTCCGCTAATCCGCCACGTTGAAGAAGAAGGCGATAATATGCACTGTTTTCTTTTTACTTCAATAACTTCAATCAAGAAAACCCAACAAAAGTTACTGAAATCACATTAGTAAAGATGACTTATCAGAGCAGGCGGACATAACTGGCAGCAACAGCGAAAGCATTCACTTTAGTAAATAAATTAATTAGCACATATACCTTCCTAGTTGCAAACTCTCCTACATATGCTTACATTGTAAATTTGAAAGGAATCGTCACAAATGTCTACTTACGTTCTTCTACATTTCATCATAGCTGCGCCTATCTGAATAACTGGCGTCAAATTATTTGTTCAGTCTATCGAATTACGCATTCGGATCTGCGGAGCACGGCTTGCTGTGAAACTCGTCTGTAATATAATAGGGGGGCGCGAACAGATGCTTCGCGATAGCGTGCGATGAAGTGGTCTGTTTTCCCTCTGCTTCTGAAGTGATTACGTGTCCAATCGGTGGTTGCAGCAATCGGAGTAATCTCTTAGGAAGAGGGATGTGCGACGGGAACTTCAAAATCAAATTAGGCGGTTTTACGTGCAAAAATCATGATCTGATTATCGGGCACACCGTAGTGGGGCACTCCGGCATAATTTGGACCACGGGGGGTTCTTTACCGTGCGCCTAAATCTAAGTACAGGTGTTTTCGCATTTCGCCCCCATGTGACGGCAGCTTCCTTTTACGCGACATTTCTACGTCGTAGAGGGGTTGGATGGTGATCCACGCGTCGGGGTGCCGCATGAGTTAATATGGTATCTAGATCGGTTATTATTAGAACGCAATATTAACGTTACTAGATCGGGAAGAATAAATACAAGAGTGTGCAGCAAATGACTCTATGACCCTGCATGACATCTGGAGATTGCAGTGCCCATTTTCTTTAGGGAAGCTATTCGTAAGACACAGAAATGGATGAGACATTACGGCTGCAAAGTTTAATAGTATGTTGTAAGTTAATACGCAAAATGTCTGTATGATGAGAGGAGCGTCGGGGTTCGGTACTTTGCTTCCCAAATCTCTGCAGAGTACATTTATGCAAAGAACAGGAGACGCAGATCATAAGAACCAAATCACCACGTGAATAAAGCTATGACGATCGAACGTTCACGTTTGAATATTTATTGTGAATGAAGCTTTCGCTAACGCAATCGTCAAACACCCCTGCGGCTTTGTGAAAAAAGAAATGTGCCCGGACGGTTTACGCTGCTGTGAACATCTCAGTCAAATTTCGCGCTCCTGCGTGCCGCTTGGAGATCGCAAGTGGAGCGCGATGTCACCTTTTCCTCGAATAGTCCCTTTTCAACAGAAGCCTTCTCACATTTTCGGGGGCTGCCATATTTTTCCGTATAACGGATTCTTATAAGCGCCTACTATTACGCTATAGCTGACATCAAATTACAAAGGGTGTTTAGATCAGTGAGTTTCTGGCTACTGTTGCTGTGTATAATTATTGACGCAGTTTCATAGACAGGATCTAGCAAGCGGCAGTCTGCCTTTCGAATTTCAACGAGAATTACGCACTTCCTTAAGTACTAATATCGCACTATCGTCTTCTAACGCTCGACCGCGCCCGCACACTGTAGAATGAAACTTCGGCCACACGGCTTATCACTGTAGTAGTTGTTCGCGTCTCGCTGATTTGGATTTGTTTTGAACATTAAACTCACCTCGAACTATGCGAAACGTAACGTCAGACCACATTTCCGCTTATCAGCGCGCGCCTGTTCCTGGCCTCTCCAGGCTGGATGCATTGGTGACCGTCGCTTCGTATTGAGTCGTTACGCGCAATTTGGATGTGATTATGATACGTCGGTCAAGTAAGTGCAGGACAAAGGTTCCCGTGGCATGGCCAGATTAGAGGCATGTCGTGAGCTTATGCCTGTCGTGCACCTTCTTAGCCACTACACTTGCATGTAGCTGCATCTGCACCCATAGTGTAGATGCCGCGACGAGCCCTCTCGCTGACCTCGCTGAGGACAATCGCGTGCTCTGATTGGTAGCTGTGGTGACCAAATTTATACGCCCAATTGCCAACATGTGGCACACAGGTCGCCTGCCTCCCGATTCGCCCGCCCTCGAGCTAGGTGTGTGGTCATCAAAGTCGAAGCTCGCGGCGTTAAGAATCCATTCAAGGCGAGTGCGGAGTGCGGATTCCATTGCATAACTGAAGTGCGTGCTGCCGTCGCACTCACACGAGCAAGCATGGAGATCAAGTCTGTTCGGCTTGTTTGACCGTCGCAAGTTGTGACTGTCGTAGACATTAGTGCAAAGGGAGACGTGCTACTCACGTCACTCAGTGCGAAAATAGCAGCTCGCCGCTATCAATTTGAGCAGACACCGTGAACTCAACCACAAACTGAGGCATGGCCTTTGAGTTGGGCAAATTGAAAGTAGTGGCGTCTGTATGGACATCCAAATTCAACTTTCAGTTGCGCGCCACAGGGTGGTTGAGTAGGCGGAGAATAGTGGGCACAAGCCCACTCCGCAATAGCCTTTGCAGCGCAAGGCATAGAGGAAAAATCGGCAGCGGCGCGACGAGAAGCAAAGCTGATCTTTGGTTCCTAATACGTCCGATTTTGCTGAAGGCATTGAAGTAGGTTTTTATGCAAAGTATGCAGGATGTGTGTTGATGTGAGAACTTTATTTGAAATCCGGCGATTTGGAAGACCAGGTCTGGGGCCGCCTAGATGGCCACTGGAAATTGCTGCTCCCGTGCGGCTTCCTTGGCTCACTCGACGGCCCAAAGTTGGTCTTGGAGTTCTGAGCTGAGCAGCACGGCCGACCACCGCTCCCGTAGATTTCCTGGGGATACTGCCATTTTATTTTGGTATATTTCACATCCCCACAAGATGTGTTGAAGGGTGGCTCTAAGAGACTTCCATAGCTTGCACATATCGCTCTCGGATATATAAGGGTAGAAAGCTTTTATTTTCACGGGACTAGTATAAGTTAGTGTTTGTAGTTGCCTCCAAGTAAAGGACTGTTCAGTTTAGTGTGAGGCGGTGGTAATACTCGCCTCCGATTTCGATAGAATTTGGTAATATCGCTAAATCTTCTGAATCTATCTTTTTCTCCGCGTTCTCCTGACCGATGGAAGTCACTCGTTGCTCAGCTGGGCGAGTAAGACCTCGAGCTTCGCGGTGTGCTACCTCGATGAGGTTGACTGCGGGAATGTCTGGAGTCGCATGCGCTGGGAACCAAAGCAATTACCTGCCGTTCTTCTCAACATTAGAGAATTTTGCTTCATTGAGTGTGATGATGTGCCATGCCTCAGGAGAGATCCTACCTTTTGCATAATTTCTAATGGCCGCTTGAGAATCGCTAATGATGTACTGTGCATTCGTGGAGACCAATGCTAGTGCAATGGCTACATCCTGTGCTGTCTCGGAATGTTTGGTATTAACTGATACGCTTGTATGAGGTTTTTTGGTGTGATCTACGATTACTGCTACGTAGCTATTTCTGTGTGGGTATTACGCGGCGTCTACAAAGGTTGCTCTGTCGTCTGACACAAAGCTTCGGTTCATTTTTTCTGCTCTACTCTTGCGTCTGCCCTTCGTTGTAACCTGGATGCATGTTCTTCGGTATATTTGGTACTAGGAGTTTGTCATGAATTTCTGTCGCTATCGTCCTCCTTTCCCCGTATAGATTGTGGTAATTAATTCCTAGTTTGCTTAGTATATGCGTCCCTTTGTGGCTTTGGTTAGTCATTCTGCCTGAGATGTTTGTTGTGCTTCTTTGAGTTGGTCCAGTGTGTTGTGTAGTCCTAACTTTAGCAAGAGATCGGTGCTCGTACTGATGGTGATTTCTAGTGCTAGTTTGTATGCCTTTTTATCAGGTTGTTAATTTTAGTCTCTTCAGCTGTAAACCAATTGTGGAAGGCTGCTATGTATGTGATCTGACTGACTACGAATGATTGTATCAGCCGTATGACACTTTCTTTCTTCATACCCTGTTGCTTGTTAGTAATTCATTTGATTAATCTCGTGGTGTTTGTTACCTTTGCGCATAAATTCGTGATGGTTTCCCCATTTCTGCCTTTGTTCTCGATTACTATACCCAGCACCTTGAGCTGGTTGACTATTGGGATATTCCGCCCGTTCTTGGTGTGTAGCGTGATTTCCTCATAAGCCTTCTTTCTGTCGTATGCTTTAGAAGGCCTGCCCCTCAGTGTGGGGTGGTGCAAGAGAAGTTCAGATTTCTCTGCAGAGCATGTGAAACCTGTTCCTAGGAGGTGTTCCTCTACTGTGTTAATTGCAGCCTGGAGTCGTTGTTCTGTTGACCCATCGCTGCCACCTTAGGCCCAGATAGTAATATCGTCTGCGTAGATAGTGTTATTCAGGGACTCTATCTGATTAAATTTGTCAAGGAGTCCCATCAAGATGAGCTTAAGCAGCATCGGCGAAATTACAGCGCCTTGCGGCATGCCGGTCCTCTCTATGTCGATCTCGGGCGACGTGAGCCCTCCGACGGAGACGACTGCTTTCCTATCTGATAGGAAGCTTTTGATGTAGTTATACGTCCGTTGCGCTAGTCCTATTCGTTCGATGTTTTCCAATGTGGTTGCGTGGTTGGCATTATCGAAAGCTTTTTTAAGATCAAGGCCCAAGATTGGGGGGGGGGGCCTTGTAGAGCGCGTTTTGTAATCGATTATCTGATGCTTAAATTGAAGCATCGCATCTTTTGTCGAAAGGTTTTTGCGAAATCCTATCATTGCTATCTGGGTATATGTTATTATCCTCTAAGAAGTTATCTACTCTGTTTAAAATTACATGTTCTATTAATTTTCTGACGCAGGATGTTAGGGAGATTAGTCTGAGGTTGTCGATCTCAAGCTTCTCACCAGGTTTTGGAATTAGCGTTATCGTCGCTTTCTTCCATTTAGCTGGCATTTCTCTCTTTACCCAACACTCGTTTATGTATTCTGCTAGTTTGGCGATCGATTCATTATCGAGGTTCCTGAGAGTCTTGTTGGTTATACCTTCAGAGTCTGGGGCTGATATGGTGTTTAACTTTTTGTAGGGCCACGAGGATTTCTAACTCCGTGAGTTCCTCGTCTCATTTTGATTTTGCATTCCCGTTGTAGTTAGCAGAGCTACAAGGGGGTGCCTGTGTTATGTATTTCTGCTCTAATTCATTGAGGAATTACTCTTCGTGCTCTCATATGTGCATATTAACTTCTTAATGGCTTGCATGTGGTTTTTCTTGTTGATCTCATGGTGAAGCAGGAACCTGAGCATATGCCAGGTATTGCCGGTGCTTAATCGTCCGTCCATGGAATTACATATCTCGTCCCATTGTTGTTTGGTCAATTGCTTAGCATGTTCTAATTTTTTTGTTGAGGAGCGCTATGCGCTTTATTAACTTTCTCTTATGCTTCCGACCGCTAAGTCTATTCTGAAGCGGCTACTTAGCTTCCCACATGTGGAGAAGTCTGCTGTCGCATTTCTCCAAGTTAGATTAAGGTGGTGCAATTTTTGTGGCAGCTTTGACGTCATCGCTGAGCTCCTTAGTCCTTTGTTCTGTGTCTGTGATCGATCGTTGCTATGTCGTCTCTCGAGTTCCACAAAACAGTTCCCAGTCTACTAATTTGATCTGCCGTTCCCTAGGTCTATTCGGCCCTTCTCTGACGTGTAACTCCGATATGCCTAATCGCCACCCAAATTTTCCAGTGTGTTGTGCCACGTCGCCGTTTCAATATTCTTGGTAAAGGTTAAGTCTGGGGTTGTGTCCTTGTTCAGTGCCGTGCCCACTCTGGTTGGAGTGGCGAGGTCTGTGATGAGCATGAGGCCTAATTCTTGCGAGTCATTCTATAAGTCCTGTCCTTTTGCTATGGTATATAAATATCCCCACGTGGTGTGTCGGGCATTAAACTTTCCTGGTATAACTACCGGATTTTCTCCAGCAAGTCTGAGTGTTTTCTGGAATAGGTTCTTGAATTTGTTTTTATGTAGCGTGGGGTTGCTATAGATGTTGAGAAGCAATAAGCTACGTGCTGTCTTCTTTTGCGGGATGAGTTACAATCGAATAATATCAATGTGCGTTATGCCTGTGTTGTGTTGCACACGCGTTATGTTTCTTCTTAGCAGAGTGGTTAATGGCATGATCTATCCTTCGTCATAGCCACAAGATTTGTATCCTGCTAGCTTTGCGATCCCGTGTGTTTCCTGCAGAATTATGACGTCCGGTATATCCTTGTCTTTTAACTTACTGCTGCAAAACTTACTTTTCGTTTTCATAACTTCCACAATTCCATTGCCATATCCTGAACCCTTTTTTAGAGCGCCTCACTTCGGGTGCGACCATGGGAGAGATACGGGAGGTTGGAGAGACGCTGATCTTATATAATTATGTGGTTGTGAAGTGGTAAGGATTGTGGTGCTTCTGATGCAAACATGTGACACACATTTTTTAAAATGCCTTCTTAAAGTTATTAGGTTTTTATGCGAATGCACCCGTACAAACGACCTATAAATGTCTTGTTCTCGTCCAGTTTATCGCAACGAATGAGAATATTTATTTCGGGAAAAACAAAGCAAGCGACAGCAAGACGGTGGTCATTACTGTGGAAGAAGGCTCCTGTCCCAGTAAAAGAGTTCAGAGCCGTAGGAATCGCTTGTCTGCTGTATTTTGTAAAATTGTGGCAGAAATGTTTTGGGCGCTGGAGGCACATTTTTGAAGTCAGTGCCCCCATGCTAACCCGATGTGCGGGTGGCATGCACTGAAGGCGCGGCGATGCATGCCGAACTTGGCGTCACGCCGTGCGCTGGAGGTGGCATGGTTGCTGAGGCTTCCACGGCAAGCACGGCAGGGTACACCGAGAAGGCTCGTGCCTCGTTGGGCATCGTCTTCCTGTGAGCAAAATGTCAGAGCTCAGCAGAAGCGACTATACTACTCGAGTAGTATAGTTAAAACACTGCTTCAGGTGGTACCCGCCGCAGTTGCAATGTCAGTCACCGTAAGCTCGCTGTAAATTCCAACCCGGGAAGCGACCTGCAATTATTACTAAGAATTTTTGAACAAGCTTTTATGCATTTGATTTCATTTGTTTTGCTTACAATGTGAAAACGGTTTAAGAATTCTGCGGACATCGATCAACATTACACTTGAAATGTTCGCATGCTTGCAGAATAACAAAAAAAACGCGAGTTGTTCATACGTCGCCAACGGAGAAACAGCTGCTTGAAATATCTTAGTGACTCTACGGCCTGACGACAGCGATGTGAAGAGTACGCTCAAGCAAAGAGGGCAAAGTAAATTATTCCTTTGTAAAGAAACAGACGCATGTTGTCCCTCCGTTGTACTCAGTCTTCAACCCGCGAGACACTTTCATCTTTCTTCAAATCTTCAAGATTAGGAACGCACGAGCCATTAGACCGAGGGAAGCATTTTCACTCAGCAGGATGAACCTTTTTTTCTCGGCAATATAGATGCACGACGGAAGTGTTACACTTAGTCTGTGCTAGGTTAAATCATCAATTTCCCCACCTGCTGTTATCAATGCGTTCTGTGGGTCGGCGCCGCACCCGTCTCATGCAGTGAGGCCAGTAGACGCGTCATTTTCACTCGGTACGCTACGCCAGCGAAAGTCGAAGAGGACGTTCGTTTCGCCTGCGTTCCCTACAAAATGATCTCTAACAGCTATGACTGGAACTGGCCGTTTGAGGCGCCTTCAGTGCGGCTAAGAGTGGCCTTCAAGAGTGGGTTCAATTATCAGCTGGAACATGGCATATGGGCACTGAAGGGGGTGCATAGAAAGGAAAATATGCCTTTTTGTTCGTCGCAAAAAAGACAAGCTCGAGTATCATTCGTTATTTGAATTATTTGGGTCATAAATTTCTTCCCGCGATAAGAGTGTTTCCTTTTCTTTCTTTCTCGCTTTCCCCCTTTTTATCTTTCTCTTTGCTCGTTTTCTTTCTTTTTCCCATTTTCTTTTTTAATTCCTTTTTTCTTTGTTTTTTACGATGGTGAGCTTGAAATTCACCTCCTCCGGTGCACAGCATCTGCAGGCTTAGAGTGACGCCTGTCATCGGCAAAAGATGGCGAGAGCGAGTGGAGCTAAGTGGAGCTATGCTACTCCATGTACAACCAAATTAGGAAGGTCACTAAGCTTGTACAAGACACTCCTTCACCAGAACAGGAATTGGCCTCCCTGGTGCACTATTCGGCCACCTTGTCTTACATAGCTCACTCAATTACCCAATGGCCATCAGTCCCCAGCAGCTGCGGAGCACCTGACCAAGGCGGTGGTCGGACCTGTTACGCAGTAGAGGAACCTAAGAATCTCTGCATCCGGACAGGCCGCCAATGGAAACTGACCCTTGCAACGTTTAAAACCTGAACCCTGTCGAGCGAAGCTAGCTTAGCAGGACTTTTTAAGGAATTATCAGACATTGCTAAGGATATCATCGGGCTTATTGAGATTAGAAGAACTGGTGAGGCTTACACATTGCTGAATACCAGACATGTTCTCTGCTATAGAGGTCTCCTAGATAAGAAACAATACAGGGTAGGATTCCTAATCCATACGGACATAACGGGCAACATTGGCCAATTCTACAGCATTAATGAGAGGGTAGCTGTAGTCGTAATCAAACCTAACAAGAGGCATAGAATAAAGGTAGTAGAAGCCTACGCTCCAACATCCAGTCACGATGATGAGGAAGTAGATCAGTTGTATGAAGATGTTGAATTAGCGATGAGAAAAGTGGAAACTAAGTATACTCTTGCAACGGGCGACTTCAATGCAAAAGTGGAGAAAAAGCAGGCTGGGGAACAAGCAATTGGCAACTATGGCGTCGATTCTAGGAATGCTAGAGGAGAGATGCTGGTTGAATTCGCGGAAAGGAATGAGTTTCGAATAATCAACACCTTTTTCAAGAGGCGTAGCAACAGAAAGTGGACCTGGGAAAGCTCTAATTGTGAAAAAAGAAATGAAATTGACTTCATACTTCCTGCTGATCCCAGCATAGTGCAGGATGTATAAGTTATAAGTAGGGTAAAGGGCAGTGATCATAGGTTAGTGAGGGGTAGGATTCACCTCAATTTGAAAGAAAAAAGAACAAAACTGCTCAATAAGAAACAGGTCACCCTTGAGGCAGTGAGGGTTAAAGCAGACAAATTCAGGCTCGTACTTGCAAACAGATATGCAGCCTTAGAACAGAGAGAAAATGAGATGGAGCTAATGAATGAAACCGTAACTAGGTTCGCTTCAGAGGCAGCAATTGAAGTGGGAGGCAAGGCACCAAGGCAACGTGTAGGCAAGCGCTCCTAAGTAACAAATGTCCTAATAAAGAAATGACAAGAAATAAAAGTGTCCAACTGAAGAGATAAGATAGAATTCACGGAAGTGTAAAAACTGATTAACAAGGCGAAAATAAGTGATATTCGATACTATAACGTGAGAAAGAGTGAAGAAGCCGCAAAAAAACTAACGCAGCCTGAAATCCGTGAGAAAGAACCTTGGCATAGGAAAAAGCAAGATTTATGCAATAAAAGATAAGCAGGGTAATATCACCAACAACCTCCAATATATAGTAAGAGTAGCGGAAGAATCCTATACTGACCTGTACTGTACCCAGAGAAGTGTCGATATCTCCCTTAGAAAAATCAATAAACAGGATACAGAAACTCCTCCTATAACTAGCGATGAAGTCAGAAAGGTCCTGCAAGGCGTGAAGCGTGGAATAGCGGCAGGAGAAGATGGAATAACAGTCGATTTAATCAATGATGCAGGAGACATAATGTTGGGAAACCTGGTGGGTCTTTATACGAAGTGTCTATTGACTGCGAGGGTCCCACAAAACTGGAAGAATCCAGACGTAATACTAATCCACGAAAAGGGAGACATTAAAGAATTGAAACAAAATCGGCCCATTAGCTTACTTCTAGTATTATATAAGATATTTATCAAAATAATCTCCATTAGAATAAAGGCAACACTGGACTTTAGTCAACCAAGGGAACAGGCTGGATTCAGGAACAGATACTCTACAATGGATCATAACAATGTCATTATTCAGGTAATCGAGAAATTTCCAGGTTTGTGATGTGTGGTGCGCGACACGGTGCGGTGATTGGGACGGTCAGGAGCAGACGACAATGAGTGCACGCGCGCCGAGGCGGATTCCGTGCTGGAAGAAGGAAAACAACGACGCCGAAGAGCGTCCGGCACGAGAACGCGCGGCGCATGAAAAACAACAAAAACAAAAGCAAACCAATTAGAAAAGACCACGGGGCGTCAGTCAGCCAATCCGAGAATGCCAAATCGGCCAGACAAGAAGAAAAAGCGTGATGCGCTGGCAGAAGGAGAGGACACGCAAGGAGACGCAAGGGAGACGTCAGGAGAGTTCCAGGAAGCAACGGCAGGAGGAGGTCAACCACCGGAGCGGGCGTTGAAGACAGGCCGTCGGGTTCCCGACCCTAGCCCACCAGGACTTCACCCAACCGGGGCCTCCTGCCAACCTGTTCCTGTGCGTCGCCCGTCTACCTGAGCGGGCCGCCAGCTCCTCAAGGCCGGTGAGCTTCTGCGCCAGTGGGCAGGACGAGAACAGTCGGGCTACGGGCCAAAGTTCTACGCCAGCTGCCCGGCCAGAACGCCACCCCCGTCTGTCGTGCCGCCTGCTGCCCGAGGCCGGCGTTCGAGCTTCTGCGCCCGTGGGCGAGACAAGAGCAGTCGGGCTACGGGCCCGAGCTCTACATCCAGCTGCCCGGCCAGAACGCCGACGCCGTCTACTCGCGCCACCAAGCCGCCTGCTTTACCTCGCCTAGCCAGAGCTGGCGCGCTCCGGTCGCCCGGTTGGTCAGCTTACGCCGCGACCTATGGTGAGACCGGCGCCACTCCTTTCGCCAGCTTGTCGCCGCGTCGCCGCGTCGAGACTGTTACGCGTCCCTGCACTCGTGGCAAGCACGGACTCGCGCACCCGTTAACGACATGCAAGCCCTACGTGTGTTCTTTGCCGCAATGTCTTCTTGAGTGTTTATTTTAGGCATGCTTTCTATTTTCTTCTATTTCCTTTATGCCTCTATTTAGTTTGATTAAAAGTCTTTGTGTGTGTCCAAACCAACGGCTTTGTCCTCAATTGGGTTCTCGGAGGCTCCGCCTAAGAGAACCAACCGAACCATTGAGTACACGAACCTCTGCCCCATATTGGAGTCATCACAAGGTTATAATAAGCCTCTCTATATGGCTTTCATAGATTACAAAAAGCATTTGATTCAGTAGAGATACCGACAGTTATAGCGGCATTACGTAATCAAGGAGTACAGAACGCTTACCTAAACACCTTGGAAAATATCTACAGACGTTCTACAGCTGCCTTAATTCTACACAAGAAAAGCAGGAAGATACCTACAAAGAAAGGGGTCAGACAGGGAGACGCAGTCTCCCCAGGAATATTCACTGCACGCTTGGAAGAAGTATTCAGGCTATTCAACTGCGAAGGCTTAGGAGTAAAGATCGACGGCGAATATCTCAGCGTCCTTCGGTTTGCCGATGACATTGTTCTATTCAGCAACAATGCAAACGAGTTATAACAAATGACTGAGGACCTTAAGAGAGAGTGTTTAAGAGCGGGATTGAAGAATAATATGCAGAAGACAAAGATAATGATAAATAGCCGGGCAAAGGAACAACGGTTCAGGATCACCAGTCGGCTTCTAGAGTCTGTGAAGGACTACGTTTACGTAGGTGAATTAATCGCAGGGAACCCTGATCATGAGAAAGAAATTTACAGAAGAATAAAGATGGGTTGGATCGCATACGGCAGACATTGCCAGCTCCCCGACTAGAAGCTTACGATTATCATCGAAAAGGAAGGTGTACAATCAATTCATTTTACCAGTGCTGACTTATGGAGTGGAGACTTGCAGACTGACAAAGAAGCATGAGAACAAGTTAAGGACCGCGCAAAGAGCGATAGAACGAAAATTGATAAGCCTAACGTTATGAGACAGACAGAGAGCGGTTTGGGTCAGAGAGAAAACAGGTACAGACGATATTCTAATTGACATCAAGAGAAAAAAATGGAGCTGGGCAAGTCATGCAACGTACAGGTTAGATAACCGTTGGGCCACTAGGGTTACAGAATGGTTACCAATAGAAAGAAAACGCAAACGAGGACGACAGAAGACTAGGTGGAGTGATAAAATTAGGAAAATGGCAGGCGCTTCTTGGAATCGGTTGGAGCAGGACAGGAGTAATTGGAGATTGCAGGGAGAGGCCTTCGTCCTGCAGTAGACATAAAACAGGCTGCTGCTGCTGATGATGATGATGTTTTTTTAAATACTACTGTCAGCCCATGAAGGGCCATTACAGGAGTGGAAGGTACTAACACATACAATAATACAGTATGAGAAAACAAAAAGCAAGTAAATGAACAACTGGAGACCTCTTAGCAGGGATGCGAATCAGTTTAAATTCAATGCACTGTACAAGTTACCTGCAAAAAGAAGAAACAAAAAATGAACATATACACCTTTGGCAAAGGTATAATATACATATTAGTTAGTGGCAAAAAGAATAAGGTGTACACATTGCAAAAATTCTTCAAGGTATGAGGTTGACATGGCAGAGTCGGGGAGCGCATTCGATTCTGTAATAACTTTCTGTATAAGGCTGTCCTTAAAACAGTCATTTCTGGCTTGAGGGGGTGTGATGTACTGGCTATGACGATGTCGCGATATTTCATTTGTCGGGATTTTGAAGTACCTGCGTTTGCCGACAAGGAAATGACCATTCATAATCAGGTACACTTGTTTCAGTCGCTCCCACCTCGTACGCAAATCTATCGGAGGTAATTCAACAAGCTTAGATAGTTCAGCGGGGGATTGGTAGTAGCGGTAGTTGGTAAATATGAACCTTGATGCTAACCTCTGGATTCTATCAATTTTTTGTTGGTTGGATATAGTGTAGGGATCCCATACAGTTTTAGCATACTCCATGATAGGACGTATTAAAGGTTCATAGGCTAGAATTTTTACCTCACGTGTCGACGCACTTATATTCCGCCTTAGGCTCCAGAGCGCTTTGCTAGCCTTACTACATACAGCATCAATGTGTTGACTCTATCTGAGATCAGAAGTGAAAATTATTCCTAGATACCCATGTTTATCGACTCTGTTACAAGTTATTACTTATATTGTAAGGATAATGCAAAATTTATTTCTTTCTCGTTATGGACATAACAACAGATTTAGCTGCGTTCAGTTCCATCTGCCAGTCGTCACACAATTTTTAAATTTCTTCCAGACTAGACTGTAGATTGGCCTGATCATTACTATTTCGAGTTCCATTATACATCACAAAATCATCAGCAAAACGTCTGACAGGGACACTAATATTACTGGGAAGTAATTTATAAAGAACAGGAACAAAACAGGACCTAACACACTTCCTTGCGGAACACCCGACACAACACGGGAAGGGCGTAATGTGCACCCCACGAAATCAACATATTGTTCTCTAGAAGAAAGGTAAGATGAAAACAACTGAGTGATTGGCGGGCCTTGAAATACGGAAATAATTTGTCATTAACTTCGGATGGGAAACTTTGTGAAATGCTTTCGCAAAGTCGAGGAAGATTGTCTGTTTGACCACGGGATTTTAACGTTTCAGAGAGGTCAGGTAAAATTTCCCTGAGTTGGGTGGCTGTTGAAAGCTTTTTTCGGAAACCATGCTGTCCAGGAAAAAACAAGTTGTATTTGTCCAAGTAAGAAACTAATCGTTTAAAAATAATGTACTCGAGGAGTTTAGAAGACGCGCTTGTAATAGAAATTTGTCTATAAATTCCCACTTCCGCAGTACTGCCACTTTTGTGTATAGGTATGATATTTGCGCGTTTCAATGCTACCTGGAAACTACTATTATGAACATAAGACTGAAAAATTTTAGTTAGGTATTTAGAGTTCTATTCTGCATATCTCCGCAAAAACTCGTTTGGGATGCCGTCAGGACCAGGGCTCTTCTTAACATCAATATTCAGAAAGAGGTTTAAACACCTTGTTCATTGATTTCAATGTCTGCAATAGGTGGTCTAGCAGGTGTGTTGGCTACACGAGGTGTATGACCACTATCTTTAGTAAAAACGGATGTAAAGTAAGCATTAAAATTATCAGCTTGCATTGCAGCAGTAATGCTGGATTCTGAGGATAACGGTTTTGTGGATGGGTTGACAGAACGCCAGAACTACTGCGGCGCCTCTTTAAGGAACTTCGTAAGTGTCACATTATAAAACTTGTCTTTACATTCTTTTATAAGCGATTTCAAATCTTGCCTCATGCGTTGAATTGAGATCTTATCGAGGGTTGGATACCTCGAACAGTCCCCACGTTTTCGGCTTAATCTTCTCTTTAGGTGTATAACTTCCCTTGTAATCCAAGGACTTTTCCTTTTACTTCTTTTAGAGCACTTTGGTATGTAATTTTTAACACAATCCACGGCCGTTTGAATATAGTAGTCCCATAAAACATCTGTACTAGTATTCGACACAAACAGATGAAAAAATTGTCAAAAGGAATGCTCTAAGGAGCCTAACACATCAACATCATTAACAGAGGAAAATTTCAAAAACGTTTTACAAAGTGCACATGGATATGGTTCAGGTCCGAAGCTTAGAAATGCTTGCACCATTTTATGGTCTGGACCACCGTCCTCAGTTACACATATTTCTAGATGCGGTATTAAAGAATTTGTCCGAAAAATTAGATCAAGTATTGATGACTTAGTCTCACAGATTCTTGTGTAATCTGTCTACCTGGGTTAGACCTAACCAGAAAGCTAGCTCCAAAAGCTGGTCACGACTCGAAATCTCAGTCTGTCCCGGTGAAAGTGTCAGCCAATCAATGCCGGCAAAGTTAAAATCCCCTAAAAGTGTAATATTATTGCCTTGATGCATGTTAGACTCGATAAATTTTCTTAAATGCAAAATAACATCGACAGGTGCGTTAGGAGCCCTGTATATACAGCCAATAAGGACTTGACATTCATTCAACTTGGTTTTGATCCAGACCGTTTCCATAGCTCTCTCGGTCTCTAGAATAGCTTACAGTACACTGTTCTTTATCAAGAATACTATGCCACCACCTCGACCTTTCCGATTTTTATCTGACGATTGAATACCCAGGGGGTGTGACCTCGCGATCCATTACATCCTTATGCAGCCGTGTCACTTTTATACCCATAACATCTGGTTCATGCTCCAACACCCCCAATGCTCTCTAGGGATTCCAACTTATTTAGGATACTTCTGGCATTCACATTGTAATTATTAAACTTTGCCTCTTTTGTGGGGGATTTTCAGGTGTTTTTTGCGCCAAGCGATTGCACAAGTTTGTCCCTATTATTTTTATCTTCATCGCAAGCGAACATTCCATTATTAGCTTTAAATTTATTGAAGATCAATGCCACTTTTGCTGCATCTTTCCTATCTTCAGAACATGAGTTCCACAGCTTCTTTCGTAATTCGACAACCCTTTTCGAATAATCTTCGCTAATACTAATCTGGGTGCCTTAGAGCTTGAAACAACTATTTAGTATTCTTTTATTATCCCTGATATCAACGAACATTAGTGCTATGGGATGGTTCAAACCAGGAATCCTCCTTCCAAGCCTGGTAATCCTCTCAGTAGAGCCTAACTTTAGTTTCAGTATACCTTTGAATATATCCTCGTTTTCTTTTTTCATTAGCACTTCCTCACTTTCTTGCTCGTCTTCCCCAACTCCGCGAAAAATTATGTTGCTTCGTCGAGATCGGTTTTCTAAATCATCAACTTTAAGGCCGAGCACAGTCAAATTAGCATCATTGCTGATAACCATATTTTCAATTTTAGTGAGTCTGTCGCGTATTTCTTCCAAAGACAGCAATTTATTTTCGGTTGTTGATAGCCTGTTTTCAACAAGTTGCAAAAAAGTATCAAAGGAAGCTTGCTTTTCTTGTGTTTCATTAAGCTTATGCAGGATTGTATTCTGCGTCTCAAGTAGTTCCTTAAGCATCTCGTCAGTCAGAGAAACAGGGTTTTCTTCAACGTTTACAGATTTCAACAGCAACATCCTCACCACTGACAAACAATCACATAAGCAATTCCAAAGAATGTGTGGACACGGCAATACGACCAAGTAGAGGTAATTGCTACGGAAACTATTTTTTTTTTATTATTCTGCATGAACAACGGTATGTCAGTCGACATAGTCACGGCCGAGTTGTCGTTTCCACTGAAGGAAGAGGCCGGTGAATTTCCTTTTGTAAGTGGCGGGCGTGTGTACAAGTGAGAGTTCACTGACGTCATTGTGCGCCCAAATGTTGCGCGGTAGCTGATGTTCACGTGCGAGAGCGTCGGTACCATTCAGATATCAGGACCAGAACGGAATGCGCCGTATTTGAATTCCAAAGCAGGGAAACAGGGTGCATGAACGGACGCAAACTTCTGCGAGTAGGAGCCATGGTCCACGCGATGTAGATGATCAGCTGCAGCGAAAAGCGCGCAGGCCGACAAGACCTGCACGAACAACCGTATGTCAGTCGACATAGTCACAGCCGAGTTTCCGTGTCATTGCAATCAACGCAATGCATATTGCAATTATGTTGTTAAAGGTTACATGTCAGAAGGTGCCAGTAGGCTCAAAATCTTGTTTATGTTATATGCCAGGAAAACATGCTCTTTCCCCAACGCACCTGTTCCAATATATGTGAAGCGCAGCCCTCGTGAAGCAAAAAACAAAATAATATTGCACTGTTCATTATCTGCGAGGCGTTTTTGGAAATGATGCGAACATGAAATTTACGAATAGAAAAAAATCGTGTAGCCGACAGGGATTACATCATATACATCGGGTAGAAATTGTTCTTAAGAGGATGAAAAATTTTAATCACGAGATTTTGTGTGCCGAAAACAATATGATTATGAGGTACGCAGTAGTGGAGGACACCGCGTCAATTTTTTTCACCACTTGGTTTTCTTCATGGTGCACCCAACGCAGGGTAATCAGGACTTTTACATTTGTACAACAACGAAATGCAACCACCCCGGTCAGGATTTGATAAAGTTCCTTCGGTCTAAGCAGCGCAATGCTACGTCAACTATGGTAGGATTTATTGACAGGTATGCGAGGAGTTTGCTTGTAATTGTCTGTTCTATAGCTCGTCAAAATAGCGTCGGTGGCACAGAAGAGCCACACCTGACAATGATGATGACAAGCCTCAAAGATGGCACACCCACGTAAAGGATGCACAAAAGATGGGATGGTTGATAGAAAACAACGTGAGAACCATAAGTAACGCAATTGTTAACAGTGACACCACTGCGACGCCGTGCAGTTCCTACACAGCAGCCCAAATATTTTACAGTCGGCAAGTGTCCTATGTTGAGGCCCTGCTAACGCACCGGGAGGATGAAATCGTTAGAATCTCGTAGGTGAAATTTAATAATTTCTCTCCTAATAATAGTTATAGTAGTTTTCAAAATATGTCATCGAGGGTTAAAACAAGACGTATTTTTGCCCAGAACCGCTCGGCCTAAATATTGTTTTGCACAATGACTACATTTAAACTTGCCATACGGATACTTCAAATTTTAAGGTAATATCAAATTTCACGCAGCAGCCACGTCCTGCCGATAAGTGGCCGGACGTTTTCTTACTGAACGATTCAAAATTAAGAAAGATAATGTGAATGTTTTCGAATGGTTATCGAAACTCGTTCGTCTGACCACAATGCCGCTTCTACTTGGCAATACACTCCAAAAAGCAAACCGAAATCAAAGTGCGCCAAGATTACCAAATAGAACAAATTGAAATAGAAAATTCTCGGACTGCTCCCAGCAAATCAGAAATGAACTATATGTTTTTGCCAACGAGCTGAAAATAAAAGGTGTCATCAAACCTGTGCATACATTTTAACTAAATAAGTGTATGCGTGGGAATACGCAGGGAAAGGAGGATCGTAGAGTGCTAAATTCAGCTCACGTGTGTAATTCTTGTTTCGCAACATACATCCATACGTCATAGATAACGGCAGTTTCTGATATTACGAAGACGAAGAAGTACGTAATAATATTTTCCATGTTATTCTTTATTCGCCTTACAAAAATAATAAAGTTACGTTTTAAACCATGTGGCACATATTGTTTTTATATGTCTTCTTGAAGTTATTGTGTTTCATCCTAATGCACATCTACAATGTCGCCCTATATATGTCTTGTTCTCGTGCAGTTGCTCGAAACGAATGAGAAGAATTATTTCGGAAAGAAGCAGGCAAGCGACAGCAAAACGGTGGTCATTACTAAAGAGGAAGGCTCCTGTCGCAGTAAATGAGTTAAGAGCCGAAGGAATCGGTTGTCTGCCATATTTTTTTTATTGTGATAGAAATATTTTGCATGCTGGAGGCCGACAGACAGACAGACAGACAGACAGACAGACAGACAGACAGACAGACAGACAAAGAACTCTACTAATGGTCCTGAGGAACCGCGTTAGGGTGCCTCCCTTTTCAGGGAGTACCCGTAGCCGTCGCGAGCCGCACCCACGTCGGGTTCGGAAGATCGTGATTCTCCGCCCTATCGCAGGCCCTCTGGACAGCCCGTAGTTGATCTGAGAAGTCGTCGCTATTAAGGGCTGCCTCCCAGTCGGTTAGAGCGGTAAGCGATGAGCTGGGTAACGCAGGGCATTGCCAGAGCACATGAGATAAGGAGGAGTACGCATCCCCACAATCTCGACAGTGGGGTTCTACATTAGGCGCGAGGTGACTGAATTGGCCCCTGGAGGGGAATAACCCCTTTTGTCCGTCCCTCGTATAGAAGTCTATGGGAATTTGATCTAAGGGTGTGGATCACCTAACACCCCGTCGGGTGGGCCTACACAATAAAAGTTCGGACTTTGTTGGTGATAGACTGCAGGCCCGTGTCTAAGAGGAAGTGTTCTGTGATGTCGAGCGCCTCTTGGAGCGCACTCTTAACTGCAGCGTCAGACCCTCCCATGCTCCACACAGTAATATCATCCGCGTAGAGGGCGTGGCGGCACATTTTCGATGTCAGTGCCGCCATGTTCTCCCGAAGGGCGGGTGGCATGCGCTGCACGTGCGGCGCTGTACGCGGAACTTGGCCTCGTGCCGTGCGCTGGAGGGGGCATGGTTGCTGAGGCGGCCACGGCAAGCACGGCAGGGTACATCGGGAAGTCTATGGGCGTTGTCTTCCCACGAGCGAAGGGTCAGAGTTCAGCTAAACGCGGTCGTACTGCCCACGCACTGCCCACGAGCCGCCTTTGAACGTCCCTTGTTATGCGCGGGCCTGGACGACAGCCGACTATTCAAGGGTAAGCTCAGTGGGCTGGCTGTTTCCAGCTACTTTGTCGTTTGATGCACGCTCCCTGACACTCGTCGTTGCTATTAAGGTTGGTGAAGTTGTCCACTGAGTTGTGGGACAGACGAACAGCTAGTATGGTGAAGGTAATGGGCGCATGAAAAGTTGGCGTATGAAATAACATGCGCACCTTAGCTTCCGGTGCGTCGTCTCACTCGAGCGTTGTAACGGCTAGTGTGCAAGGTCACAGAGTAGACCTAGCGCACGAGTTTCTTAGGATCCTTAGTACCAGGCTTATTCAGTTAGACGGAGGTCAAATTGAATTTTCGCTGCCACTAAGTCGGTGAGCGTTATTTCATGTAATAATCTAAGGCTTTGCTGTTGGCGTCACAGGAAATTTAGACAGTGTTGATATTTTTACTAAACATATTTATTTATAGAAGGAAACTAGGTCCACGAGGAAGCCACAGGGAAGGCTCCGCCGGCGAAGAGCACAGCCGAGCCAACGCGCACACATCCTACTGCCTCTTTCTCCGCCTTATTCACGCAGTGCAGCTACAATATGATCGCGTTCTGATACATTGAAAATGTAGTGGACTCACGAACTAACATATATATATATATATATATATTGACATGTGTACTTATCTTTATCGGGCAACCACATTTCGCCGCCTAACAAATGTAATCGTACAGAGTGGGATGCGCCTGCATGTATCCGAAGTTTCTGGAAAGTTATCGATGGTTCTATGCGCTGTCTGTTGTCGCCGAACCTTCTGTTATCTGATTTCATCACCTGACGCGAATGGTGTAGAACTTTGTGGAAGGCACGCGGGTCCGAACGATTAGTCTGGAACATTCGACGACTGCTCTATAAAAGCCGAGGTGCTTCATCCGCTGATCAGATTTTCGACGATCGCCGACCGTGTTCGCCGCTGCCGTTGTGCTGTAAGTGTAGCCAGTCTTGTGGGCACAGGTTCGCCCAATAAATGTTAGTTTTGTCGTTCACAGTATTGCTACTGTGTTCTTCTACGTCACCACCAAGTGACATCCGGTGGAGGTGCTTTACGTTCTTGCACCGGACGCCCTCGACAAGCCGTAATTGAAGCCCGGACCGCAAAGAGAACACCAACGTAGTCCCGGACCATCGAGCAAGCCTCCGTCTTCAACAGCTGCCCCCGGAGCATGGACTTCTACCTCAGAGGTCCAAGAAGATTGTGGCCAAGGCAACCCCAATGGCAGTCCCAGCGTCCCCCATCGTGCTGCAGCAGCCCAGGGAACCACCGACGTTCCGCGGTTCCACATTTGAGGACCCAGAAAGCTGGCTTGAAACGTACGCGAGGGTCGCTACGTTTAACAGCTGGACAAGCGACGACAAGCTGCGACATGTCTATTTCGCATTGGAGGACGCCGCCAGGACGTGGTTCGAGAATCGAGAAGCCACTTTGACGACGTGGGACCTGTTCCGAAGCGGCTTCCTGCAAACATTTACAAGCGTCGTGCGAAAAGAGCGAGCCCAAGCTCTATTGGAGACGAGAGCGCAGCTGCCGAATGAGACGATCGCGATCTTCACTGAGGAAATGACCCATCTGTTCCGCCACGCCGACCCGGGAATGTCAGAGGAGAAGAAAGTCCGCCTACTGATGCGTGGTGTAAAGGAGGAACTTTTCGCCGGAATGGTAAGAAGCCCACCGAAGACCGTCGACGAGTTTCTTCGTGAGGCGACGAACATCCAGAAGACACTGGAATTGCGGAACCGGCAATTCGACCGACGCACCAAGCCAGCAAGCTACGCCGGCGTTAAATCAGTGGCCACCGACGACCTGCGCGAGACCATCCGGGCAGTCTTACGAGAGGAGCTTCAGAAGATCTTCCCTTCATCACAACCTCAAGTGGCCTCAATCGCCGAAGTTGCCAAAGAAGAAGTCCAGCGATCGCTCGGAGTTCCCGAGGTACAATCACAATCATCGCAGCCCCAGCCAGAAGCGATGACCTACGCCGCCGTCGCCCGCCGTCAAGGTCCCCCTCCACGACCGCGCCAGGGCCATGTAACGCTGCAATTCCGTCGACCACTGCCGCCGCCGCCAGCACGCCCACCCGTCGCCCAGCGCAGCTACCCGAGGAAGACAGACGTTTGGCGTGCTCCTGACTACCGTCCGCTCTGCTAGCACTGCGGGGAAGCCGGCCATGTGTACCGCCGATACCCATACCGCGACATGGGATTGCGAGGGTTTGCCGTCAATGCACCGCACCCTAGGGAAGGTGAACGCCCTCGTGACATCGCCAACTACCTCACCGAGACTCAGTGGAGCCTTCGACGACCGTCCCGTTCGCCGTCACCAGGCCGCTACCTGTCGCCGCAGCGCCGACCATACACTGGCCCAGCCAGGGGCCTGTCAGCGAGCCCACATCCGGAAAACTAAAAACAGCAACCGATGGAGGTGCGGTTGCTGTTCGTCGAACTGACAAAGACCTTCCGCCGCCGACGAAGACGACGAAGAGACCATCTCGACGACATAATAACGACACGCCGCCGTCCCGACGAAGTCAGGTAGCCAAGACTACACCGACGAAAGACGACTTGACGACGCGAAGTTCCAGCTTCAGTTCAACACGACGCAGCCGTGATCCGACGCCAAGACCTAATTGCAACGCCAGACAAAGAACCACCGACCTCGACGTGCTTCTCGACGGCCATGCAGTCACCGCTTTAGTGGCCACAGGAGCCGATTACTCCGTCATGAGTGGACCCATCGCCGCGCAGTTGAAGAAAGTTAAAACTGCATGGGAAGGCCCTCGAATTCGGACCGCTGGAGGACACCTCATCACGCCGACTGGAATCTGCACGGCAAGAATAACCATTCATGACCGGACTTACCCTGCCACCTTCGCTATCCTCGAACAGTGTTCACGAGACGTCATTCTCGGTATGGACTTCCTGGACCAACACTGCGCAATCATCGACCTGAAGTCGAAGTCAATAACGCTGTCGGCAGATGAAGCGACGCCGTCGGAGAGCCCTCGTAGTCACCACGCCTTGAGTGTGCTCGAAGATCAAGTGAGCATCCCGCCTCGCTCCAGCATTGTTATTTCGGTCGGCGCCGAAACACCCGCTGACGTAGAAGGCGTCATCGAAGGCGACCAACGTCTACGGCTAGACCGTGAAATTTGCGTCGTAAGAGGGATCGCTCGACTGCATGGAGGGAAAACCGAAGTGTTGCTAACAAACTTCAGCCGGGAGTTGAAGCACATCAACAAGGGCACGGCGATCGCGTACATCGAGGAAATTCTGGAAACCAGTAAAGCGTTTGTCCTCTCGGATTCCGCCGCATCTACCCCGACGACCATAGTTCCCGAACCAGACTACGACATTAATCCAAGTCTGCCCTTGATTAGGCAACAGCAGCTGAGAAGTCTGCTCCGACGATACAAACGCTGCTTTTCGACGTCATCGAGGATTCGACAAACACCAGTCGGCAAGCATCGCATAATCACCGAGGAGTGCGCTCGACCACTCCGTCAGAGCCCTTACCGAGTTTCGCCGCGAGAACGTACAGCTATAAGAGAACAAGTGGACGAAATGCTGCGCGATGACATCATCCAGCCGTCGAAAAGCCCGTGGGCATCCCTTGTTGTCCTGGTGAAGAAAAAGGGCGGAACCCTACGTTTCTGCGTCGATTATCGTCGTCTGAACAAGATCACGAAGAAGGACGTATACCCCCTCCCACGGATAGACAACGCATTGGATCGGCTCTGCAACGCTAAATACTTCTAGTCGATGGACCTGAAGTCTGGCTATCGGCAAATAGAAGTCGACGAAAAAGATCGCGAAATGACCGCCTATATCACCCCAGACGGCCTCTACGAGTTCAAGGTTATGCCATTTGGACTCTGTTCGGCGCCTGCAACGTTTCAACGCGTGATGGACGCCGTTTTAGCAGGATTGAAGTGGCAGACCTATCTCGTTTACTTGGATGACGTCGTTGTCCTCGCCGGAAATTTCGAAGATCACCTTAGGCGGCTTGCAACAGTACTAGAGGCCATCAAGTCATCAGGGCTTACTCAGAAGCCAGAAAAGTGCCGCTTCGCTTGCGATGAGCTTCTGTTCCTAGGCCACGTCATCAGCAAGTCAGGAGTCCGGCCCGACCCGCAGAAGACAGCTGCCATTGTAATGTTCCCGCAGCCCATCGACAAGAAGGCAGTGCGTAGATTTCTTGGCATGTGTGCCTTCTGCAGGCGATTTGTCAAGGACTTTTCACGCATCGCTGAGCCGCCGACAAAGCTAACTAAATGTGACGTCGAGTTCAAGTGGGAAACTCCGCAGGCCGACGCATTTCAAGAACTCAAACGACGCATGCAGTCGCCGCCCGTACTTGCGCATTTCGACGAGTACGCCGATACCGAAATACACACTGACGCCAGTAGCCTAGGCCTCGGTGCCGTCCTAGTCCAAAGAAAAGATGGACATGAACACGTGATAGCTTACGCTAGCCGGTCGTTGTCAAAAGCGGAAGGCAATTATTCTAGAACCGAAAAGGAATGCCTCGCCATCGTTTGGGCTACAGCGAAATTTCGCCCTTACCTCTATGGCAGGCCATTCAAAGTGGTCAGCGACCATCACGCGTTGTGTTGGCTAGCTAATTTAAAGGACGCTTCAGGACGGCTGGCACGGTGGAGCCTCAGACTACAAGAATACGACATCACTGTAACATACAAGTCCGGATGAAAACACTCAGATTCCGATTGCCTATCACCCGCCCCCATTGACCTGCCGCCGCAAGATGACGAGAATGAGGACGCCTTCCTTGGCATAATAAGCGCGGAAGACTTCGTCGAACAACAACGAGGGGACCCGGAGCTAAAAGCCCTAGTCGAGTATTTGGAAGGGCACACCGATGTTGTTTCTAGGGCATTTAAGCGTGGATTATCTTCGTTCATGGTTCAAAACAACCTCGTGGATTGCGTGGATTGTAATATATACACATGAGCATGGGAAAAACAGGAAAAAAGAAAAAAAAACATATAAAGCAAAAAAAACTGCCATACAACAGCACTGGTATTCAACACAAGACACTTTTCTTGTTTCACATGAATCAGGGAAAAAAAACAATTGCAATATTAGTCGTATAATAATCTTGTAGTTATCGTGGATCTATAAAACACCACTATTCAGCACATTGCAATATTTACATTTGAAATCATAAGGCAGTATGCAAACGCACGTGCACTAGTGTCCAATCACTCCACCAACGCATTACCTTTGAACTACGCACTCAAATACTTTCATGAACAGCCAAAATATGGCTCCAATTTTGCGACAAAGCCATCCACAGAATCTGATTCTATAATTTCCTGTGGCAACGGATTCCAGATTTCAATTGCCCATGGGAAATATGAATATCTAAACGTGTCGCACTGTGTCGGATACTGCCTGATGTGTTTATTACGGCAGGTTCTATTAGAGTGTCGGTGTGGTGGTTGCACGTAATCTCGCTTATCTATATTAAGGTTGTCATTACATATCATAAAAAGAAATTTCATGACAGCCACACGACGCCGACAAACAAGGGTAGGCAGTGCTGCCTGGCTTCTAAGAGCACTTACGCTTTCGTGTCGAGAATACTTATGGTATACAAATCGCAACGCTTTATTTTGGAAACTTTCTAATTTCTGTGAGTCCTTTCTGGTGCGGGTTCCACACTATGCTACCATACTCAAGAATTGGTCTTGCTAAAGTTTTATATGCTGTTAGTTTCACATAGGATGGTGCTGCAGTTAATTTTCTTCGCAAGAAACCGAGTGTTCGGAAGGCCTTCGTGCATGTATTATCGATATTGGTATTCCGTTTTAACGCGCTTGTAAAGGTTATGACTAAATATTTTACTGTGTCAGTTTGTATTAAATCGTTGCCCATTAATGTATAATTGAACCTAAAGATCTACTTTCTATGAGTTATGGTCATATACTGTGTTTTCTTAAGATTAATTTCCATTCCCCACATGTCACACCAGCGGCCTATATTGCTTAGTGTAGTATTTAGTCTAAGCTGGTCCTCAATTCCTTGTACGCTTGTATAAATTACCAAGTCATCGGCGAAGAGCCGCAATTTTACTCCATTTTCTGCACAATCAGCGATGTCGTTGACGTATATGAGAAATAATAATGGCCCCAATACGTGCCCCTGTGGTACCCCTAAATAAACTTCGAGTTGGTCCGAGTCATAATTATTTATAGTAACATACTGAGTTCGGTTTGACAGATAGGCTGCTATCCATTCTACGACATTGTGTTCAATTCCGATTGACTTTATTTTCTCGATTAGTTTACAGTGCACGACGCGATCATAAGCCTTCGAAAAAAAATTGGAGGACGCTTAAGCTTCGCCTTCAAGAGTGGAACGCGACAGCGTTCCCGTCGACCCGCCAAGGGGTGTAAGACAATGGGCTACGGCGCAGCGACTACGCGCACCGCATCGGACGCGGTGAGCGTCGAGCAACGGAGCGTTCGGCGCGACAACGAAATGTGCGCCTGAGCAAGCGACGCACGCCTGAGCCTTAGAAACAGCTCGTTTCTAAGGCAACACCGCGTTCACTAGAGGTGCTTTTGTACCCCTTTGAAGCATCGAACTCGTGGCTCAGTAAAATAATACATTGCTGACCTTGCATCAACATCAGAATTATACAAGCGAAGTGTTGAAACTGCTGAGTGATCCGCCAAATTGGCTTTCAGTGTTGGACAGTTTGGCTTCGATGAAGCCATTTTAACATGACACGTCAGTCTTAGTAACGACTAGACGTTTTCACATTCGGTTTTATTTGACAATATTTGTATGTACTTGCCAAGCCGGTAATAAAGAAAAAAAAACTCGTGGCTCAGTGTTAACGTCTCCGTCTCACACTCCGGAGACCCTGGTTCGATTCCCACCCAGCCCGTCTTGGAAGTTGCTTTTTATTTGTCAAGTGCCTGCCGTGATTTATCGCTCACGGCCAACGCCGCGGACGCCGACACCGACGACACCGGCTTTTCTGCGACACGAGCTCCTTAACGCTATCGCGTTAAAATCAATAAATATAGCATCAGCTTGGAATTTGGAGTTAATTATTGATGCGAAGTCATGTGTTATTTCTAATAATTGTGTTATAGCTGACAAGCCTTTTCTAAAACCGTGTTGCTTAGGATATAATATGTTATTTTCTTGTAAGTATGTCATGATGGCTTTACTTACTATGTGTTCCATTAATTTACAGCAGCAACTGGTTAGTGATATTGGCCTATATGTTTCCACGTGTAATTTATTGCCTTCTTTATGAATGGGTATTACTTTGGCACATAGCCAATCCTTGGGAAGAGAGGCTGTACTCAGCGATTCAGAAAATATAATCTTCAAAAAGGGAGCCAGCTGCTGCGCGTATCGTTTCAAAAATACATTTGATATATTATCGGGCCCCGGCGCCTTCTTGGTGTCTATTTCCAAAACCAAGTTTAAAATGCCCGACTGTTATCACAACTCCGCCCACCCGGGTGTCAGCGGCTTTCACGGGCGCACTCGATATTGGCCAGCGTGTGAAAAGGGATTGGAAATAGGTGTTAAATGTATTTGCTACAACGCGCATGTCTTCTATGACCAAACCTGCCAGTTCTATTTTACTGCTCACGCCTTCTGGCTTCGACAAGTAGCGCCAAAACTTTTGCGGTTGATTCCTTATGAAATTTGTTAACTTATTTGAAAAGAAGTCGTCTTTTGCAACTTTTATTTCTAATTTCAATTTGCATGCGAGCTCTATTATCTCTTCAGAATTTATCCTTTTTTTTCGACGTCTTTTTAGTTTTCGTTTTAGGTGAATTATGCTCCGCGTGATCCACGCTGTTTTCCGCTCAGTTCTTTTGAATTTTGTAGGTATGAAATTATTTTCGCAATGCATTCTAGCCTCCTTTAGTTTTATCCAAAGCCCATTAACGCCTCCGCAGGATTCAGCTGAGAAACCATCCAAGGTTTCCTCTAAGTAGTCAATAACGCTCTCATCATTAGCTCGGCTATAGTCCTTGAAAGCTATTCGAGATAGTTTGGTCCTACTCCCAGCGCTCATACGCAGAGTAAAAAATGTTAGAACCAGCATCTTATGATCTGAAATCCCTTCTTCAACGTGTATATGTGGTGTTATCGACTGCGATACTAAAGCAAGATCAAGTACTGAACAGGCATTTCCTTGGACACGCGTAGGTTCATTAACAATCTGTGATAAAGAAAAACTAAATATTATGTCAAACAGGCGCTCACAGTTTCTTGCATCTCTGTTGCCGATAGTTAACTTATTCCAATCTATCCCAGCAAGATTAAAATCCCCAGTTAATAAGAGCTTTGTACGGTTATTAATTTTGCTGTGTAGGTAATCATGAACTTTCAAAAGGTATTCCTCAGGCGCTCCAGGGTGTCTGTAAATAGCACCTATTAACAATGACGTATTATCAAATCGAATTGTGCACCAAGCACTTTCATGGTTAGCTATTCCAGGCTCTTCTTGAAATGTTAAACTGCTTTTTATCATAACAGCTACGCCGCCTCCTCGGCCGTCACGATCTGTGCGTATCAATGAATATGAGGCAGGCGCAATTACAGTATCATGTATTTGGGCATGCAGCCACGTTTCGGTAATTATTACAATATCTGGACTATACAGTATGATTATCTCTTCTAATTTATCAATTTTAATAATGACACATCGAGCATTCAGACACAATATCGAAAGCGGCGCAGAAATCCGTTGTCTTGTTATCTTGTCATTTCTTTCTGCGTTCTTTTGTGCTACCCTGTGCCGATGACGAGGTGTGGGAATCACTTAAGGTAGGTGCAATGTTTCTTGTTATTTCTACTCTGGTGCGTTTATCGGGATCTCACGTGTAAATACGTCCGTTCAGTCTTAGTTTATCAATTGATAGTGAGGCTTTTGTACCGTTTGCCCGTTCAATTGCCGTTGAACGCCACAAGTTAGATCGGATGTCTCTTATTCTTTTTGAGAAATTTTCTGATACTGATATCGGTGTGCCCTTGAGTTTGTTACAGCAAGACAGAATTTTGGTTTTTTCTCTGCAATCGAAAAATCGAAGAATGATAGGGCGTGGGCGCTGCCCGTAACGATTGCCAATCCTATGAATTCGTTCAATAGATTTAACTTTAAGGCCGAGCATATCCTTGAATATACCTTCTTTTATTTTGTTTTCTAGTGTTCTCGCCTCCTCGTCTGAGTCTTCAGTAACACCATAAATTACTAAGTTATTTCGGCGACTTCTATTCTCCATATCATCCACTTTAATAACGAGTTCATGCATTTGTTTGTTCGTGCTTTTGCAACAACTTTCACATTCCGATATTTTTTGTTCGCATTGTCTGAATCGAGATAGCTCATCCTCAATGGCCGTCATCCTTGTTTGTATACTGGCTACTGTTTTTTCCACTTGCTTCAAGTTAGAAGCCAAATCCTTCAATGTCTTATTTGTTTTACTTTGTTCTTTTAGTATCTTCTTCAGTAAGTCAGTGTTCGTGCCTTCATCACTTTCTGAGTCAGAGTGCGGTCCTGGATTAAGTTCTACATCTCCTGACATTAGCAGCAACAGTCTTATAACATCACAACATTCACACACCAAACCAGCAAGAAATCGTGGACTCGGTAGCACCGTCAGGGTGATATTATCATCTCAAACAGAATATACGAAATACTTGTCACCAACCTGTGCAACAAAAAAGACGTGCGTGAACATGTGTCCCGAGACGGTGCCACCAAGTCCACTGAAGGGCTCGGCATGAAGATCCGCTTTTATATCCTGGGGTGGAAGTGGGTGTGCTGACGTCACTGGCTTTGGTAGTTGATAGCCGCATTCCTGAGCTGCGTCCGTGCTCAGTCGGTCCCGGAAATTTCCTTGGAATGGCCGCAAGGTGACAGCCATTGTCGACTGCTTACTTCCCGGCGAGGCATGCACGGTTGATCCGAGGCTAATACCGACTTGCCACCACGCAATCTGTGCAACAAAAAAGACGTGCGTGAACATGTGTCCCGAGACAGTGCCACCAAGTCCACTGAAGGGCTCGGCATGAAGATCCGCTTTTATATCCTGGGGTGGAAGTGGGTGTGCTGACGTCACTGGCTTTGGTAGTTGATAGCAGCATTCCTGAGCTGCGTTCGTGCTCAGTAGGTCCCGGAAATTTCCTTGGAATGGCCGCAAGGTGACAGCCATTGTCGACTGCTTACTTCCCGGCGAGGCATGCACGGTTGATCCGAGGCTAATACCGACTTGCCACCACGCAATCTGTGCAACAAAAAAGACGTGCGTGAACATGTGTCCCGAGACGGGGCCACCAAGTCCACGACATGACATGACAAGGGTGACATGGCGTGACATGGGCATTCGTGCCTTTTTGTTTACATCGTGTGATTGACGTCAGGTCATACACGCATATCAGTTATTCGTGTGCAGATATATTCTGAGCCAAAGAAACTACCACGACAGCACCATGTCATTCATGCCATTTATGTCATGAAATACATGCATTGACGAGCATGTGATGGCATTGATGTCATTGATGTCATTACATCACATATTCTTCATTGTCTTGTAATTCATGCCATGAAATCAATGTCATTCATGTCATGGCGCGCATGACAGTCTTGTCACTAGATTTATGCGATATCATCCACATAAGGTCATGCCTGTATTTTATTAATGTCCTAATATATATTGATTATATATCACATGACCACCACGACGGTATCATGTCATTCATAGGGTTTATGTCATCGCATGTATGCCATGTCAAGTATGTCATCTCATTAATGTCATGGTATGCCTTTAGGGCTATGCATGCATGCATATTGCACGCCTCCCCCATGCCCACTCTGATGTATATGGAAATGAAGAAATGACTACGAAGGCATCACGACGTAGGAGACTATAAGATAGATAAATACACTCAGAATATCTGAAGATAACAAAAATTCATACACATTAAAAAATGGGTTGAAACAATCATCCACCGTCAGTGCAATCGAACAGCCGAATTATTCTAGAAAGCTATTCACATTATTAGGCGAATGATGCGATTGCAGGCGTGCCTTTGTGAGAGTGAGGATATTTAGGTAGCGCTTGATATTTCATTGCGTAATTCCGTAGATAATACTGCCGTTAACCAGTACGGTTGTATATGCGGCTATATTTACAGGCCGATTCCTCATGTGTGCTGCCTCCGGTGGCTTGAGTGCCACTGTGGAAGGTGACTGTCATTCTCCTCTCCTACCGCTAGAGCCGTCTCCCCTCTCCGTGAAAGGAAAGAAAAGGCGGCAGGAAACGAGGTGGCCTGCCATTAGTCAGTACAGCGCTACCGTACATAATCTTCCAGACACCACAAAACTCTGACACGACAGCGCGCATCTTTGAAAGGTAGTTTTTTATGGACGAAGGGGAAGCTGCTTGGGCGTTCGCATAAAGCGGTCGCGTCTCCCTCGAGCTCTGCAAAAAGATTTAATTTATCCTGGTGAACTTGGTACTGCACCTTCTAGTTTTGGCAAGGCGCCTGGTAAGCAAGACATGCGATCAGTTGCAAGTATCGACATTGTACTATTAGCTTTCCGCGTGGCCGCGATTAAGCCTCGTCGGCCACACCTCCACGTTAGTGGTAGCACGTAGCGCGAAGGCGGCGATGCCAGCTGGGATTAAATTTGAAAGAGAAGAGCTCATGGTGGAGGAGATGCGAGCTTACGCGGACATGATATATTGATATGTCTACTGATTTATCTTTTTCTGGGGGACTGCATCTGACCCACACAACAACCTAAAGTTATCGCTCAGAGCAAGTCATGCCTGCATGATTGGAACTTAACGGCATGTTATCGTTGGCTCCATCCGTTGTTTCTTGCACCGAAGTTTCTTATACTGATTGTATTCTCGACGTGAATTGCGTAGTGCTTTCTGGACGACACCTGGGCACCAGCGATTGCTCTGGAACCTTCGATGACTTATGTATAAAAGCTGACGCGCTTGACTGGCAGATCATATTTTCAACGATCGCCGACTGTGTTCGCCAGTACCATTGTTATTGAGTGTAGCCTATTTTTGAAGGCCCAGGTTGGCCCAACAAGACGAAAGGTTCCCCATTCACGGCTTTACTACTTTTTTCACTGGCACTACTACGTGGTAGCTGGTGCAGAGACTGCTCGACGACGCCGTCAAGCAGTCGAAAAGCCCGTGAACATCTCCTGTCGTCTTGATCAAGAAAAAAACCTCCGTTTCTGCGTCGAATATTGTCGAATGAAGAAGATCACGAAAAAGGAAGTGTGCCCCCTCCAACGGATGGACGACGCATTGGAACGGCTCTGCAATGCTAAATACTTCTCGTCGATGGATCTCTAGAATAGCTACTGGAAAATAGAAGTCGACGAGAGGGATCACAAAAAGAACACCTGCATCACGCCAGATGGCATCTATGATTTCAAGGTCATGCCATTCGGACTGTGCTCGGCGACTGTAACGTTCCAGCGCGTGATGGACACAGTGTTAGCGGGATTGAAGTGCTAGAGCTCTCTTATTTACTTCGATGACGTCGTCGTCTTCGCCCGAAATTTCGACGATCCCCTTAGGCACCTCGTGACAGAACTCGTCAGGGCTCCCTCTGACGCCGGAGAAATGCCGCTTCGATTAAGATGAGCTTCTGTTGCTGGGCTAGGCTATCAGAAAGTCGCAAGTGTACAAGACAAGTACTATTGGCCGCGCCTAACCGCCGATGTAGCCCGTTGCGTCAATACATGTTGAGACTGCCAGCGACGCAAGACACCACCCACAAGGCCGGCGGGATTACTACAGCCCATCGAGACACCTTGCCGACCATATCAGCAGATAGGGATGGACGTGTTGGAGCCTTTTCCTATATCAACATCTGGAACCAAGTGGATCGTTCTGGCTACCGACTACCATAACCGCTACGACGAAAGCAAAGCTCTGCCTAAATGTACTGCGGCCGACGTCGCGAAACTCTTCATCGAGAACATACTGCTGCGATATGTGTTCGATATATATATATATATATGGGGGTCCTCTCTAAATGTTGGTAAAGGCGAAACAGCCGATGCACCAGATGTTTTGAGCCGTTACAGTCACTTTTGTAACAACTGTACGTTGTAACATAGCATTCTAGAAAGAGAGAGCGAGAGGGCTCTTCATCAGAAAAACAGAATTTTGCCGGCGCGTATATAACCGCTGCCATGCTACCCTGTATAGGGATGGGGATTGGGATTAAATGATTCCAGAAGAGTGGGAGAAAAAGATAACAAAAATAAATATGAAATGTCCAAGTGGACCTGATCCTAATATTTACAGGTGATATGGCGGGTAAATTTAGGCTTTTGTATATGAAGTGTGCAATCTTTAAAGCTTTCCTATTAGACCAATTTCTCACAAAGAATTTGAAGAATAAATACAAAACCCGCAGCTGTTTTGATGGGCCGGGGCATTGGACCTAACATGCTCGGTAATGTTCACGGTTCGTGGCAAATCATGTCCATTTGTTGCTCAAAAATTATCTCTCGTCGCGGGGCACTCTAGTATTATGTGCTCCATTGTCTTTAAGTTGCGACAGTTATCACAGTATGGGTTAATGGTCAGCCCTATGAGGTACAGATAATAGTTCGTGTATGCCACGTTCAGTCGAAGACGATGGTACGATGTCTCTAAGTGTCGAGGAAGTGATCGTGGAATTTTCGGTCTCATTTCTGGGTCAATGTAACGCAGGAAGTTGTCTTGGTGAAGCGGCAGATTCCAGATGTGGTCTTTTTCTTGACAGGCATATTTTTTGCCAAGTTTGAAGCGTCTCCTTTTGTAAAAAATATTCTTTTGAAATTGCGGTATTGGAGTCCTTTTCTGGCCGCTTGATCCCCTCTTTCATTTCCCGAAATGCCGGCATGGCCAGGTATACATTGGAATTTGATCTAATGCCCAGCAATCTTAGCCTTGTGGTGAAGATAAGCAATGTCAAATGCTGCAGGTTGATAATTGCAGCGCTTGTGCCTGTTCCATATACTTTGTAGGGCTACTTTTGAATCCGTGAAAATCACCCATGTATTTGGCGGCTGCTGTCGATGTACATACACAAGGGCCTCCTTAATGCCATATAGCTCCGCTGAAGCAGATGAGGTTCTCGAAGTGTCTCCTGAGAAGATAGAACTTCAACAGGCAGATATCCAGCTTCTGCTACAGTTCCTGAGCGGGACGACCCATTCGGAAGGCCAAGACATACGCGAAGGCAGTTGTTCCATGCTGCCTCAAGTTTTCTCTTGCTTGTGTGGGACATTTAGGGCGGGATCGGGAAGTAATACCGTAGTGTTTCGTCGACGTAGGCTTTATGGAGGAGCACCATTGATCGACAGTTGCTGCCCTACTGTGATCCTGCTTAAAATCCGAATACGTGCGACGCCGAGGAAATCTCACTACGTTTTTTCACTTGAGGTGGCCATGTGAGGTTTATATCGATCGTCACTCCAAGAAACCTTTGCGTCTTCATGTATGGAAGGCTACGACCACCCAACACTAGTGGGAATTTTTCCAGACACCTCCGCGTGAAAGTCATGGCAACGCTTTTGTCGGGGGATAATGTCAGACCCTTTGGATTTAGATAGGCCGATATATTTGCTATCGCTCTCTGGAGACGTTGTTGGGTGGTACTGCGGGAACGCGCCACGCTTCAAATGCCGATGTTGTCCGCATACAGTGTGATTTTGGCCACACTGGGCAGGTTTCTTCTAAGATGGGTGAGGACTAAATTAAATAACACCGGGGGGGGGGGTGGAGGGGGGCGTGGCAAAGGAGGCGGATTGGAGCTCCTGGCTGTGGCTGCGCACATCTGCTACAGTGAATGAGCGCGTACACAGCCCACGCGCCATGTTTTGAAGGTTATCTGCCTTGGAGCAAATAGCGGGCGTGTCGAATTGCCGTGACATCATTTGCGCGGTCTTTCCTCGTGTTTTGTAACATGAGGTTGCGTAACCTTGAGTTTCGGAGAGGCGTTGCAGCGGGAGGCACGTTCGCTTTCCGCTGGCAGCGGGGACGCGAAAGCGTGCCTGGATTCACTTCGTACCGCCGATGTGAAGATATCGTCGCTGCAGCATGAAACTGTCTTTCGTCGACGACTATAATATGTCCACAAAACGGATTATTTCCTGTTATTGCGATAGCAATCATATGAACATCTCAGACAAATTTGTGTTGTTTGCGTCACGGGGATTTTCCGCATAAAGTCCAGCCGCGGTGACAACACGGCCGCGCTCCGTATACTGTAGGCGCGAGCGAAAGCTTGCGAGGGTGAGCTGAAAGGATGGCGGCGTGATGCGGCGGTGTCTTCCCGGCTTCAAAAGGGAGGAAGGAGGGGAGGCTGTGCGCCGTCGTCTCACGCGCACAAGGGGGAGTATGGGGAGCGGGGAGATGTGCTATGAGCTGGGATACGGGTCCAATGAATTCGCATCTTCTATTTTACTCTGGATGCGGCGACTGAGCGCGACCGTGCGCGCCTAACCTTGGACATAACTTGCGATGGGTTCGAAGGCTAGGGAACCCGAGATAGCAAGCCGCTTCGTGTGAGCGGTGTGTCGCCCGTCTTGTTCGCGTTAAAACAAAAGGCAGCACGAAGGGGAATTCGCTCACCATTACTGGCCACTGTCCACCAAGCCAGCGTTCTGACAGCGAGTTCCGCTGTCATCGAGTGAGGGCTAGTGTTTTCATGTGCGCAAAGAGCCTGTTAATTTAATTAGCAAAGCAAATACTTATAGTGTTTGATGCAGCTTATAAGATGACTAAGATTACATGGAATAGCTGTCCAATAATTTGCCATCGCAATCAATGCTTCGCCTTTCGGGTGAAAGTGTGACTTTTTTTGCCTTGGGCGACAATTCGGAAAATGTTTCGGCACCTTCTGTTTAGGCCAATTCTATCGGCAACTACATTTATTTGCATAAACGCTGTAATGTTATATATCGCCGAATTTCGATATATTGAAACAAAGTGCAGATTTTACCAACTTTGTTATAAAGAGGTTTAACGATATTCAGTTTTGTTTTTCCAACTCCACCTCAGCCTTTACAGTTAATACCTTCGGGGAACATGGCTTTATTGCCAATCATCTTCTAAAGCTTTTCTCTTCGCACTTTAGTTGAAACTGTTTCTTACTCTACCACATCCGTATGTGGAAAGTGCAATTGCAAATACGTATAGCACATATTAAGGAAAACAGCTGGCATCTCAGAATCAGTTGGCATCTTGACAGGCCAGAACACTGGAAATATCCTTCGCAGGAGGAACTTCATTTCTGAACTTTACACAACAAACTTTCTTGTAGTTGGATGTTCATGGGACTTCTTAGGGCGTAACTTTGCACCTCTATATATTCACGCATTGGGTGTTCTTAACTCGATGAGACCTCCACGGACTGTAGGATGCACCATAGTATAATATGCAGTTCATTATTGAAGATATCTTGCGGTAAAGATCTCCTCGCACTAAATAATGCAGTGACCTAAGGTAGAAGCTGTCAAATAAGAAGAAAATCAAACACGGTGCTATGGAAAGTGCTACGAAAAACTACAATACAAATATCACAAAATCTCTACATGGTAAGCAAGGCCTACTCTTTTTACTCTTCGTAACTGCAATGAAGATTACAATAAAGCAGTGAATAATATCGCCATGATAGTAATCAGGAACCTTAGAGATTGGTGCCAAATTTCGTCGAGCTTCAGAGTGGTTTTTAATTATGTTTCTGTGAGGAAAACTAGACATTGCGAATAATGGATGCCTTTGCAAGGACATCATACGCCTCCTTATTGACGCGAACGGTGAAATGTCATTTCTATCAACAGCCACTTGCGGAATGAAGTAGGCACTGACTTTTAATGCATACGCATTACGCAGAAAGGGAGCCTCACCTCCGCAACAATATAGTTCCCTGATTTAAGGAAGAGCGTTGGGCTAGCTGGAATTTAGAAAATTCATGTTCCACTGCGTAAGAAAGCTTCAAAAGCCACAGAGACAACGGCAAAAACTATAAGGCACAGCGCTCATCTTCAAATGTATTAAACTAAAAAAATTATCTGTATTGTCTGTTCAAAGTGAGTAGAGTTGAAAACATGTGCTCTTGCTTCGCTTTCGTTCTTATGTGTCTAAATCTATTTTCATCTTTCTTACGCGCTGGAACATGTCGTTATCTTTGCCTGAAAACACTTGCCCTATACCCGGAGAGTGGAAAGATGTTGGAGCGCGCCGAATTTGCTGAGAGCTCAGTAAGGAGAGAACAGTCCTGTCAGTGGCACTTTGCATTGAGAGAGCTAGAATGAGTATTCAGAAGCTGTGCACATTGCTGTGAGGAAGGAGGACAGGCAATGGGAAATAAGCAGGCGCACAGAAACGCCCGTATTGCTTGAGGCCAGTCAGCCGCTGAAATATGAGTTTGTGATAACGGACAGGTACCTAGAAAACGAGATGGGTGCAGAAAAGGGGCGCGGGGGGGGGGGGGGTGTTGGTTCTATTGGGTGTACACCATAGTATATACGATGTAAGAAAATATCATAGGATTGCGTTGCTGTTAGATAATATAAGCCTAACAATGCGGTTATGAGTAGAAAAATGAAAAAAAGAAATTAACATTTCTCCTGTCAATAAACGCCATGAAGTTGCCGATAGATGCTGTCGCATAGCTCAAGCAGCACCAAGGCACCTCTCTGCTGAAATAGAATGACGCGCCAAACGTATAAAAGCTTGAATCTAGTGAAGTGTATGCACGAAGAAAACAAGATGTCTGAAAAACTCACGCAGTATCAGTGCGTATATGATAGAGTAAAAATTGTGACGTGGTAGTGACGGTCGAGGACACAGCAGCAAAACTGTGAATGGTGAAGCTAGCTTTATTGCGCGAACCTGTGGTCACAAAAACAGGGTACACTAAAAGCTAAACGAAGCGGCGAACACAGTCGGCGATCGTCGACAATCTGATCAGCGAGTCATGCGCGTTGGCTTTTATACCTCAGTCGTCGAATGTTCCCGAGTAATCACGGGGACCCGCGTTTCTTCCACAAAGTTCTGCGCGATCCGCGTCGCGCTTACAATCAATCGGATTGCACAAGGTTCAGTGACAGACAGCAGATGGTACCTACGATAACATTCCAGAAACTTCCCATACATGCAAGCGCGTCCTGCGCTGTGCGGTAACCTTTGTTAGGTGGTGAAACCTGGTCGCCTGATAAAGATAAACAAGTACACGTGTCAGTATACACGGTGATCAATATGAAGTTTTACTCTTTTCTTAAACTTAGGCCCTGAGAGGTACGTGAAATTCGCCTATGCAAACAAATTATGTGGCTAGGGGTACACAAAGTGAGATGATAATGACGGCTGTGTGCTATCCAGATAACTAAAACTGAATAATTAAGTTTTCACTAACTGCAGTAAGCGGGCATATTTGTATTGAAAAGTTCGAGGCAGTTGTGATTCTACTCAGTTCTACTTGGCGGAATTCTTCTGGCGTGCCCGTGTTCCGTGGTATCGCGCTGCATGTTTTAATTTTCGTTCGCATAATTACGCACGCAAGACAGTGAAAATAGCCGCAAAACTCCTCCTTGATGGGACATGGCTGTTGCGTGTGGAGTTTAGGCTGAAAATGGGGCGGAGGCATAGGTAAAGATATCTATGAGGCTCTTTATGTCGCGAAATTGAAAATCGGAGAACCGGGAACCACTGTCCGAAGCAGGCAACCGTACAGCATTTGACGATGGCGCAAGCTGCCATTTTGAGGTAAGGGAGCCAGCGGAGAAGCCGGAGGGCAGTGCGCATGCGTATCGGCGAATACACGAGCGGGAATTACCTTTTTCTGGATGACACAAGTGGAGTGACTACTAATTTTTAAGTATTGTAAAGTTTATTGAAGTCGGTGACACTCGATGACACTCGATACGGGCGGTGACCGCCGGTGACACTCGATACGGGCGGCGATGAATAGGAGGGGCATCGCCGGTATTGATGCGACGTTTAACAGCTGTAGTTCGGGCCAAAGGACGATCGTTGAAGTCAAAAATATCGTGGTAGGAAAACGGAACGTGGTAGAGCTCACGAGCGAGCTCGGACGGCAAGTCGCGCGCAATTATTTTCTGTAAGTCGGCGATGGTACAACTTGCCGACTGCGATGGTAGAGGAGGATCGGCTGAATTGTCGTCTACTGCAATAGATGCTACTGAGTGATCCTTGAATGAGCAAAGCTGGGCCAGAGACACCCCGTGTAGCAGAACTTGTGTCGTCAAGGCAAAATTGACCACTGGCAGGCAGACGCAATTGGCCGTAATAGATAAAACTGTATGAGGTACTGTGATCCCGTGTGTAAGGAGGACGTCTTGCATAGGAGGCGTGATGTAGTGACCATGAGGGACTGGTGGGGATGACACTAAGTCAACGTAGGTCAGTGCCGAAGGTGGAAAGTGACTGGGATGTGGTTCAGCGGGATACAGAACAGGTACGTCAAGGCGCAGAGTACTGGCGAAACAATCGATGAGAGCAGAATGTGCGGAGAGGAAGTCTAAGCCGAGGATGATGTCGTGGGGATAGCGGGCAATGACTGTGACTAGCACGATAGTGGAGCGATCGGCGAAGGAGACGCGGGAGGCACCCATACCAATTACGGGGGCTGTTCCGTCATCGGCGACACAGACAACAGGCGTCGTGGCGGGCGTGATTATTATTCTTCGGCCACTTACGAAGGTCACCGCTCATTACAGACAAATGCGCCCTAATGTCTATAAGAGCAGACACGGAAACACCGTCGACTTGCACGTCAAGAATATTCAGATGAGTAGGCACAGTCAGTAGAGGATTTGGCAGCGTAGGGAGCAATGCAGCGTGTCCTCGAGGCGCTGCATCGTTTAGTTTTCCTGCTGGGAGCGGCATCCGAAGGGAGTCAGCGAATAGGAGCGACGGGGCTGGGGAGAGCGAGATTGTCGTCGTTGGGGCGAAGGCGAACGAGAATAGAGGCGGTTCGGCGCAGGAGAATCAGTGGCGGCATTATCGGAGCGTGCCACATAGGGATGAAAAGGGCCACCTGAGGGGCGCGAGAAATCAATATAAGTAGACCGGATCGGGGAACTCCAGCGACTGCGACAGTGTCGAGAAATGTGCCCGATTCGACGGCAGTGAAAACAAATGGGCTTGTCAGCAGTGCGCCATTCAGATGGGTTGGGGAAACGTGGTCGGTAATAAGATGCGCGGCGGGGCGGAATCGAAAAATCCGGGTGGTTATCAGGCGATGGGCCGAACAGATGGTGTGAAGACCCATGTTTGCGAATTTCTGGCGGACAAGTGCCTGGATCTGGGAAACCGTGAATGCAGGTGGATTGGAGGGGCTGGAGTCGAAGGCAGACGGATAGGCGGCCTCGATCTCACGCCGGAAGATCCTGGTGACATTGCCAATGTTGGTGGGACGAGGAGCTTCGGCACAGGAAGATGTCGCTGGGGTGTTGGGCAGACGGGCAAACTGCTAGTCGATACGTCGGCTTTTAGCGAGCTCCAGGCGGCGGCACTCTTCTATGACTGCATCCACCATCGCCACGTTGTTGAAAACGAGCAAGTTGAATGCGTCATCGGCAATGCCTTTTAGGAAGTGGGAGACCTTGTCGGACTCAGTCATGTGTGCGTCACCGTTGCGGCACAGGGCCAAGACGTCCTGAATGTACGTGACGTAGGGCTCCGTTGAGGTCTGTACGCGGCCGGATAACGCTTTCTGCGCGGCAAGTTGGTGACCGTATGGGTTGCCGAACAAGTCTCGGAGCTTTTGCTTAAGCGAATCCCAACTGGTGAGCTCATCTTCGTGCGTCCGAAACCAAACTCGAGGTGTGCCACCGAGATAAAAGACTACGTTGGAGAGCATAATAGTAGGATCCCACCGGTTATTGCGGCTGACGTGTTCGTAAAGACTCATCCAGTACTCGACGTCTTCCCCATCTGTGCCCGAGAATACGCCATAATCACGGGCAGCGGGGAAAGCGATGTAGGTCGTCGAAGTGGCATCAGGTGACGGAGCCGGCGGAGTCGAGTTGTCGTCGCCGAGAGCCATGAAGGAAGGCTCGACGTACCGTCCACTGCGAAGCTCCGTGACGAGGTACAGGGAACGTCCACTTCCACCAGATATGTTATGTAGGAAGACGCAGACGAAAAGCTATATACAAGTATATTTACAAAGAAATACGCCGCACTTGGCCAAGAGGCAACAGCCCGCGCTGCCTCTAATCGTCGTCGTCGCCTTCATACTACTCGCCTCTTCGTCATCGCAAATACTGTTCCTTAGCACTATTATAAACAACGATCTAGACAAGCAAGGGAGCAAAAGAAAACTTCCACTACTGTGGACAGGGGTGCCAACGAAGCTCTTCCTCACGGAGAGGTTGGCACGTCGGCCACGAGCCCGTTTTCGTGCGAGTTTCCGGCGGTATTCATCTAACGCCACGAGTTAGATGAATACCACCGAGTCGTGCATTCGACCGAGTTCCTCGGTCGAATGCACGACCCGCGGCCCGCTCCCGCTGCCGGTCCTTCAACGTAGCCTGCTCTCCAGAAGAACAAACCAAACGTGGCCTCCCCATCTAACTGCCGGGCCTGAACTGGCGGGAAATGACGGGCGCTAGGGGAGCAAACACGCGATCATACCCTTTCCCTCCTCCGGAGGGAGGGCATGCCTGTGATTGGCTTACGCCTTGGGCTGCGTCTACTTCTTCATGCATACAAAACTCCGCTCTAAAGGGCGGGTATGGTCACCGTTGCCACACAAAGTGTAAACGGTGCCTTTCCTGTGTGTGACTGTCATTGTGCCCTCCATTTTATGGCTATGCACAACTGGTGAATGTTTTATCTGGTTGCATGCTACTGTAATAAATACCATGGAAGAAAAGAAAGAAATTGAAGGACATTTTGTAAATTCGAAAGTTTGTTCGGCGAAAGCCTGTGCCCACTCGACTAACTATACCACGTCTTTTCTTTTTTTTTTTTTGTGCATGACACTCCCAGTGGAATGAGCAGAGGCATTCGCCGAACACACTTTGGAATTAACAAAGTGTCCTTCAAATTTTTTTGACAAAGACTGACAAAGTGTTGTTTGAAGTAAACGATGGACTGTTTATTCATGAATTCTTTGTGTCTTTGCTTTAATGCACCATGAATTCCTTATGCTTGGCTGGGTCGACGTTAGATAGCTGCCTTGTAATCACTGAAATGTACTGATATGTACTCGAGATTTTTCGTGGTTGGATATGTCTGGAAGACAAGATCAAGACAGCTGCCATGCGGCGTGGTGGCTGATGTCGTTGGTGTGACCAACTGTAACGCTAGTGAACGTTGTAGGCCACTGAGAAATGCATGCATGTTCCTAGTGTCTTGGTTCAAACCCCCGACAACGTTCCCGGGCACGGACGGGCGGAGGGTCGGACGCCGCGAGTATGAGCCAATAAAGGCTTTCGCTTTAATCGCTTCCGTTGCGCTTCCCTGGCCTTGGTGCCTGGTGACATGTTAGCCCAACCCATGCGCATTCGCTCATTCTTCTTCTGGCGTTTTGTATCGGGGCAATCTACATTCTTGGGATCCATAAATAGTTCGTTTAGCGCAAAACAACGGACACAAGAAAAGGCGACAAGACAAAGCGCTTTGTCCTGTCGCCTTTTCTTGTGTCCGTTGTTTTGGGCTAAACGAAGTATTTATGGATCCGCACCAACTAGCCCGCCAACACATTGTACATTCTTGGGGCGCTTCTCCGAACCGCTTGCCATGGAATCATCACCGGGCCGCTTGGGAGCAATCCGATTATTACCCTTGTCACACAGGACGATTTAATGTCATTCGAATCGAATAGCATTCGCATCATCATCATCATCATCATCATCATCATCATCATCATCATCCTTCCTGGTTACGCACACTCCAGGGCAAAGGCCTCTCCCATACTTCTCCAACAACCCCGGTCTAGTACTAATTATGGCCATGTCGTCCCTGCAAACTTCTTAATCTCATCCGGCCACCTAACTTTCTGCCGCCCCCTGCTACGCTTCCCTTCCCTTGGAATCCAGTCCGTAACCCTTAATGACCATCGGTTATCTTCCCTCCTCATTACATGTCCTGCTCATGCCCCCATTTCTTTTTCTTGATTTGAACTAAGATGTCATTAACTTGCGTTTGTTCCCTCACCCAATCTGCTCTTTTTTTATCTCTTAACGTTACACCCATCATTCTTCTTTCGATAGCTCGTTGCGTCATCCTCAATTTAAGTAGAACCTTTTTCGTTAGCCTCCAGGTTTCTGCCCCGTAGGTGAGTACTGGTAAGCCACAGCTATTATACACTTTTCTCTTGCGGGATAATGGCAACCTGCTGTTCATGATCTGAGAATGCGTGCCAAACGCACCCCAGCCCATTCTTATTCTTCTGATTATTTCCGTCTCATGATCTGGATCCGCCGTCACTACCTGCCCGAAGTAGATGTATTCCCTTACCGCTTCCAGTGCCTCGCTGGAAGTGGCATTCGCATATAATCCCACTAATCGAGATTTACACGGGAAAATTTAAAGTCATTCGAATGGAATGACATTTGCCATCGAATGAGCTAGGGGAACTCATTCGCATTCGATTTTGAACCGAATGTATACTCTTGACGGCAGATAGACAACAGCGACAAGCAGCGCGAGAAAATGATGCCTGCATGAGCAATGTCAGAATATATTTTTTTAGATTTATACAAAGGAATAATTATTTTTGCCGCGATGATATTTTCACCACTGGCGCTATTACTCTTTGCATCAGGAGTCTGTTGCGGCGGTCGGCCAAATTGGATGTGTTGAAGTGCTTTTAGTTGTAAATAATTGGCGTCGAAACGTTTTCGTCCGTTTTAAAAGAACTCGCAAAACCTCTTAAACGCGTTTAATAGGCACAAAATTTCTTTGAATTTCACAAATTTAGATAGTCATTGCTATAATTTGCGAATTCCATTATACTTTACTCTGGAGAACCGCAAGAGAACGGATGGCATTCGATGCATTGAATGCCATGCGATTCGAATGACATTAAATTTTCCCGTGCGACAGGGGTATAACTCGACGGCTGCAACGAGACGTTTGACGAAAGAGCGTTGCCGCGCGCGCCGCTGTGCCATCACGTGATGGCTGAGAGAGTGTAAGGGGGAGAGGCCACAGCTGTGGCGGCGCAACTTTTGCTATGTGCCGCTGGGCCATCATGTGATTGCTGAGAGAGTGTGAGGGGTAGAGCCTAGAGGCCACAGCTGGCACCGTTCCTGGGCACGGGCGGATGGACGGTCGGACGCCGCTAGTATGATCCATTAAAGGCTTTCGCCTTAAAACAGACAGCTGCTGAATTGGTTAGCGTGGTGGCTTGGCAAGCCAAAGGTTGGTAGTGCGACTCGACAGGCCGGCGAGTAATATTCATTTTCGCGCTGCTTGAGTATTTTTGTGCTGCAACACGATCACCGACGCCCACATGAGTGCTACAATACATGCTCCGCTTTAAAACAAGTCTCGTATCCACAGACGTAGAAGAACTTACGCATACCTTTCGCTCAAGTGTTGCAGGATGAATACCCATTTTTTACACATTCGCTAGATCTTTGGGGAAGTAAAATTATGAACAAATTATGCTGGGAAGTTCTCACCGGAAAAGCTTCTGGTGTGTAACCATAGATATGCCAAATTTTTCTGCCATGCTGCCTCCCAAAACCTTGCCTTAGATCGCGTACGCAGTCTCTTTCCTGATCGGCTAACTTATATAGTGGTAATATTTCTGACGAAGTTTTATCACCCGCAGTCATCTACGATTTCGGTAAATTATGCGACAATAAATTCATCCTTGGAAACAACTGAATTTTCGCACAATAGACAAGGCTGAGGCGCACAAACAAGGGAGGCATAGAAAGAAGCACGTTCGAGGAAAGGCGCAGATGTCAAGTGTATTTTCGAAACTCAAACAACATGAGATAATTTATTGCCAGGTACATGCGCGAATAACCCTTATTATTCAGAACACGAAGGCTTAACAGCTCCTGCGCATTTCTATACAACGTGTTTCAGCTAACATGCACAAGGCTTATTAGAAATTGAAGCCTTTTATGCGAACGAAACCCACTAATAGTTTTTAGCAGGCACATGAAGAAGCCCCAAATATATTGTTACGGTGGGTGTTACGGTGTTGCCATGTTCTATGTCAAGTGACCAGTGTCACTTACGAGATAACCCCCGTGACCTCTGTCATGTCACCCGGTTCCACATCACCTGACGTCATACACGCCTCTCGGCTTAAGCCTCACTATGCCCTTACCAATGGCCCCGTCCCGGTGCTTTTTCTACCGGCGGTCGTGTTACGGTGGGAAAAGAGGACACGGTCATCGGCGGTGAAGACGACGAAGTGGCAACAGCCTCTGCTGCTGTTTATATATGCCTTGTAAATGCATCGTCTAAATGGTTTTATACCCGTGACAATATTTCGTTCTTCTCATATTGAAGTCAGTGCATCTGATTGTAAACCACAAATAATGCTACTGATTTTGTAGGAATAATGTCCGTACGAGCAGCATGGCACATTGGACTAAGTTTTGCGGTACACTTCCTTTTCGTCTTTTTAGTGTTTGAAAGAAATCTCAAGAAATTTTATCGTAATGGCACCCGTAGTTGTTTGTCGTTTTCCGGTGGCGGCATTTAACCGCCTAACAAGTGTTGAAAGCCATCGCTCAGCGCATCAAACGCTCTTCTGTGTCGGAAGTTCATCGAGTGCTCTCGTGGTTTCTATCGATTGGCTATCTTTCTGGCCGAGATTTGCGTAATCACATTGGGTGTGCGTCACGAACAACGGTGTGCAATTTGGAACTTTCGCGAGCAACCGCAATTTCGCTGGAAGGGTTAATGACGAAGGAACCCTTCTGCAAAGGGTGAATGAGCCGTGTATAAATATCCGACTCGTCTAATGCTCAGATCAGATTTGGACAACTGACGAGTGCGTTCGCCGGTATCACTATTCTGAGTGTTACTTGTTTCGCTGGGCAGAGTTTCGCCCACGAAACAATTAGTTCAGCGACTTGCATCATGCTGTGTTGGTTGTTCACATGCAGTCACTGCAAAGTGACATCTGATTGAGGTGCTTTTGCCTTCATGTACCGAACGCTCCCTTCAAGCCTACATACTGAACATAACAGCACCGCCGCCCAGGTCATCGAGCTAGCCGTAGGCTACCAAAGCTGCCCCCGGAGCATGGCCTTTTACCTGAAAGAAACAGAAACCGACGTTGTAGCCAACTACTACAACGTTCAGCTGCGATTGCACCTCCGTTTAAGCGAAAAGTGATTTGTATTTTGTATTTACGTGTTTTTCTACTACTTGCGTGAAAAAGGTGTTTCTTAATTGGTGTCAGTGTTCACAGCTGTGCGATAATTACGTTGAACTTGCACATTCGCTCAACAAACATATTTCATAGGTAATAAAATAAAATTATGGGGTTTTACTCGCCGAAATCGTGATTTGATTATGAGGCACGCCGTAGGGAGGACTCCGGAAATTTAGACCACCTAGGCTTCTTTATTATTATTAGGGTTATAATTATATTCGAGTGCTGATTGCCGTGTTATAGTTTGTTAACTAAACTACCCCTCAAGTCTAAATATTGTAAGGCAGTTTGTCGTGTGCGTATCATGGCCACGCATGCTTATATCGCCTTTCCGTTTCTCTACCACGGTTGCGCTTTAAAACCACGGCGCTGCAAGTTTGCTTTCTGTTCCTCCCCTCTTCTCCGCCCTTAAACTGGCTCTCTTAACTACTACACGCAGAGGCAAGAAACAGCGCACGCATGCGATCGCATAGATGAGATGAACGCATATATATAGAAAAGCATCAGTCATAGCTCTCGAAGTATAATATAATATAATATAGAATAGCTCTCGAAGATAGCTATTCCGGCGACTAGCTTCCCACGCTATGCGTGCCGCCCTCGCACCTGTTAAAGCTTTTCCTAGACGCTAGAGCTATACTATTCCTGCGCAACCTTGAGCGATCGTAAAGCGCGTTTTCCACGCCTGGCCGGCGGAGAGGGGAGGCTTCGTTCCGGCCGCGAAGCTCTCCACATCCCCGTAAGGTGCCTGGCGGTGGTCTCGTGCTGACGATGCCCTCTCGGTGAGCGCATATTTCCCCCCTCATCTTTAAAGAGATTCAATACATACAAGCATTTGTCTCGCAAACCAGATCTATTTCAAGGGCATTTTGCACGTCTCAATAATTTCTCTCGTCGTATTCGAGTGCTGATTGCCGTGTTATAGTTTGTTAACGAAGCTTCCCCTCAAGTCTAAATATTTTAAGGCGGTTTGTCGTGTGCGTATCATGGCCACGCATGCTTATATCGCCTTTCCGTTTCTCTACCACGGTTGCGCTTTAAAACCACGGCGCTGCAAGTTTGCTTTCTGTTCCTTCCCTCTTCTCCGCCCTTAAACTGGCTGTCTTAACTACTACACGCAGAGGCAAGAAACAGCGCGCACTTTAGATCCTATAGATGAGATGAATATTTACAATTATTATTAGGGTTATAATTATATTCGAGTGCTGATTGCCGTGTTATAGTTTATTAACGAAGCTTCCCCTCAAGTCTAAATGTTGTAAGGTGGTTTGTCGTGTGCGTATCATGGCCACGCATGCTTATATCGCCTTTCCGTTTCTCTACCACGGTTGCGCTTTAAAACCACGGCGCTGCAAGTTTGCTTTCCTTTCCTTCCCTCTTCTCCGCCCTTAAACTGGCTCTCTTAACTAATACACGCAGAGGCAAGAAACAGCGCGCACTTTAGATCCTATAGATGAGATGAATATTTAAAATTATTATTAGGGTTATAATTATATTCGAGTGCTGATTGCCGCGTTATAGTTTGTTAACGAAACTACCCCTCAAGTCTAAATATTGTAAGGCAGTTTGTCGTGTGCGTATCATGGCCACGCATGCTTATATCGCCTTTCCGTTTCTCTACCACGGTTGCGCTTTAAAACCACGGCGCTGCAAGTTTGCTTTCCTTTCCTCCCCTCTTCTCCGCCCTTAAACTGGCTCTCTTAACTACTACACGCAGAGGCAAGAAACAGCGCGCGCATGCGATCGCATAGATGAGATGAATACATATATATAGAAAAGCATCAGTCATAGCTCTCGAAGTATAATATAATATAATATAGAATAGCTCTCGAAGATAGCTATTCCGGCGACTAGCTTCCCACGCTATGCGTGCCGCCCTCGCACCTGTTAAAGCTTTTCCTAGACGCTAGAGCTATACTATTCCTGCGCAACCTTGAGCGATCGTAAAGCGCGTTTTCCACGCCTGGCCGGCGGAGAGGGGAGGCTTCGTTCCGGCCGCGAAGCTCTCCACATCCCCGTAAGGTGCCTGGCGGTGGTCTCGTGCTGACGATGCCCTCTCGGTGAGCGCATATTCCCCCCTCATCTTTTAAGAGATTCAATACATACAAGCATTTGTCTCGCAAACCAGATCTATTTCAAGGGCATTTTGCACGTCTCAATAATTTCTCTCGTCGTATTCGAGTGCTGATTGCCGTGTTATAGTTTGTTAACGAAACTTCCCCTCAAGTCTAAATATTTTAAGGCAGTTTTCCTAGTCTCTAAAGCCGCTCGAGTTCACGCTGCTCCTCTGGCGGCCATTTTTCCAAGAAATTATGCCTTCGCGGACTGTCGCGGACAACACCAGCCCCTTTCCACATAAGTATGAGGCTCGGAGCAGGAGCTATGGCGCTCGAAAGTAACCGCTGGCTTGACGAACCAACCGACTGAGCTACCTTTCCGGGCAACATTGAAGGATCACGAGTTCAAATCACAAGTTATGTTCCTTTTTTTCCCCCTTTTTTTCTTTCTTTTTAATGTCTTTTCCTTCATTTTATCACTGTACGGAAACCGTCCTAAAGAAAAAATTATATATCCTCAATTATGTGTGGCCACACATGTGCAGGTCATAAATACCAGGTTCTCTAGCCGAGTGCCATCCATGCGGTATAACCGAGCTCAGATTGGCCCACCTTGACTGATCAAATTGGGCACCACTGTAGGTTAAATGAGGCGTACAACTCCTGCGGGACCCGCCGTGGTTGCTCAGTGGTCATGGTGTTAGACTGCTGAGCACGAGGTCGCGGGATCGGACCCCGGCCACGGCGGCCGCATTTCGATGGGGGCGAAATGCGAAAACACCCGTGTACTTAGAATTTGGTGCACGTTAAAGAACCCCAGGTGGTCGAAATTTTCGGAGTCCTCCACTAAGGCGTGCATAATCAGAAAGTGGTTTTGTCACCCAAAACCCCATTCTCCAATTTTTAATTTAACTCCTGCGGGGACGGTAGAGTATCCGTCTCCAGTGCAAAAGGACCGTGATTCAAATCCCGGTGCAGCGCAATTCTCCACCAGAAATACAAAAAAAAACGTGTGTTGAGAAAATTGCACAAACAGGCCTGGAGTGCCGCCTGATCCCGGTTACCAGAACCGGTAACGCACTCTCTCACCAGAGCAGGATTGGCCACCCTGGTGCAGTACTGGGCCACAACCTCCTATATGAATACAACAATCAAACCCCGGCCCTCAGTCCCCAGCAGCCGCGAAGCAACTGACCACGGCGGCGGTCAGATCTGTGACGCTGCAGAGGGTGCTAAGAATACCTGGCTCCGGACAGGCCGCCATTGGAATCTGAACCTGGCAACGTTTAACGTTAGAACGCTATCTAGCGAGGCGAGTCTAGCAGTGTTATTGGAGGAATTAGAGGGTAGTAAATGGGATATAATAGGGCTCAGTGAGGTTAGGCGGACAAAAGAAGCATATACAGTGCTAAAAAGCGGACATGTACTGTGTTACCGGGGCTTAGCAGAGAGACGAGAACTAGGAGTCGGATTCCTGATTAATAAGGAAATAGCTGGAAACATACAGGAATTCTATAGCATTAACGAGAGGGTGGCAGGTCTTGTGTGAAGCTTAATAAGAGGTACAAATTGAAGGTGGTACAAGTCTATGCCCCTACATGCAGTCATGATGACCAGGAAGTCGAAAGCTTTTATGAAGACGTGGAATCGGCGATGGGTAAAGTCAAAACAAAATACACTATACTGATGGGCGACTTCAATGCCAGGGTAGGCAAGAAGCAGGCTGGAGACAAGTCAGTGGGGGAATATGGCATAGGTTCTAGGAATAGCAGAGGAGAATTATTAGTAGAGTTTGCAGAACAGAATAATATGCGGATAATGAACACCTTTTTCCGCAAGCGGGTTAGTCGAAAGTGGACGTGGAGGAGCCCGAATGGTGAGACTAGAAATGAAATCGACTTCATACTCTGCGCGAACCCTGGCATCATACAAGATGTAGACGTGCTCGGCAAGGTACGCTGCAGTGACCATAGAATGGTAAGAACTCGAATTAGCCTAGACTTGAGGAGGGAACGGAAGAAATTGGTACACAAGAAGCCAATCAATGAGTTAGCGGTAAGAGGGAAACTAGAGGAATTCCGGATCAAGCTAAAGAACAGGTACTCGGCTTTAACTCAGGAAGAGGACCTTAGTGTCGCAGCAATGAACGACAATCTCATGGGCATCATTAAGGAGTGCGCAATAGAAGTCGGTGGTAACGCCGTTATACAGGAAACCAGTAAGCTATCGCAGGAGACGAAAGATCTGATCAAGAAACGCCAATGTATGAAAGCCTCTAACCCTACAGCTAGAATAGAACTGGCAGAACTTTCTAAGTTAATCAACAAGCGTAAGACAGCGGACATCAGAAACTGTAATATGGATAGAATTGAACAGGCTCTCAGGAACGGAGGAAGCCTAAAAACAGTGAAGAAGAAACTAGGAATAGGCAAGAATCAGACGTGTGCGTTAAGACACAAAGCCGGCAATATCGTTACTAATATGGATGAGATAGTTCAAGTGGCTGAGGAGTTCTATAGAGATTTATACAGTACCAGTGGTACCCACGACGATAGTGGAAGAGAGAATAGCCTAGAGGAATTCGAAATCCCACAGGTAACGCCAGAAGAAGTAAAGAAAGCCTTAGGAGCTTAGAGCAGCTGGGGAGGATCAGGTAACAGCAGATTTGTTGAAGGATGGTGGTCAGATTGTACTAGAGAAACTGGCCACCCTGTATACGCAATGCCTCATAACCTCGAGCGTACCGGAATCTTGGAAGAACGCTAACATAATCCTAATCCATAAGAAAGGGGACGCCAAAGACTTGAAAAATTATAGACCGATCAGCTTACTGTCCGTTGCCTACAAAGCATTTACTAAGGTAATCGCAAATAGAATCAGGAACACCTTAGACTTCTGTCAACCAAAGGACCAGGCAGGATTCCGTAAAGGCTACTCAACAATAGACCATATTCACACTGTCAATCAAGTGATAGAGAAATGTGCAGAATATAACCAACCCTTATATATAGCTTTCATTGATTACGAGAAAGCGTTTGATTCAGTCGAAACCTCAGCAGTCATGGAGGCATTACGGAATCAGGGTGTAGATGAGCCATATGTAAAAATACTGGAAGATATCTATAGCGGCTCCACAGCCACCGTAGTCCTCCACAAAGAAAGTAACAAAATCCCTATAAAGAAAGGCGTCAGACAGGGAGATACGATATCTCCAATGCTATTCACAGCATGTTTACAGGAGGTATTCAGAGGCCTGGAGTGGGAAGAATTGGGGATAAAAGTTGATGGAGAATACCTTAGCAACTTGCGATTCGCTGATGATATTGCCTTGCTTAGTAACTCAGGAGACCAATTGCAATGCATGCTCATTGACCTGGAGAGGCAAAGCAGAAGGGTGGGTCTGAAAATTAATCTGCAGAAAACTAAAGTATTGTTTAACAGTCTCGGAAGAGAACAGCAGTTTACGATAGGTAGCGAAGCACTGGAATTGGTAAGGGAATACATCTACTTAGGGCAGGTAGTGACCACGAATCCGGATCATGAGACTGAACTAACCAGAAGAATAAGAATGGGCTGGGGTGCGTTTGGCAGGCATTCTCAAATCATGAACAGCAGGTTGCCACTATCCCTCAAAAGGAAAGTGTATAACAGCTGTGTGTTACCAGTACTCACATATGGGGCAGAAACCTGGAGGCTTACGAAAAGGGTTCTGCTGAAATTGAGGACGACGCAACGAGCTATGGAAAGAAGAATGATGGGTGTAACGTTAAGGGATAAGAAAAGAGCAGATTGGGTGAGGCAACAAACGCGGGTAAACGACATCTTAGTTGAAATCAAGAAAAAGAAATGGGCATGGGCAGGACATGTAATGAGGAGGGAAGATAACCGATGGTCACTAAGGGTTACGGACTGGATTCCAAGGGAAGGGAAGCGTAGCAGGGGGCGGCAGAAAGTTAGGTGGGCGGATGAAATTAAGACGTTTGCAGGGACAACATGGCCACAATTAGTACATGACCGGGGTAGTTGGAGAAGTATGGGAGAGGCCTTTTCCCTGCAGTGGGCGTAACTAGGCTGATGATGATGATGATGATGGCTTCTTTAACGTGCACCTAAATCTAATTACACGGGTGTCGCATTTCGCTCCCATCGATATTTTATAGGTACACTGTTTATTTCTGAGGTATATGCTTTGCACTTCTGAACGCGTTCATGTGTTGTATTTATTCATATTTTGTTATGTGCTGCCAGAACTGGTAGGGGAATAGACGAAGTTACGGCGAATTGGCGGATTTTTGTCTCCACCGCATCATCTGTTCATTGTACGGACACAAAAAGAAAGTTCAAGTTGCGTTTCGCCCCAGTGCTTTATTTCCCACTTCAGAATCGACATGTAAAAGGGTATATGGCTATAGCCAATTAGGGAAGCTCCACGTACCCTAAATATTAGTATTGCTGTTTTGGTGTCCTGCTTCTTGAGTAATTCAGCATTTCCAATATCGCCACTGCGAATGAAATTGTTTTATCTTGTAATAAAGTAGCCACCCTCTCCTAAGTGACTAGTTGCTCATACGAGCAAACGTCATTCACGGCGTTCCTATAACATGTTAAGCTAGACAGTACAAAACTAAGCTTTATTTTACGAAGGAAGCAGAAAAACAGAAGTACCAAGCGAAAGGTGGAGCAAGAACTTGGCATCAGGACTGACCACACAACATTTATTCAAATTTGCACGCATAACCGTGACACCTTTATTTATTGTTCAAATTTCCAAGTGTACAAAGGTGGGCACAATGCAATGAATTGCGAAGGAACGATTCCACGAAAAAATAATATGCAACGCCGCTAAGAAAGTGTCTAAGCTGGGTAACGGGAATATTTTCGAAATACCTATTGGCTGATTCACGACCTAGAAAGAAGGCAGCTCTGCGCACGAGGTGCACTTTTACGCAGAATGGTTACAGCTATCTGCGCAGACTTCGAATTTATGCGCATTGCTTACGGTCAATCACTAAAATTGGCCAACCGACGCGCCCGGGTAACAGCTGCAGAAGAGACACGGTGCCCGACCGCGTGTTTACAATGAACGTGAGAGGCGAACAATGGGTTTTCTTCGATGAAGACCTGGGAAGCGATCATTACATAATGCGAATAGCGATTTCGCTGCCCAATATACGAAGAACAATAAGAAACACTGAGTTAACCGACTAGCTTCGTTATAGGGAACTTCAGAGGGCGCTGGAGGAGTCGAGTAAACGCCCGACCGGCATGCGGGAATGGACTCAATGCCTTCAAAAAATACGCGGAGACACCACCGAAGCGACAGAGCGCACAGCGGAGGCACCGGTGATACATTGTCACCCGGTCAGCGTATGGGAAGTGAGGTGGAAACGGGCCACTAGTTCAAAAAGACAACATCTAAGCGAATTCCTAAGACAATGCTACACTCATTTGGCAGAGCTAGCCCAAGGACACGCCAACTAGCTAGCGAAAACCGAGTTGGCAACGTCCTGCGGAGCCCTATTAGAACTCTGGGAGCAACCAGTAGATGGTGAAAACTGCGTAGCATGATAGACTCGAAGAGCACACGTATTGGGAATAACAATTAGCTCCAAATTATAGCAGAAAACTTTGTGTCTACAGACCAAGAACTACAAGACACCCTTCTGAAGAAATACAACGGACCCTCACCCACGACTACATCGCGCTACGCGACGAGACAATACGCGGTGGAGGCCTATCATAAATTTAGACGAAGAAATACCGTACGTGGACTTGTAGGAGGCGGCACAATCCGCAGTTAAAAACTCGGAACCGGGTCTGGACTCGATCAACAATTCAATGATTCGAAAAATATATTCCGCGTCCCTAGCAAAAATAGCAAACATTCTCAGTAGTGAGTAGACAACCAAGGGAGACTTGTCCCAAGAAGAGAAATTGGTTAAAATAATCTTGATTTTTTCAGTTCATCTTAAGTTTATTATTCTTAAAATACAGAGCATTGGAAAGATATAATATACAGACGAGGGTTCCAAAGTCAGAGTGCTACGGGAACCTCGGGACCAACGGGACCAAATCAAAATAGATTCCCTCGATTGATACACTACAGACGGCATCGCTCAAGTTCTGTCTAGGCAAGTTCCATGCAGGGGTGATCGACAGCAGATTGCAGGGATATCTGGAAGAGGGGAGCTAGTTCCAGGACTCCATGACAGGATTTCGCAAGAGTTTGTCTTGTCAAGACGCGTTCGTTTTATTTAGGGACGAAATTTTAACTGATATATCATTCGGCGATGAGAGACTAGTCCTAGCGTTTGATGTCTAAGGAGCTTTCGACAACGTCTCTCACGCCACAATGCTCGAGGAACTCAAACTCGCGGGTTGTGGTGAGCGCACATACAATTACGTATGGGCGTTTCCTTCCAATCGCGCGGCCAGCGTCACTATAGACAAATGACGTTTGAGATATTTCAAATACCTGATGATGAAACAACTCATGGAGCAATAATATCTCCTCTGCTCTTAAACAAGGCGATGTAGCGCCTCGCGCGCCATTCTGATCGGATATGGACTACGTTACGCTATGGGCGAGCAGACGTTCCATTATTAGCAGTGATGCGCATTATTAGCGCATTATTAGCAGTGGAGAAATATAGCGATGAAGCGGGCCGAATTGCGCGCCCGACAAATTCGAGGTCATCTGGATACACGCGAAAGCCTACAAAGCCAGAGGGTCGATTACGATTGTGGTTGAGGGCCAACCGGTCTGAGAGGTACCCACAAGGCGAGTCCAGGGTTTCGGGCTTCAGAGCTACAAGAGTGCAGTACAGACACTCAAAACCCTCAACTCCGCAACCCGCCACATAGCCCAAATGATACGTCAAGTGACGTATCGAAAGCTGCGAATGCGAGAAGACGATACCCTTAGGCTCCTAAAAGCCTTAGTGGTTATTGGAATGCATCATGTAACCGCACAAAAACAAGGGACAAAGAAGGAACACACAAGACAGGCGCGGAACTTCAACTAAGGTTCACTCCGGGAAATCCCACATTTATACAAGTAATATAATCACACTTGCTAATCATCAGACAGCCATCACTCGACGTAGGCATGCGGGCGTGAGTGCCACAAATTTGCTTGTATATATTTGAACTCTTTATCGCTCAATGACACTGAAAAGCTGCTTACGCAGCTGCCAGATTGCATTTTTATACAATAAGCTTCATAGATTTCTCGGCTCAGTTGTGACGCAAACATCTTCAAGACTTTAGTGTCGCGGAACCTAGGCGTGCAATTACGACAGTGGCGACAATGGTCAGCCAGTTTGCCACCCCCCGCCAATACTTCTACTCCTGCGTGGTGCTCCTGCAGTCTGACGTTTAGGCACCGTCCCGTCTGCCCTATGTAGCTATTGCCACAAGAGAGAGGTATCTGGTACACTACCCCTATTCTGCATGGGACGAACCTCTCGACGTGCTTGATACCACATTCATTTCTTTTGTTCTTACCCTGCACCATGTTGCACATGCCCGCCAGTTTTTTGGTCGCCGTGAAAACCACCGGTACTTCACATTTTTCAGCCACCTTTTTGAGGCGGTGGGAGATTTGGTGGTAATACGGGATTGCAACAGGTCTACGACGATGCGGCTCTACGCTTGGGCGGAGCTCTGATGGGCCCCGCGCTTCCTTGGCAAGGGTATCTAGCACCGAGGTCACCACATCATACTGAAATCCTGCGCTGTGCAGTCTTTGCAACTGTAAGAACACGCTATGTTGCATTTCATGCTGGCAGGACTTATCAAGAGCAGCACGCAGGCAGTTTTTTGCAATTCCCCTTTTTACAAGTTTCGAATGAGCAGACTGGAAGTTTAAGATACCTTTTTTTGATCGAGGCTGATACCTCCAGCACGCATGGGTTCCAGCAATAATAATGAAAATGTCCAGGAACTGCAGGCATCCATGTGAAGGCAATTCAAAGGTGAAAGTCAACCCAAACGCGCTTTCTCGGAAAATTTCAAGAACACGCTCTACTGCGGTTGAACCGCCTGCCTCCCCAACCCCTTTAAAAAAATGGCATAATCGTCAACATATCTAAAAATCTAAGCCGAGTAGGCTGTGTCAATTAAGGCGTTCAGCAATTCGCTTGTCACAATATGATACAAATATGTCACTTAGTAAAGGGGCAATACAAGAACCAATGCACACTCCGCGCTTTTGGACGAAGTTCTTTCCTTCGAAATTAGCAATGGTCGATGCCAGATAAAAATGAAGAATTTATAAAAAGTCGTCCACACTTACACCACATGCGTTCTGAAAGGCCACAGGGCCGTAGTCATTAATGGAATCTCTAATGGCACATAGCAATATATATTGTGGAATGGAATAAAATAGGTCAATGACAGCAATGGAGAACAAAAACAACGGTTCCCTCGAGCCTTCATGATCACGAAGAAATGCGATAAGCTCCTCAGAATTCCTTATCATGAACGGGTCCTCAAATCTAAGCAAGGGCAAGTGTTTCTGCAGAAACTTAGAGACCATCCCCTGCCACGTGTCACGTTAGTGGGTAGTAGAATCACGTATAGCTTACGTTGCCAAATCCTGAACGGGGAGGAGGAAAGGTAGGTGAACACGATAATCCGAACCGCTTTCAAGGCATCTCTGGGTCTGCCTCAATGTACTTCCACGAAGCGCATGCTAGCTTTGGGAGTACACAATGCTTTCGACTAACTCAGGCAGACCACCCTGATGCGAGAGAGGCAATGTCTGAGCTTCACTCAAAGTGGCAGTACAATATTGGCTCTACTCAATATCCCAGCATGCCCTATTTATCCCACCGAACAGGCCATACCTCTGCGTCCTTTGGTAAGATCCAAAATTACAGTCAGTCCATTTCTCAAGAACATGCATCTTGAGTACAGGAAGAGGCGCAAAGCACGTGCACAACACATTCCATCGACATAATTCAATAGCCATAGGTACAATGCGTACTACACGGACACATGTGCGCATGCAGAGGCGACAGGGCAGTGCTATACAGACGGGGATATGCCGCGGAAATGGCGAATGTAATATAGCAGCAACCAATAACCACGTCCGCCACGGCGGGATCCCCCACATCGGCCGAAATGTTAGCAGTGGCGATCACACTCGCTGACGCACAGCGCTCACAAAGGGAATCAATTGGTCGGGGGGATGGACGCCCGGAAAACGTGTTGCATGTTTCTGAAGGGGCACGTGACTGAGGCTAGCCTCGCGATAATCCCCAAATCCTTCAACCACCGTCAACGCCTACTATAGTGTCCGGGCCACGCGGGGCTACAGGGGAATGAACAGGCTAGCTAACATGTTAGCTCCAGTGTCTATAACCGAATGACGTCGTCCTTTTCTAAACCCAAGCACTTGCACTATCCCCCATTGGATCCCATCAATTTAAATGCCAAGGACATTCTGGCTCGTCAGCGCGGAGTCCGCAGAAAATACCCGCCGCCTTACCTACAACTTAGCAGGGAAGAGGGCGCCGATTGGCGGAAGATACATACCGGGATATTGCACCATATAAAAGTGCTAGTCATGTATGCCACTCGCTATAGGGTCAGTCGCCCTTGGTGCGGTGGCGTAGCCACCGTTATACATGTAACCTGTAAGTACACTAAGCACCCTCATAGGCCAAATAACAGTAACCCCATGGAACAGTTGGAGGCACAGCTCGCCCATTGTGACTTGACAAGCCTAATTTTCAATTAGTCAGGTCAGGCAGGCAGTAGTTGCCAGTGGGCCCGCGATTGAGTTGAGGGGCTCCGACCAGCCCTACTTACGATCTCTTCCTGTCTAATAAAGTTTCTATATGGTATATGCGCATTGTTCTGTACATTTAGCGTGGCGTTCCGTCATCCGTTAAATGGCATTGTATTTTTGCCTTTTCGTTTTTCTATACTTCAGTCTTTCACGGTGGCTGCGATTCTAGAGCGCAGCTGTTAGGCACCCCTTCTTGCGTCTAGCGTAGGCATGCCACGGTGTTGCTGTACCTCGTAAGTGAGCGAATAAGCTCAGCGAAAGATAAAAGCGAAAGCGGAGCCCCGCGCGACATGAAACAAGAGCGTGCGAAGAGGAAAATGGAGGAGAAAGCTACAGCGAAAGCATGAGGCGAAAAGCCAAGTTGGAGCTGAAGGAAGACGGCAGGTGGTTACCCTGAATTACCGGCGGCCACGGCATCTGCAGCCGCTTGGGAGAGCTCATCTGCGCCCCCGAGAGTGGCGTAAGGTGGGGAGGGCTATGCTAGGGTGAAGCGCTAGCTGCTGAGATCTGTCCACGATACTATAGCATGTGTGGACGGGGATCACTGCTCCTGGAAGGGGTGATGCCGAGTGGCTACGAATAAGGCTTGATGTACCGCTCCCTTGGGTGTTGTCGCCGCTGACCCTGGTGGCATGATTTACCCACTAGGAAACGCCACTCTGGTCAATGGTGGAAGGAAAGCGCGCGAAGAAATACGTTGTGCTGCGCAAGATGGGCTGTGCTGCGACGATAGCTAAGCGAGGGAAACAGAGTAGCGCGTGTCGTCTGTATGGAATCAGAACACTGCGTGAGCGGAGGTCTGTTTGCGGCGGCTGCTGTGAATCGTATCCATGCGTCACCAACGCGCTGCCTCTCGCGATCGCCCGATAATCGAGGCAGTCGCGCCACACTTCGCTCTCTTTGTGATGTGCCACACGAGACAGACTCTCCGCGCCAGCTACGCTACTCGCAGCGTTCCCTTCCTAATATAAACCATATAGCTATGTAATCATAATACAAAATATTACCAAGCGGAATTAAAACACGTATAGAGCTGGGCCCAAGTTTCGCATTAGGCAGAATCGCAATCGTGGGTGAATTTTTTTCTTCATTTCTTCCCCTGTAAAAGTAGTGGGAAATCTACATACCGCAGGTCGCTTGTGCGGTTGCGTTGTGGGTGTTGGTAATGTGCACCTCCCTTATTGTCTGTTGGCGGTTTTCGGCCCCACTATAACTTCAGCTTGTTTCGATGACTGTCCGCTCCAGCATTCTATATAAAGAGGTTTTATAGCGGTAGCGATTATTTTTGTCACCGGCGTCGCCGTAGCCGTGATGTTCTGTATAAAGTGCGAGGGCGCTAACACCATCTTCGCGCGTCGTACACTGTTTGTGAGAGTTAAAGCACGCGTGGGGAGCCAATGATTTCGGCTCAATCTGGCGCGCTCGAGCGGGGAAAGACGACAGGAAACGCGCCGTCTTCCGTTGCGCTAAAGTTTGTGCAGGATGCGAGGGAGAGGGCGCGGCATTGTTCTCCAGCAGCAACGTGCATTTCGCCACCGCGCGCAAGGGGAGCCGACCATCGGCACTCATTCTCATGCGCGAAGGGAGGGAGGGCGGCATTCTACTCCGGTAGCGACTGCGTACTTTGCTCAGCCACGTGCCCTATCTTGAAAGTGATCTGCAGATGACTCATACCTTTGTGCGTGATCTGTTCTCACCGTTCAGTTTGCAGTGAAACGTTAGACAGCCCGAAAGTCACTTCCCTCACTGATGCTGCCGCGGTTTCTCCCATCAGCGTTTTGACAGCAAGCGTCCGCGGTCATTGACTGCAATCTGTTCATGCTTACCTGTGCGCGATGACACCAAGCTTGTTAAGTTGGTAACCGAATGTTTCCAAGTTGATCAGGCCGATCAAGCCACTATTCTTTCTTTGTATAGCTGTCTACTAATTTCTATCGCAATCAATGCATCGCTTGTCGGGAGAAATTGCGATTTTATTTTTTGATAGCATTTCTTAGTCCTATCTTTATGTTCGTTGTTTTGTACTCACGCTTTTACCTGCGAAATATTTCACATTCTGGGGACATATAACGTAAAACTACTCCAATATATCTTTATTCCAATCTCCTCAATCACCTCTCCTGACGTCAAATTTGCGTAACTGCCGACGCAAGCATCGGGCGGTCACCCGCAGGGTTGTCTGAACAGGCCGATCAAACACTCTCCTCGTTCAGTGGAGGTCACTTTTGTTTGCTTGAAAAACGAATATCATTGCCTACACTGAGCGGCTTTTCTTATCTAATTGGCTGAAAAGAGGCGACGAGCAAGTTCAAGTGAAGAGGGATTAGATGGGGTCGAGCCACTGCACTGAAAATCGATAAGCGTTATGAAGAGGGAGGTGCCGATGTCTGCGATTGGTCCGTGTTCCCTTACTTAGCTTGCGGTGGCTGGTCGAAAATCGCTACGGCATGCAGTGGAAGGTTAAGAATGCTGCTAAAACGGATACTCAGCAAAGAAGAATTCCCCATCGATTATTGTTCATCAAGCTATCGTATCTGCCGCAGGCCATATTTTTTAAATTTTCTGCATGTAGAAGAATTCACCACGTATAATGACAAAAACGACAAGAAATTACGAGATCATCAAGAGAAATTTAGAGAGTTAAAGTAAAAAAATGTGGAGGCTAACCAGAGGGAATCTCCAGTTGGTCACCTTGTACAAGGGAAAAAGTAAATCGGTGTGAACGACGCGAGAATAATAAGAAAAAAATTGGAGGCATATCAAGGTTAAGCCCAGTGGATGCTTCGCTGGATGCTTCGGTTGCGGGCACAGAGACTGACGCGACGGCGGGCGCGCGCCGCTTCATCCCTGGCGTGACGTCACATATCACGTGATGCAGCGATGGTGGCGCCGCCGCCGCGTCGCGCGCGACGGCGCGAACTGAAGCGAGGAGGCCTCCGCCGGGCGACGTCCGACGGCGCGATATGAGGCCCCATCTGCAGCCGGTATGACGTCATCACGTGACGTCACATCATGTGATCTCACTTCAGGGTCAATGGTGGCCACCGCCGGGAGGCGACCGACGGCGCGATATGAGGCCCCATCTGCAGCCGGTGTGACGTCATCACGTGACGTCATGTCACCTGACCTACTTGAAGGTCACTTGAAGGTCAATGGTGGGCACCGCCGTGAGGCGACCGACGGCGCGATATGAGGCCCCATCTGCAGCCTGTGTGACGTCATCACGTGACGTCATGTCACGTGACCCCACTTCAGGGTCAATGGTGGCCACCGCCGGGCGTCACGCGAAGGCCCGAAACCTACGTTAATATGCTTCGCATAATAAAAAAACACAGAAAAGTCTTTGTAGCCGCAGTATCAATATGCCAAGGTGATGCGTAGTAATACACAAAGACAGCGTTCCATTAATGCTTTAGGCATCACAAAAATCGGAGGACGCTTAAGCTTCGCCTTCAAGAGTGGAACGCGACAGCGTTCCCGTCGACCCGCCAAGGGATGTAAGACAATGGGCTACGGCGCAGCGACTACGCGACCCGCATCGGACGCGGTGAGCGTCGAGCAACGCAGCGTTCGGCGCGACAACGAAATGTGCGCCTGAGCAAGCGACGCACGCCTGAGCCTTAGAAACAGCTCGTTTCTAAGGCAACACCGCGTTCACTAGTGGCGCTTTTGTACCGCTTTGAAGCATAGAACTCGTGGCTCAGCGGTAACGTCTCCGTCTCACACTCCGGAGGCCCTGGTTCGATTCCCACCCAGCCCATCTTGCAAGTTGTTTTTTATTCATGAAGTGCCTGCTGGGATTTATCGCTCACGGCCAACGCCGACGACACCGGCTTTTCTGCGACACGAGCTCCTTAACGCTGTCGCGTTAAAATGCACAATGCCCGCTCACAACTTGACACACAGACCAGCATCTCTTGAATAACGCAGCAATTTCTTCACAGCATCTCGCGCTGATGTTCGTGTAGGCAAGTTTCGAAGAGCTTTAATATTCAGTAGTGGGCGCTTGTCCAGGTTTTCTAGTGTGGCTGCGAGAGGTTGCTCTTTGTAGGTTGAAACGACGGCACTCGAGAACTAGGTGCGTGATCGTTTTGCTGTGGCTGCCGAATTCGAAAAGTGGGCTATAGGCCATTTCAGTTATCATGTAGTACGCGTTTGAATATAGAAACTCCAAGTGACAGACGCGCTTGAAGGGTACAGTCACGTCGGACGGAATACGGAGCTGTAAATTAGGATTCAGGGTATGACGGCGTGCACTTGTGATGTCGGATGAACTCCGTTGGTCTACTCTTACGTTACGCGCAATTGTGCGAAGTATTTTGTCGGCGTAGCCGGTCGAAAGAGGAATAGCAAGGCAGTTGCCCCCTGGATAGATCGGGCTTCGGCGTCCGATTGATCATTGCCATGTACAGCACAGTGACTAGGCAACAATTGAAATCGAACGCACACTACTCGATCGCGCACGTGTGTGACCATTGCAACAATCTGTTCATGTGATCCATGACGTAGTGTGGAGAGTGGACTTCGCAGGACTGCCTTGGAGTCACAGAAGATTGACGATGGATGGGGTGGCTCCTCCTCAATTAAAGAAATAGCCGGGCGGATGGCTACCAGTTCAGCAGCTTTCTTTATTATTTCATGTTACGCTTTCAGCTTTTATTTTGACGGATCTTGTTGGAATGACCACAACGGCAGCTGAACTTGTATGCGTTGAATGGTCCATCGGCGCAAACCTGTAAGCAGCCACTGTGTCCCACTTATAAAAGTCCTAATGCGACTTGCTTAAGGACAAACGATGAAAACTTGCATTTCTTTGTGATTCCTGGGAGGGTGAGGCGTAGTTAAGGTCTGTGCAGCGCACCATAAAGGTGAGGATGGTCGTACTGAAAGCATGTAATTCGATGTTGACTAGGTACAATTCGCAGGTGTTATACGACTGGACGTTTTGTGTGGGCCTAATCTAGATGGCGAGATGGTACTCGGACAGCGTGCCCAATATGCGCCCAGGGTGCGTCGGCGGCTATGATATCGCCTAATCTCGTCCTAAGACAATCATTGCCACTGTAGACGGCTACTTCGAAAAACCGACACACCTTCTTATGGCCTGAACTTGCATTCCCGGAGATGAGGGCAGCTTTTATTTAGCAGGTGTAACCTGGCAGCGAGTTCTTGGAAAACCGAAGAAGAAAGCATTATGAAGCTGGAGCGCGGACCGTACTGATGAGCCCATGACTTTCTGCCAGGAAATTTGAGTAGGTGCGCTATAGCAGACAGCATACCGTCTAAAAGTATGAATGTGCGGACTACATGATAGGTCACGGCAGATAATTAACCCTAAAAGGTGGTGTTCCCATTGGCTTGCAAATGCTTGCCCATTGACATTTACAGGGTTAGGGCTCTTTACCTTGCGTGCGAACAAAACAAGACAGCATTTCTCTGAAGACAGGCCTAATTTTGTTTACAGATCTACAACATGGTTAACGTAGCTGCTTTTTGTAGCCTTGCTCGTACCTACTGTCTTGTCAAGGAAGGCGTTCGCAAATATCATTATCACAGCTCAATAATTGCACTGTGTTAAGGAAGCATTGGACAAGGTCAATAGGTTGAATGGTGTGGCACTCAATACAGCACCTTGTGCTACTCCACGGTATGTCTTGTGGGAAATCGTGGCGCCATCCTCGGTCTTCGCAAAGAAATGTGTGTCAGTCAAATCCCTGCATAGCCACTGAAAAGCACTGCCACCGATTCCGACTTCAATGAGAGCCTGCAAATTGGCGTAATGCGCTACATGGTCATTACGCTTTGTATGTGAAAAACAATTGCGCATTGAGCCGTTTGAGATGTTTTTGATTGGGAACAAACGTGGCCAAAATGATTACACTATCTAGTGATGAGCTGCCGCGCCGGATTCCAGCCATAGCATTTGGATAGACCTTGTAACTTTCAAGGTATCATTTCTGATGTCACCATAATTTTCGAAACATTTCTTGTACAACTGCCAGAACCATGGGCTACTATGATCATCTAGCATTGGTTTACGAGGTTTCGGAAACTAAACCAAGCGGTTGCCATTTTCTTTCACGTGGAAACAAACCGTTGGATGAAGACTCGTTGGACTGGTTCAGCAGCACGTGTCATGCACTTTGCCCAAGATTGCCGAGCACCGCACAAGTAATTCCTTCAGCCCCGGGGGAAACTAACGAGTGCGAGTCCCCACCACGACTTCAACCTCCTTCACAGAAAGCATTGAATCCGTACGCTATAGATAGTCTTGTGACACAAGAGTCACACATAGTGTCAGTGGGCGTTGTGACTGCAAGCCGTGATCCTGAAACAATTCTTCAGCAATCTCAATCCCTCGTCCACCTTGGTACAGAGCGTGAGATTTGAAAGGAACATGCTGTTGCTTGAATGCCCAAGGATTACACACGGTTCTCCACTTCTGGGATAAGCGCTGACGCGGGTCCAACTACTCACAGAATTTTTTACATGTTTCAGATTATTGTGCATCACCGCACCGCTGAATGTTTTGCGCCCGTCTTGCCTTTGAGATCGTGAGTTAATTTAGTTCACCTGTACGTTCTCTCAGCCTGCCGGCGAAAAAGTCGTAGTCGCTGCACTTCAGCTTCAATTTCTTCAAATTTCAGGAACAGCTGAGCACTTTCCTTTGCTTTCGACACATACCTGTTTTTTTCTTTCCTCGTTTCTAGTGTTAGCGTTGTGTTTTGTTTGCAGTAACGAACCCCATCCCACTAGTCTAATTTCCAGCCCTTTCATATTCCACCGGAGCCAGTGAAAACTGCTCTGCACGCTTTATTGTTGCAATGCAACTATACCTGAACTGCCAATGTCACTGTTATTAACAGTTCCCTTGATTTCTCTGGTTAACAATTTAGAAGAAGTATTGACAGACAATGCTTGCTCTACAAATATAGTTCTCCATTCCGGAGTTCAGAATACATCTTTTTTACACGCCTTCATAAATTTCTTCCCGCATTGATCACCCCCTTAAGGTCCAAGTAACAAGTTATCACACATAGTCGTCAACACATATGTGCATGTGATTGTCTCTGCCTGGAACCAATTCTCCCATTCACTGCCAGCGATACTTATCAAGTTTCTTCGAAAACCGTTATTACAATTATTCAATAAGCTGCGTGTACATTGTATGGGATTATTTTTACCGTTCACCACACCTTTTATTTTACCACTCCTTTTTATTATGTCCAGAAGGCCACGCAGTACTGAAATAAATAAATAAATAAAAAAATAAATAAATAAATAAATAAATTTGATTAATAAGCTGGAGCGTTTGGATGTTTTAACCCAATTTACAACTTGAAACAAGCTATGAAAGGATTTGAAAGATGGCATTTTGGAATTTCTTCAGAGATTTTTACCGTTGCGATTACGGGGGGCCGTGGCGTTAACCCAAACTATTCCATACCTTGATAGAAATCATCAATTGGACGTCTCATAAATGCAACATAATATATAGCTGTAAAAGGCCCAAATTGAAAGGTTACTTTTGCACTAGAATATTATTTGTAGTAAAATTTAGTAAATTTTGCCATTTATACAGTAGACGAGGAGGAACAGCAAGTATTGCAATGTCAAACATCACGCTGAACTCGCGATCTCAAAATAGTTTTAGGACTAACGGCAACACAATAATCACGACAACTTCGCGGCGGCGAGGCCCAACGCTGTCATCTAATACTGTTTAAAACAACGAAGCTGTTTATGGCTAGAGTTCCGTGCATCTTTCGTGTTCTTCTACAAATCAGTGTGAGCAAAAGCTATCACAATGAGTAATGGCTCTTGGCACTGCACGCGTGTTTGTCATCACCTTCTACAACGGCTGGCTCGTTGGCGCCCTTCGGCGAAACCGTGCGAAGGCGCTCGTGCCACAGCTCGTGCACTCATCCTCGTCGTCGTCCGCCAGAACTGGCTCCGTTTCCGCTAATCATGCCAGCGTTCCCATACTGCATCTCCCTCTGCGGAGGCGCTGACGGCACTAGCCCACTGCCAGTCAGTGCCGCGATTTCAGTGTCAAGTTCTTCACCTCAATATATCGCAAAACGAGAATATCAATGTACACAACGAATGCATTACACGAATGAACGCGAGTGTATAAAAAAAAATCTGGATGACGCCTAAACTTCGCCTTTGAGCGCAACGCGATAGCATTGACGTTTCCCGGCAACTGCAGCTTATATAACCGTAAAACTTGCCGGTAAACACTCGCGGCCAACGCTATGTTTGGTATATCCAGGGAAAATACCCAGAAGACGGGAGATGGAAATTCAAGACGATAAGCAAAACGAGCCAAGGTGAAAGCAGGAGCCAACGTTTGGGCAAGTTGTCTTCTTCAAGGCAAGAAGACAAGTCCACTTGTCGAAACGTTGGCTCCTGATTTCACTTTGGCCGCCTCGTTTTGCTCATGTTTCGTATAAGCACGATATGCGATCCATATATATATATATATATATATATATATATATATATATATATATATATATATATATATATATAGTGTAAGCACTATTAACGTACTTCGTCATTTTCATTTGTACATAGCCCACATCATCTTCCCTTTTCGTCTACTTCTCTGCACATGAGCTGAGGCGTTCTTTTTTTAAATAAAAAGCGCTTGAAGTCTTGGCCGGTATCTGTCTTATAAAGTGGTGGAGGTACGTCAAGACCCCGACGTCCTCTCGCATTCCCGTCATCCCTGGAGCTACGTTCCGGTCGCTGCCTGCGCCCGGCTACCCCTACAACGATGGGCACTTCCAACCCCGGGTCTTCCGCCGCCTCTAACTCTACCACACAGACGACCCCGCCTGCGGCGCCCTCTTGGACTGTGACGAGCCCTCAATGCGATCCCCCTGTCTTTGCGGGACTCCACGGTGATGACATAGACAATTGGATTGATTAATACGACCACGTGAGTTCTGGCAATAAGTAGAACGACACACAGAAATTGAGGCACGTCGTATTCTACTTGACCGGTGTGGGAAAAACGTGGTATTTCAACCACGAATACGACATCACGGATTGGGCCACGTTTACCTCCAAGCTGCGGTAAATCTTCATTTTCTCGTCTGGCCGCGCAGAAGTCGCCAAACTGAAGGTGGGCATGCGCCTCCGACTTCCACAAGAGTCTTACGCCGCATATATAGAGGATGTCTTGGCTCTGTGCCGCCGTGCCAACCCCAGCATGATGGAAGCCGAACGCGTTCGACACATATTAAAAGGCATTGGCTTTCTCACGTTCAACACCTTAATCGTGCAAAATCCGGCTTCTGTCCAAGACATCACTTCCACGCGTCAGCGCCTAGACGAGCTGCAGTCTCTTGGTCTTCAACACGACAGCTGCGATGCCCAGGTTCCCCATTCTTCAGATCTACGTGCTCTTATCCCCGCCATCATTCGCGAAGAGCTTCGAATACAAAACCTTGGCGCTCACTTGCTGCCTGTGCCTCAACCCCCACCTTCGATTTGCGCGAGGCCGTAAAGCATGAGTTGACAGCGATGACTACACCCACGACGCACCTTGCTCCGGTAGCGCGCCCCACACCTACCTATGCGGATGTTGCTTCGCTACCCACCTCTACCGTGACCTCCGTGTCTACTGACGTTTCCTATGACCATTTGGCTTTGATGGGAACCACAGAATTTGCTGCGCCATCCTACACTCAGTGGCGTCCACCTCGTCCGGTTTGTTTTTACTGTGGTATCACTGTGGTATCACTTCTGCCACCGTCACCCGCAGGATGAAAGACGAGGCTATGCTCACCACGAGTGTGACCGCACTCACCGACCAGACGCCTACTATCCCGGATCGTACTTGTTCCTTCAGCAGCGTTCTTCGTCTCTTCCACCTGCTCCCAGTCTACCTCATAGTTCCCGTTCGGCCAGATGTCGTTCTCCTTCGCCTTACCGGCGCTCTACATCACCGCTTCGTGCCACTTCCCATCTTGCCGACCAGCACTCGGAAAACTAACTGTTGCAGTTTTTGGAGGAAAAACTGCTTCCTATCGGTCTTCGAAAATTCCTCCTGTTCGCCCGGCCAACATGTTTATGTAATTGTTGAAGGTGTTGCCGCATCAGCTCTCCTAGATACCGGTGCCACCTTTTCTGCTCTTCGTAGTGCTCTGTATTAACTGCTCCGGACAGTAAAAACGCCTTATCTTGGACCTATTTTGCGTGGTGCTAATAATGCATTCGGTCACCCTGACGGACAGTGTAGTGCTCGTGTTCTCATCGACGGCATTCGCCACCACATTGAGTTTATCATCCTTCCAACGCGTATCCATTGACTTATACTGGGTTGGGACTTCTTACGTTCTGCTTCAGCCATCGTTTCATGTAGATAGTAAGTTGTCCATATCAAGGATAGGAGCTTGCACCTGTTATGGGCTCTTCATCTTCATACGTGAACTTGGCTATCGCTGTAGACTACATCCTGCGTCAGGGTCACGAAAACGTTGTTGCCGTAACATCTCGCCAGATCGCCGACGGAGACGCTCTAGTCGCCCCTTCTTCCCGCTCTACTTCTCAGGGAATTCTCATTGCCGCCTGTCTCGTCCGGATTGCACAGCTGTTGAACACGGCTGCTTGCTCGATGCTCAGGGACTACGTTGATGGTCGCTTTGCGGTCCGGGCTTGGATCACGGCTTGTCGGGGGCGTCCGGTACATGAACGAAAAGCACCTCCACCAGATGTCACGTGGTGGCGACGTTGAAGGACACAGTAGCAATACTGTCAAATACAAGACTAACTTTTATTGCGCGACCCTGTGCCCACAAAAACAGGCTACACTTATAGCACAACGATAGCGACGAACACGGTCGGCGATCGTCGAAAATCTGATCAGCGGGTCAAGCGCGTCCGCTTTTATACAACAGCCGCCGAATGTTCCAGACTAATCGTTCGGACCCGCGTGCCATCCACAAAGGTCTACACCATTTGCGTCACGTGATGCAATTAGATAACACAACGTTCGGCGACAACAGACAGCCGCATAGAAGCATCGATAACTTTCCAGAAACTTCGGATACATGCAGGCGTGTCCCGCGCTGTGCGATTACATTTGTCAGGCGGCGAAACGTGGTTGCCCGATAAAGATAACTACACGTGTCAATATATATATATATATATATATATATATATATATATATATATATATCAGGCCGCCAATAGAATATGAACCTGGCAACGTTTAATGCTCGAATGTTATCTAGTGAGGCGAGTCTAGCAGTGCTATTGGAGGAATTAGAGGGCAGTAAATGGGAAATAATAGGGCTCAGTGAAGTTAGGAGGCCAGAATAAGCATATACAGTGCTAAAAAGAGGGCACGTCCTGTGCTACCGGGGCTTAGCGGAGAAACGAGAACTAGGAGTCGGATTCCTGATTAATAAGAATATAGCTGGTAACATACGGGAATTCGATAGCTATAACGAGAGGGTGGTATGTCTTGTTGTGAAACTTAATAAGATGTACAAAATGACGGTTGTACAGGTCTACGCCCCTACATCCAGTCATGATGACCAGGAAGTCGAAAGCTTCTATGAAGACGTGGAATCGGCGATGGTAGAGTGAAAACAAAATACACTATACTGATGGGTGATTTCAATGCCAAGGTAGGCAAGAAGCAGGCTGGAGACAAGGCAGTGGGGGAATATGGCATATGCACGAGGAATAGCAGGGGTGAGTTATTAGTAGAGTTTGCGGAACCGAATAATATGCGGATAATGAATACCTTCTTCTGCAAGCGGGATAGCCGAAAGTGGACATGGAGGAGCCCGAACGGCGAGACTAGAAATGAAATAGATTTCATACTCTGGGCTAACCCTGGCATCATACAATATGTGGACGTGCTCGGTAAGGTGCGCTGCAGTGACCATAGGATGGTAAGAACTCGAATTAGCCTACACCTGAGGAGGGAACGGAAGAAACTGGTACATAAGAAGCCGATCAATGAGTTAGCGGTAAGAGGGAAAATAGAGGAATTCCAGATCAAGCTACAGAACAGGTTTTCGGCTTTAACTCAGGAAGGGGATCTTAGTGTTGAAGCAATGAACGACAATCGTGTGGGCATCATTAAGGAGTGTGCAGTAGAAGTCGGCGGTAACTCCGTTAGACAGGATCATCATCATCATCATCATCATCAGCCTGGTTACGCCCACTGCAGGGCAAAGGCCTCTCCCATATTTCTCCAACAACCCCGGTCATGTACTAATTATGGCCATGCCGTCCCTGCAAACTTCTTAATCTGATCCGCCCACCTAACTTTCTGCCGCCCCCTGCTACGCTTCCCTTATCTTGGGATCCAGTCCGTAACCCTTAATGACCATCGGTTATCTTCCTTCCTCATTACATGTATTGCCCATGCCCATTTCTTTTTCTTGATTTCAACTAAGATGTCATTAACTCGCGTTTGTTCCCTCACCCAATCTGCTCTTTTCTTATCCCTTACCGTTACACCTATCATTCTTCTTTCCATAGCTCGTTGTGTCGTCCTCAATTTGAGTAGAACCCTTTTCGTAAGCCTCCAGGTTTCTGCCCCGTAGGTGAGTACTGGTAAGACACAGCTATTATATACTTTTCTCTTGAGGGATAACGGCAACCTGCTGTTCATGATTTGGGAATGCCTGCCAAACGCACTCCAGCCCATTCTTATTCTTCTGATTATTTCCGTCTCATGATCCGGATCCGCCGTCACTACCTGCCCTAAGTAGATGTATTCCCTTACGACTTACAGTGCCTCGCTGCCTATTGTAAATTGCTGTTCTCTCCCGAGACTGTTAAGCATTACTTTAGTTTTCTGCATATTAATTTTTAGACCCACTCTTCTGCTTTGCCTCTCCAGGTCAGTGAGCATGCATTGCAATTGGTCCCCTGAGTTACTAAGCAAGGCAATATCATCAGCGAATCGCAAGTTACTAAGGTATTCTCCATTAACTTTTATCCCCAATTCTTCCCAATCCAGGTCTCTGAATACCTCCTGTAAACACGCTGTGAATAGCATTGGAGATATCGTATCTCCCTGCCTGACGCCTTTCTTTATTGGGATTTTGTTGCTTGCTTTATGGAGGACTACGGTGGCTGTGGAGCCGCTATAGATATCTTCCAGTATCTTTACATATGGCTCATCTACACCCTGATTCCATAATGCCTCCATGACTGCTGAGGTTTCGACTGAATCAAACGCTTTCTCGTAATCAATGAAAGCTATATATAAGGGTTGGTTATATTCTGCACATTTCTCTATCACTTGATTGATAGTGTGAATATGGTCTATTGTTGAGTAGCCTTTACGGAATCCTGCCTGGTCCTTTGGTTGACAGAAGTCTAAGGTGTTCCTGATTCTATTTGCAATTACCTTAGTAAATACTTTGTAGGCAACAGACAGTAAGCTGATCGGTCTATAATTTTTCAAGTCTTTGGCGTCCCTTTCTTTAGCGGTGGCATAGAGGTAGAACACCCGCCTCGCGTGCAAGATGTCCGTGGTTCGAATCCCGGTGCCGGCAATTTTCCACCGGATTAAAAAAAAATCCGCGTGTTGATAAAATTGCACAAACAGGCCTGGAGTGTTGGGCTGATCCCGGTGACCAGAACCGGTAACGCACTCCCTCACTAGAGCAGGATTGGCCACCCTGGTGCAGTACTTGGCCACAACCTCCTATGAACACAACAATCAAACCCCGGCCCTCAGTCCCCAGCCGCTGCGAAGCAACTGACCACGGCGGCGGTCAGACCTGCGACGCAGCAAAGGGTGCTAAGACAGGATACCAGTAAGCTATCACAGGAGACGAAAGATCTGATCAAGAAACGCCAGTGTATGAAAGCCTCTAACCCTACAGCTAGAATAGAACTGGCAGAACTTTCGAAGTTAATCAACAAGCGTAAGACAGCTGACATAAGGAAGTATGTTATGGATAGAATTGAACATGCTCTCAGGAACGGAGGAAGCCTAAAAGCAGTGAAGAAGAAACTAGAAATTGGCAAGAATCAGATGTATGCTTAAGAGACAAAGCCGGCAATATCATTACTAATATGGATGGATAATTCAAGTGGCTGAGGAGTTCTATAGATATCTATACAGTACGAGCGGCACCCACGACGATAATGGAAGAGAGAATAGTCGAGAGGAATTCGAAATCCCGCAAGTAACGCCGGAAGGAGTAAGGAAAGCCTTGGGAGCTATGCAAAGGGGGAAGGCAGCTGGGGAGGATCAGGTAACAGCAGATTTGTTGAAGGACGGTGGGTAGATTGTTCTAGAAAAACTGGCCACCCTGTATACACAATGCCTCATGACCTCGAGCGAACCGGAATCTTGGAAGAACGCTAACATAATCCTAATCCATAAGAAAAGGGACGCCAAAGACTTGAAAAATTATAGACCGATCAGCTTACTGTCCGTTGCGTACAAAGTATTTACTAAGGTAATTGCAAATAGAATCAGCAACACCTTAGACTTCCGTCAACCAAAGGACCAGGCAGGATTCCGTAAAGGCTACTCATCAAGAGATCATATTCTCACTATCAATCAGGTGATAGAGAAATGTGCGGTATATAACGAACCATTATATATAGCTTTCATTGATTACAAGAAAGCGTTTGATTCAGTCGAAACCTCAGCAGTTATGGAGGCATTGCGGAATCAGGGTGTAGACGAGCCCTATGTAAAAATACTGAAAGATATCTATAGCGGCTCCACAGCCGCTGTAGTACTCCATAAAGAAAGCAACAAAATCCCAATAAAGAAAGGCGTCAGGCAGGGAGATACGATCTCTCCAATGCTATTCACAGCGTGTTTACAGGAGGTATTGAGAAACCTGGATTGGGAAGAATTGGGGATAAGAGTAAATGGAGAATATTTTAGTAACTTGCGCTTCGCTGATGATATTGCCTTGCTTAGCAACTCAGGGGACCAACTGCAATGCATGCTCACTAACCTGGAGAGGCAAAGCCGAAGGGTAGGTCTAAAAATTAATCTGCAGAAAACTGAAGTAATGTTTAACAGCCTCGGAAGAGAACAGCAGTTTACGATAGGTAGTGAGGCACTGGAAGTGGTAAGGGAATGCATGTACTTAGGACAGGTAGTGAGTGCGGATCCGGATCATGAGACTGAAATAATCAGAAGAATAAGAATGGGCTGGGGTGTGTTTGGCAGGCATTCTCAGATCATGAACAGCAGGTTGCCATTATTCCTCAGGAGAAAAGTGTATAACAGCTGTGTCTTACCAGTACTCAGGTACGGGGCAGAAACCTGGAGGCTTACGAAAAGGGCTGTACTTAAATTGAGGACGACGCAACGAGCTATGGAAAGAAGAATGATAGGTGTAACGTTGAGGGATAACAAAAGAGCAGATTGTGTGAGGGAAGAAACGCGCGTTAAGGACATCTTAGCTGAAATGAAGAAAAAAATGGGGGCATTGGCAGGACATGTAATGAGGAGGGAAGATAACCGATGGTCATTAAGGGTTACGGACTGGATTCCAAGGGAAGGGAAGCGTAGCAGGGGGCGACAGAAATTTAGGTGGGCAGATGAGATTAGGAAGTTTGGAGGGACAACATGGCCACAATTAGTACATGACCGGGGTAGTTGGAGAAGTATGGGAGAGGCCTTTGCCCTGCAGTGGGCCTAACCAGGCTGCTGCTGCTGATGATGATATATATGCGAGGCCATGATCTTAAGATCTTGTTCAAGGTGAACGGTTTTCTAACTGATTTAGAGGTGGGAAGAGGTCAAGTCTGTCATTTTCAAAAGCGGGACATTAGCAGAGTAGATGTTCTATAATCTCCTCGACACCGCAGACATTGTACTCCGTGCTATCAGCCATTCCAATCGAGCACATGTATGCATTGGTGAATGCGAAGCCTAAGCGTAAGCGGCACAGCATTGTTTCCTCATTTTGCGGAAGCCCAGGTAACAGCCGCAGACCCATAGACGGGTCGAGGGAAAGCAATCGATGTTGGCTGAATTCAGGTGCGTGCAACTTCTCCAAAGTCATACGGTGCACTAGCTTGCTTACGTGTTGGGCTGTGTCAGTCCGCAATAAAGATACAGAAGCAAGGATTGCTCCGTCGCGTGCTTTCCTAGCAGCTTCGTCAGCCAGGTCGCTGCCGAGATACTGCAATGGCCAGGCACGATGTCATGTCTTTCGCGATCATATGATAGTCTATTTATCGTATCTCCAACACAAGCTGTACACAGCACCTGCGACAAGGAGTTGGTAGAAGACATTGTGAGGCCGCCTTCAGGTAGCAGAATACTGCCCACGGATTAGCCGGCTGGTTGTTAATACAATCGCCGCAGAAACGAGATGAAACAGCTGCGTTCGATGCGAACGAAATTAAGATTCTTCTTTTTCTTTATTGCTTAAGTAAATGCGCGCGCTTTTGGAGCCCGCCGTCTTCTTCTTCCTCGTCTTGTCCGCTCCCATGAGTTTCAATAGCTTCCGGCCGCAAGGGATTTTCTTCTCCTCATTGGAAGCAACCTTCAAATGTGTAAAGATGTTGTACAGCTCTACAAACGAGTCTTCCTTTCGTTTTTAAGAGACAGGAGCGTGGCTTCGCGTCGACTCCAGAATATACGTCAATGACCTTAGTCAGGTTCCAGAAGGATCTAGGTGTACGTGCACCGATTAAAACAATATTATCCTTGGTTCACTGTCATTTCAGGCTTTCGTGCGTAACACTGCTCTCTCAGTTTTTCAGATATTCGCTGTTCCATCTTTTCCATCGATCTTTCGTGATTTTTTAGTTATTTCTCCACATTTCTCTTTTCCGAGCTTTTTTCACATTCGGTAATTTCTTTAATCCTATGCTTTCCACCTACTATATCAGCGGGCACAATAAGTAGAGGTTCATCTGGTTTGCTGCATACATAGGTCAACGGTCTGTTATTAAGGATAGCTTCAACTTCGGTTGTTATTGTTTGCATCTCTTCTCTCGGCAACAGTCTTTTTCCAATAACTTTTCTTATTGCTGATTTCATGCTTCGTACCGCCCTTTCATAAAGCCTCCCCACCAAGGCGCTTGTACTGCTATGTACTTACATTTGATTTGATCTCCTTGGCTTGCTCTTTCGGATACTTCTTCCCGTAGTTGTTTAATCATATGATTGATATCTCTGTTGGCCTACTTGAACGTCCTTGCGTTGTCACTATTAATGCTGCAACATAGCTCTCATCTCGCTGTAAATCTTCGAAATGCACGTAAGAATGCTTCTGTTGTCATGTTGTCCACAACTTCGAGATGGACAGCTCGTGCAGTAGCACATACAAATATTGCAACATACTGTCTTGTAGTGTCTTTGCTTAAATGATATTGCGCGACATAAAAACGACACGGACGTGAAAGAAGACGACACACCAAGCGCAAACTTTCAACTAAGTTTATTGTGCCACTGCGTCATTTTATACATGGCAGGCAACGTAGATCGCGCATGCGCTTACACGGAAATGAAGTGCGAAGTCATGTAACATGGTTAAGTGTCATGTGACGCCGCGTCCAAGTAACGTAATTCTTTTTCTGTGAGAGCAAGAGACGGGAAGCTAACACACGCATCACCCAATTTTGCGATCATCTGCGCTTCAGATATCTCACGGATGAGCTGCGTTCTGCCACGGGAAACAATCGTGCATTGATCCTCAAGAGGCTTGCACCCATGATCGCGACAGTGGATCGCTAAGAAACCACCTGAGCCGTTTTTTACATTGTTGCTGTGTTCGCGGAGCCGATCATTGAGGCAACGCCCAGTTTGTCCGATATATTTCTTCCCACATGAAAGCGGGAGGCTGTACACCACCCGGTGTACACACTCGACAAACTTTTTTCGGTGATGCTTTGTGCACTTATCGGAAGGGACGGCATTTGGATCAGTCAGCCTGCAAAGCTTGCCGAGCTTGTCGGGAGCAGAAAAAACAACTCTTACTTTCGCCCTTTGGGCAATCTTTTTCAAGTTGTGGGATATCCCGTGCATGTATGGTATGACACTTACTTTAGGGCGTATGCCAGGAGGGGCATCGGCGACTGACTTCTGCGTGCTGGATCGCGTTTTTCTTCAGATGCGTTCCGCGACAGACACTAGCACCACCCTAGGATATGCAGCCAGGGACAACCGTAAAGTTTGCGCTGCTAAGCTTGCGTCCACAACATGACAGCAAGACTTGCTAAGGGCATTCTTGAAGCACAAACTGATAATGGCCCGCTTAACAAGCTTAGAATGTGCGGACGTATACGGCAGAAGTGGTTTGTTGGCTCGCGGCTCATACGACCAACACGTGTGGCTGTCCTAAAAGTTCAGGCGAAGATCAAGAAAACGAAGAGACCTATCTACCGGCATCTCATGAGTAGTTTGAAGGGGGACTAAGCACTTCTGAAACGTTTCTAACGCTTTCTTACTTTCCAGAATGAAGGTATCAGAAGAGCAGTCAATGAAAATTAAAAAGTCATCAACGTATCTAAATGTTTTAAAAACTGCAGTGTCTTGCACTTGTAAAGAAATGTCAAGGTCTAAACAGGATAAAAACAAGTCACTAAGAATGGGAGCAATGCAAGAGCCAATACAAACTCCGCTCTTCTGCAAAAAACATTGGTTATCCCAAGTGATAAAGGTGGAATTAAGATAAATCTGTAAAAGTTCTAAAGATTGACTGCAAGACATGCCGGCCTCATTCTGGAAGGAAACAGTACCATAATTATCAATACATTGCTCGACACAGGACAGTACGCTTCTATGCGGCAAGGAATAATAAAGATCCTTTACATCAACAGAAAACGCCTGAAGACCACGGTCAGAATGCGACTTCAAAAAATCAATCACAGTATCTGAGCTCTTAACGAGGAAAGGGTCGCCGACAGGCAGAAGGCCCAACTTTTGTTGTAAAAACACCCCCAACGGCTTTTGCCTAGTATCGATTTCTGACACAATAACCCGTAACGGAACACCGGGTTTATGCGTTTTGGCACTGAAGAAAACTTGTAGATGATCTCGCTTGCTGTTTTCAAAGGCCTTGGTTAATTTTTGCAGATTAAGTCTGTTGCACATGCGCTTTGCCACAGCCTTTACCTTGGCCAGCGACACCTCCCTATGACAGTTAAACGTGGCACTGATGGCTTCTAGAGCCTTGGCGTTAAAGTCTTCAGCAGGTAACACAGCAAAACCGCCTTCTTTATCGGCAGGAATTACACACAGCGAACTGTCCACGAGTGAAGAGGCCACCCGTTTCACCGAAATCCTCGCCTTCGGTTGCTTGCACCTTTGAAGTGCATCCACACCTTCCGATACGATACGGCCTAGCTCGTGGTCTGGGACAAGCCTCGAGACATCTCGAACGTAGGACAGAAGTTCTCTGGGGGGCCTTTTGGTTTGGACGGCAAACTTCGGCCCGAAAGATAGGACCTCTCGAATCTCTTCAGGCAAAGCAACAGAGTTGTCTGGTCCGCCAACCGAAAGTACTCGTGATGCAGACTATTAGCTGTGAAGCGGCCTTTATGTCGCGCAATATCATTTAAGCAATGGATTACCAACTTGCCCGGAATGCTGCTCTCATTAAGTAGTGTCTTTCATCGCGTCTTCTGTAAGTAACGCACCGATGAAATCCACACCGATCACTTGAATTGGTTGTCGCTCATTGACTCTGTCAGCAGGAAGTGTGGCTGTTTCTTGGTGCAGCGGTCTTACGTCAGATCGTTAGCACTTTAGACATCCATGAATTACCTTCTTCACCAGCTGTCTTCCTTGTATTATCCAGTACTTAGTTTGAAGCTGCGATAATTTGACGCTTATCCCTCCATGCAGCGTAAGTTGATGAATATGGCGTACCAACAGCTTTGTACCAGCCGTCTACTTTGGCATCACGATAGGATGTCTTTCATTGTATGTTAATTCACTTTGAAGTAGCCGACCTTTGTGTCTTATCGGACCTTGCTCGTCTTCAAAACTTCCGTATCAGAAACAAACCCCCTTGTTGTCTTCGTAGGAATGCCCTTGCACTGTTCGATGTCTTGTCCTATATGCTGTTGTTCTAGTTTTATTATTGTCGTCTCAGCATTCTTCAGTTCCTTAAAGCTCAGATCTCCGATAATCGGTCTCTTTTTTCGTATATTCCAGATATACCTGAGAGCCGAAGCTGTCATTTCATTGGAGTAATTGTATGTATGTGCCATACTTCGCGTTAATCACTGCCGTATTTGACGTGCATGTGTTAATCGCGCAACTTTCACCATATTCAGTGTCTTCTGCTTCGGTTTGTTCTGTAGTTTTCTGTTTCAGAACTGACCATTTTGGACCATGACACCATAGTTATGAGTTTATCATACGCTCTATGCTTACACGTCTAGTAATCAAATCGGCTGGGTTTTCTTGCAACGTAATTTCACTCTGACAGTCGTTTTTTTCTGTATTTCCTTCAGTGTGTTTTCGACAAAATTGTCGCGTTTTTCCTTTCCACGTGACTAACTTAGAACACTGGTCGAGTCTGTCCAATGTGTCGTTTCGTTTATTTTTTTTACAAATGCTGTTCTAATATATTCACAGAGGCGTGCAGATAGCGTCGCAGCCGTGAGCTCGAGTCTTGGCAAAAACATTTCTTTCATTCGAGGTATTCGTCCTTTTGCTATGAGAATCTCAGACTGTTTGTTTTCGTAGGTATTTTTCAAGTAGGCTGCTGTTCCGTAAGCGTACGGGCTTGCATCGCAAAACAAATGAAGATCCGTGTGAAGAGGCTGCCTGCCTTGGTTAATATCTCACCATGTAGGTATGCTGAAGTCTTATGTTATTCGTAGCTCTTGAATCCAGTTCCTCCACGACGCCGTTTCATCTTATGGTAGTGGGTCGTCCCAAGATGTTGCCGTCCTGCACACGTGTTGTATTTCGCACTTATTGTAACTGTGAATGGAGTGAGGACGCCCAGCTGATCGTATATCCTTGCTGTTAACTTTAGCATCTGTCCCTTCGTATTTGGAACGCTCGTATCGATGTCCTTTATGTCGAGAGATAGGAGGTACAGTCAATATTCTTCGTAATTACATCTGATGACAAGTACCTTTATCTACTTGAGGTTTCCATGCTTGTGTTTTTCTGTTGTATGTTTGTAGTTTGCTGTAATCGAGGCTCATTCATTTCGAACTTTCTAAGTGGCATGGACGCCTCTTGAAAATGGCTTTGACACTTTATACAGTTTTTCGGCTTCTTCTAGTGGGCTGACTCCCAGTATCAGGTCGTCGACGTAAATGTTGTTCTTCAGCTGCTTAACCGTTTCCGGAAAGCTATCTTCCAACTTGCTTAGGTGTTTTGCATAGTTGCTGTAAGTAAGAAAGTACTCGGAGCTATCCCAAACGTTACACTTGACATTTTCCATGTCACATGTTTTGCGTCACTAGCACTTGGAATTATTTCCCACGAAAAAAAACACAATGCGTCTCTATCCTCTTCCTGTATTGAAATCTGCAGAAATGCTTTCTTTAGATCAGCTATCATTGCTATGTTATGGTGCCGGAAGTTCACAAGCAAATGCACCAAATCACAATTGAGATTCGGTCCTGTTTCGAGGTTATCGTTTAAAGAAAACCCTTTGGTCGACGATGAAGACACATCAAATACAATTGTTACCTTTGTGGTTTGTCGATGTTCCTTTATTACTGCCTGATGTGGCATGTAGTAGCAGTGTGTCATCGGTCTACTTTTTCTTCGACCACTTCTGCTACTCCACTATTTAAATAATCTCTAATCGTACTGTCGTAACTGTGGAGTATGCTTTCGTCTTTCCGTAGCCGTCGAGTGAGTTGTCCTAATCTGTTCATAGCTGCGTTCTCGTTTTCGTCAATTCCACGTTTTCTTTCCATAGAAGTCTGACAGAATATCGTTTCTCTTCAAATTTTAGGTGCCACTTGAAGTGCTGAAATACTTCCTCTTCTCTCTTGGTTTCTTTTTCAGGGCACTTTATGCCTAGAGTTTCAATATCCCAAAAATGCCTGAATTCTGTCTGTATTTCAGAGTTATCCACGTTGACGTCAAGTAGCATTACGGTTGACCTCTTCACTACTGTTGCTGATATCTCAGCTTGACCTTGTACTGTCCAGCCGAATATGGTTTCTGCTGCTGTCAACCTTTCTTCTATTCTTCCGATCCCACCTGTCATTACTTGCCAATACTGGTCTGGTCCAATAATTAGTTCAATTACAACGCATGATGTGCTTCTACACCGCATTCTACCTCTAGTGAATGCGGTGTTCCCTGAGAGACGTGCTGTAGAAAGTTATACTGCGGTGTATATCGGTAATTATGAGCATGTAAATGACAGAAGTCGCCGCTAAACGCGTAGCGAAGTACCTTTCTGCTACACTTCTTCTGCGCTTGGCGCACGCGCAGAGCCATCTTGCGGCAAACACAGAAGAACCTCTCCTCGCAATGTACGGCGCCGCCCTGACAGGTGGCGCGCCATTCGCCCGCTTCTTCCTTTCGTCTTGTTTGAGCCTATTGGAGCCGTGCGGGGACCGGTGCGAGGATGTCCCGATACCCTTGCGTTTAATAAGTTTTCTCGCTCTCTCCCCTTCCACCTTCCGGCATGCGTCACTGGAACCATCGTCTTTAGGCGACGCGGCTCCTCTTTCCGCTCACAGCGCGATTCCTAGGTGCAGCGTCTGATGCGGGACGCCTCTGACGTGATCGCTGCGCCGTGGCGCGTCTGGTGGGAAAGCGTCTCCTGCGATGTGTGCCGTGCTGCTGACGAGCAGTCATGCCTCTGCATGGTAATCCCAAGCGAGGTAGAGGACGATCCCATCGAGGCGTCGGCCCCATGATCGCGTCCGCCTTCATGGCCCGTCGTGGCCCAGCTGTCCGTGCCGACCACGAAATTTGGCTCGCGTATATCGTTTCTCCCTCCGAGAACCCGACTTCTATGGTTCGTTCCGCTTGCTCAGGTGCACTTTTCGTCTTTGTGTGACTCAAGAGCCTGCCGAGCGAATGAGTGGGCGGTGCGAATGGGGTGCGATAACGCTATCGCGTTCCACTCTTGAAGGCGAAGCTTAAGCGTCCTCCAAGTTTTTACATATCTTGCGCCTTATGTTTGCCTTGCGTATTTTAGCAGTATGGCGAGGCCTGGTACAGTGGAAACATCTGTTTGCCTCTTCGAGCTTCATTTTCTTACGTACATAACGCATCGTTTTTCTACAATCATCAGTATAATGAGTAGTATTCTCGCAAAATATGCAAAACTTTGCAGCTGTACATTGAAAATTAACAGTTCTTGTCTGCTCTTACTCTCAGTTATGTTGCCGTAGCTTTCTTTCCTTTCTGTCAACAATTCCTCTCTGCACTCTACCTGATTTTATATGTACTCCATCAAGCGCCTAAGAATATCTTCTTGACGCAAAGCCACATTCTGATCTTGTGATAAAAATCTACTGATCACTTTTCTTTGTTTTACCTGGAATACAATGTTCATATCCACTGGCAAAGCTATTTTCAGGATCGGGAGCAACATTGATGCCTAGGACTTGCTTCTTAATTATAATGATTCCAATCCACGTATGTGCACTTGCGCCTTTTGTGACAGCCTTTTTAAACCCTCATGTTTGTTACAGCTTGCCACTGTATTCAAGTTGGTTAGTTCTTTGATATGCATACCTACCAGCACGTCATCTTTTCCGCACTTCTGCATGAGTAGATCAAAGGTATTCCCATAGTTACTGTCGAAAACTGCACTCCCTCCACGGCAGCTGCCGCTTTTTCGGTTTGTGATGACAGAAGGTACGTAAATTTCTGATTTTCGTTCAAGTCGGATTTTCGTGCACAGCTGTTAGAGCTTGCAGCCAAAATCTCGGCCATTTCATTTTATCGCCGTCAAACTTCATTAGTTCTAGCTTTGGTAGCTTCACTATTGTTGCTTGCTGCGATTGTCTAGCTTCGCCATTAATGTCGGGTTGCTCCCTCGCAGTTTCCCGTATTTCTTGTCCAGAAAGGTGCGCGTTGATGCTGTGCAGAGCACTTGTTATCTTTACCTCGTGCTCAGTGGTTTTCGCAAACTACGAGTCAGCTGCTTCTGATGTTATGAACCACTCCATCTCCTTGTCTGCTTTCTGTAGCGAGTCTGCAATATCTTTAATCTGGCTGGCTATCAGTGACATGGCTGAAGGATCCTGATTTTCCTCCAGTTTCCTTTCAGCATCGCTCACTAAGCTTGTTATTTGTGTCCTCAGCGTTTTTCGCTTTTTCAAGATCACTTCTCTGTTCATCTTGAATAACTAAGGGGACTGCTGGTCGCTTATATATTCTAGTGGAGAGACGTCATCTGAGTCTTGGTCGCTCTCTGTGTCTGTGCCACTCCTTGCTCTCGACGTCTCGCCTCGCTGCTGTAAGTTCGCCTTCGGGTCTCCTCTTCGTCCCTGTTTTGTGGCCAGTCCGTCTTTCTGGTATTCCGTGGCCAGTCGGAAGAGGAGTAGCCGCTATCCTGGTCACGGCACCATGTCGCAGAAACGAGACGAGACAGCACCGTTCGATGCGATGGACATCAAGATTCTTCTTTTTTTCTTTATTGCTTTTTAGGCGCGCGCCTTTGGAGCCCGCCGCCTTCTTCTTTCTCGTCTTGTCCGCTCCCATGAGTTTCAATAACAATCAACGGCACCTCGGAGGGCAACAACCTCCGGACCGGTGGATGTTGTCACGTGAGAAATGTATCGGATGCTTATTGATCGTGATGGTATAACCATTGCTCTGGTGGAGCTGATCTGAGTGTAAGAGCCATCCGTATATATGTTGACTGGGTCAAAGTAGAGAGTGTGCGAACAATCCAGAGCGGCTTGCTTGAAGGCGAAGATAAGCAGGTCAGTCTTCTTTCTTATCCCTGGGACCGTTAGACGCACTTTAGGTTGTTTTAAACACCAAAAGACTGAGGTCGAACGTGCTGAGGGTGTGAATCCCGATGATAGGAAGGCACGATGGATGCTGACCACGTTGGAGAACGACGTCTGTGGTCGTCGTTCTGGCAGGCAGGCAAGAGAGCTTGATTGCGTACGTGTAACACGACGAATATGGGCCCTAAGCGTGTCATTGCTAATGTAAGTCGTGCTCGGATGGCCTTGAACTATTGCAATCCGACGCTATCATGTATGTAGGTTGTGTGCAAGTCGTATTTTACCATTTTTCTACGCATTTTACCTTGACAAATTCAATTAGTTCAGTAACTCCCTTGCACCACATGGAGGGACTGCGTGTTTGGGCATGCGTGGTTCGAAATTACTTCAGCCGAAACGCGTCCGGCTCCAGCGACCACTATCGTGCACAGTGCATCGAAGTGTTCTGTGGGCGTTGTGGTGTCCATGACCACGAAAGTGACAGATGTGGCAGTACTTGTCGGCGTTGCGGCGATGGTCACCCTACGGTCACGTACCCTGTGCGGCATTCACACTCGGATACTGCTGCTGGAGCCTTTCCCCCTTTACCGATGGCGTCAGCTGTGGTTGCGGCTGCGCGTGACAGCGTAACCGAAGTACTTGCTTTGACACCGAATCAACCAGAGTCGGCAAATGAGAAAGAAGCATGCAGCTCGGGCAATCAAAACGCGTCATGTTCGCCGGCCTCCTCATCCAAAAAAAGAGGACTGTGCCATAGATGACGTGGCCGATGTAAGAGCCCATGTTCGCTGGCCTCACAAGCAGCGGGGGACACGCATGTTGTGGCCGATAGCGCCTCCACTTCGGCTGCCACCATCAGTCCTCCTGATGGCACCGAGGTTTTGAACATGGCTAAAACGCCTGTCGCTGTGATTTCTATGCTCGACAAACACAAGAAATCTGCTGTGGTTTCATCCGCCTCAATAGTGTCGCATGCAACGCCGCATCGGATTTGTAGCGTCTCTGCAGTAGCCACTGCGCCGTTGCATTTGAATGAGCCCCCAGCTGCCAAATTTGTTGCCAGCGACAAAATACATCCTGCAGCTTAACCGCTACCGACATCATCATCGTAAAACAGTTTCAACCTCGGAGTTGAGAGTAGCGTTGGACTCTCGCCAAGCCTGGATCGACTCGACGTAGAAATGACGGACGCACGATACGTAAAGCGTGCCCATGGGTCAACTTCTGGCTTGGATTGCACCTAAGATCGCCGCGCTGAGTTGCAGTGACAGAAAAAACCTCGGCCTTCTTCGAGAGGGTCGAAGAAGTGACGTGTGTACTGTACGTCCGTTGGACTTGTTTCCGGGGCGCCGACTTGAACACAACCAGGTCAATTCGATGACACATTGAATTAAATATGGCTTACCTCCGGAATATTACTTCATTAAACGCAAAATACTTCCGAAGTGCTATAGACGAAGCCAAAATGATCAGCGTGGTCCCCGCTAAAAATTGTGACATTCTGTGTTTGGAAAAAAGAAAAATTTTCGCTGTTGCGCTTGCGCTTAGGTTCAAGCGCAGTTTAAACCTAGATTGCTTTTTCTCTTTCGCGACATCATGCTCTAGTGGAGTTGGTATTATTCTTTTCAACAGAGCTTCATTGCGAGATCATTATGTATTTTTATGATAGGAGAGGACGGATATTGGCATTTGAGTGTGTGCTATCTTCATTTAGATTACGTATTTTGTGCATCAATGAAACCACGCAGGCCACTAAGTCCAATGATTTTTTCGTGACCTGGACGTGTATTTCCTAGGCAGTCGTCACGTGATGCTTGTTTAAGATTTTAATATGTTTAGATACGCGAGCACATTTGCAAGGCACGGGCCGGGGTCCCTCTGACTGGAACGCGCGGGATTTGCGTGGTTTTGTCTAGCACTTTTCGTTGCTCGATAGATATCGACTTTTAAAGCGAAAGCTTTACTAAGCGCGTCGAGCCGAGTTGCGCCGTCGCCGCCAATTCGACCTTCATGAGACCGAAGCTGCGTCGTAGCCTTGGCAATGCATCATGTTTTTATGTAAACCGTGATGTACGCACTCATTCAATAAAGCAAAGCGCGAATTTCGGTTTCGAATCTTTGTGTTTTGGGAAGCATAGTAGCATCGTGCAGTTTAGTTTTTACATGTGATCTCCCGACAACATTGGACGCTATGGCATCGCCGTGCCTTTTGTGCCACAGCCAAGCCCCGAAGGGCTCTGGCATTTACCTTCACATGTAAGTAAAAGAATGCATCTTCTTGTTCAGAAGATCACACAAGTACACAGCTCTCGTGATGCATCCAAATCGTTTGGGAAGCGTCACAGCAGAGAATTGTTTTTGCATGTGCAGCGGTGTTTTTATTTGCAGGATTCCCACCACATTAGCAGAATCCACCACATTAGTATAACATACGTTGTACATCATACTAATAGGTAGTTTAATTTACCATGATATCAGTTATCTTTTGTGGCTCATTCAGTCAAATCACACTGCGGCAAGCTGCATTCACCAGTGTTCTGTTGGATTTTGCAAATGTTCAATGAAACATATTTCCCGGTTATTCATATATGCAATGTCAAGCCCTTCTGCGTGTTCCAAAGGTAAAAGTTAAGTTCTAAATTAAAGATGACATTTCTAGTCAGAAACAACGAGCAAAATTGGTGAATGCATAGTCTCAAAAGCTGACGGTACGTAAATTGAGAAGTGTAAAATGATTTTATGGAAAGAATGGTATTTGAAAATGCGAAACTCTTTAGTGGAGGTCAAGCAAATCAGTATAGGTAGACAACTTTCCGAAATTATGCGAGTAAGGGGATAGCAAACAATGGGTCAGGAAAAGTGTTGTTTTTCTGCAAAACGAAATCTGATGATTGTTATTACATTAGTCACTTTAGCATCATGAGAATGTAGCTTGATAAATTCAGAAACAAACCAAAAAACAAGGCACGCAAAAAAAGCAATTTAATGGTGCTCTCCACGCTTAGGTCAATGAAAAGACGGATCACATGTAATATGTACATATGAGACACCATGTAAAACAATAAAGGAGAAAGTCAGTTTAGAGCTGTGGCACTCGCCGCGTAGATATGGGGGCCTTGCACCATAAGTGACATATTTGTGGATACCACTTGAAATGCTTCCACCAAGTGTTACAATGGTACGAAACCATACCAAGGATCCCACAGCAACAGCTGCAGGCAAAAATTAAAAGCAGTCAAAGTTCTGATGCCCCCCCCCATTCTGGACACTATCTTTGAAAACTATTAGGCAAGAACAGCGCAAGAAGCAGACATAAGAACTGCATTTATTTCCATAATTCTCCATTTGGAATGGTCTTTTCTCGCTTAGGCAATGCCTACGCCTAGCCACAGCAGCTCCATTATGCAGACTCCACCAACAAAGATGCCGCGGAGGCACGTGCAAGTAAGAAGCAAGAAGCAGTGGCACTTGTGTTCACACTCAATCTTTTTCTTTTTCTTACCTTTAGGCAGCCAGCACACTTCGAACAGTCACCTCGACTGCGGGTGTGTGGGCCGATTCCTGTTGTACATATGCTCACAATAAACTTCAATACGCTTGAACTTGACAGTAAACTTGAACGCAAATGAGACATTGATGCATCGCTTTTTTTGGACATTTAGTGTACACATACAATATGTTATACTTTGCAGCACTACAGAGCGTATTTTGAAGCTTCCCTCTATGTTTTTCACTTTTAATTATGGATGTGCTGTGTGGTCCACGACGCTGCAATGGTGTAGCGGATGCTTTGTGTATTTTACGCACTAGAATAAGCTTGCGATATCCACATGTGCAAAAGGCCTACGCTACTCTGACAAATGCAAAATGAGGTTTTACGTAAGGTTCTTAATGTTAGAATAAAAAATAAACAACCTCATCGTGCAATTGTTTTTATTATGATAATGCCTACGACAAACAGACAGACAGACAGACAACAAACTTGATTTGATACTGAAGAGGAACTGTCAGGACTCCCTCACAGGAGGCCATTGTAGCCGCTGGCCGCCCCCACATAGAGGACGGAACGCCGTGACACTCCGCCCTTTTCTGGGCCAAACGGATAGCCTGGACTTGCTTTCGGAGTACCACGCTTCTAATGACCTCCTTCCATTAGCCTTGGCAGGAGAGAAGGTCGTTAGGGAACGCGGGACATCACCAGAGCATGTGAGTCACAGAGCAAAAGGTTTCACTACAGTCGGGGCTATCTGGGTCCACATCCGAGTATATCGTACTGAGGAAGCCTCGCGACGGGAAAGATCCCGTCTGCAACATTCTAAGACTAGCTGACTGACCTATATTAAGGTGCGGGTGAGGAAGTGGATAAACTCTTCTACCAAGTTGGTCGTGTTCAGTAATTTCATTAAATGTGAGAAGTGGATCGTTCTGCTGAGTCCCTTCCTTCCTCTCCGTAGCGTCCAGGCCTGTGGCAGTTATGTTCTACAGAGAAGTTAACAACTTCGACTGGTCAATTCCTCATAGGAAGGGATACGTATACATATAGAAAAAGAAAGTGTGTTTGGGGGATTAGATTAGACGCGGTACGAGCAAACGTACATACAAAGTCATCTAGATTCATTCCTTTAAGGTACCTTAACAATGTCTATTATGCATACAGTTCACACAACTAGCTGTGGTATTTACTACATGCGCCCAGCGACGCGAGCTATATATGCCATCACTCGCATCCGCGACTGAACCGGATGTCCTCCGTATTATTCTAGTTAATCGAGCTCACTACAGCGAGACAAAAGAAATATAATGGTCGCAGGTGTGTTTAAAGTATCTCGACATTGCGAGGCACCGCTGGGCAAGCCAGGGGAGCTGTCCGTGCGAACACTCTCTGGCACACACCTGCATCGGTGGCCCCAACCTACGTACCATTCTGCTTCGAGCTTTGATCCCCCCATTGCCCCTAGGGTGCCCTGGAGTTCCTGCGCCACCTGCTTTATTATAATTTCAGGTGCTGTCCTGAGACCTCCGTTTGTCAGTTACGTATGCCCTCCTGTTGGATGAGTACTTGTAAAAAAAAATCTATCGTCGCGACGATAAAAGCAGCCTGCAACGGAAAAGAAAGTGTCCCGTGGCTTCAGCAACATACGGCGCCCGTGCGAGGAGAATTACGGAACGCCAAAGAGCAACCTGCTGACCACAGCTTCGAGCTCCTAACTCATGACCTCGTCGAGTGACGCTTGCCACAGCACTCAGTGTGTGATCTCTGAAAATCGCATACCACTGGAAACTTGAACAGAATCGTCCTTCGGTTTCATAAGTAACACCTGCATGGCCAACATCGACCACACCCACACCACAGAATAATTGTTCAGCACAAGCTGCTGGCGGGCCAGTTCGTGCGAATCCATAACTACTTTGTTTAGCGCAAAACAACGGACACAAGAAAGACGACAAGGCGGTACTCTCAACTGACATCATTTTATTGCGTCACACCTTTATATAGAACAAAATCTAGAAGAACATGCGCAGTGAGCACCAACATACGATCACCAGAGCGCACTCCTGCGACAAAAAAAAAAGCATATTCGGCGCTGTACGATGTTAAAGAACGCACACTAATGCACTGTGACCCCAATGACTGTATGAAGAAAGCTTGCAATAATCATTTGGCGGTGGTATCATGGCTCTTTTTCAACATCGTAGTATCACGAAACATAGCTTTGCGCTTGCATATTTGAATATTTTGAGCCAACTGGGAGTATGCGCCTGTCGGTATGGCTCGCTCACGATCTCTAAGGCGCTCGTGAACACAGCGACTTGACTGCCCTACATACACTTTTCCACATGACAACGGAATCCCATATACGACTCTGACGCTGCAATCTACAAACTTGGCGTGGTTCTTTTCACAATCTGGTTTTTTGCTTGCTTTAGAAATACGGCTGCACAGCATTGAAAGCTTCCGAGAAAGAGAAAAGACTACTGGGATTCGGTATCTAGTGGCGACATTCTTTAGATTGTGCGGCACTCTATGGCAATATGGCACAACTGCAGGCCTCTTCTTTTGCATAACACAGTTACTTTTGTGCCGCTTGCCTTTCAGTTTCTGAAGCAATACCTCAGAGACTGAAGTCACCAACACACTTCGGTAACGCGCCGCCAGCAGCCTATTTACCTGTGCAACGAAACTCTGGTTCGCAGTGTGATGACAGGATTTTATTAACGAAGATTCTAGACACATCAAAGCAGTGGTGCGTTTCACAATCTTCGAGTGCGTAGTCGTATAAGGTAAAAGTTCATTACGTGCACGTGGCGAGTACATCCAATAGGCGTAACCTGTTTGTAAGGACAGCTGCATATCTAAAAACTGGAGTTCACCGCCCACAGATAGCTCAAGTGCACTGTTAGCACGGTACCTTTTATATTAACCTGTAATCACGAGTAACTTATAAAATAAAGGTTACATGCAAAATATGTTGATGTTTTAATTAAATGTTGTTATGTATAGATACATCTATAGGTTACAAGAGTCAAAATTGACGGATTTAAAGGTTAATTCAGCGCAAAGCGCCTTGTAACCTTTAGATTTTAACTTCTAAACAACACCACAGCGCATCGGTGAGGAGACCTACACCATGGATTAGACGTTTACGGATACATGCATCCTAATGTGTTCGTGTTCTACATTTATGATCTGGTTCTTACAAACGTACGACTTCGGCAGTTCGGGCTGCATTCGGTCTTAATTTCTGTCAGCCAAGCAGTTACATTTTTCACGATATAAAAACAAAAAATAAATCTTGCACGATCGCACTTGCAAGTTCATCTGCGCGCTGTTCTTTGACGACCCTCCATACTTGGCGCACAGCTTTATTTGAAATATCAGCAACGAAGACTGTGTTATCGAATGATGTGGCGTGCACTGCCTGCCGAAACCGAGCGATCGAACGTGACGGCAGCCCCCTGCTCTCGAACGCATTCTAGCCACCATGACACAGGCATGGAACATCGGTATTTCAACACGAGAAACAAAAGCGGGCGAGTTTCTTTAGAAAAATGAATATTTTTAACAAATTTCATGTACAAGGCGAGAAAGAGCAGTAGAAAAAAAGTACACGAAAGCGATGGGTCTTTCAGCAAAAGACTGTTGAAAACATTGGATGGTTCTATCACATATATCAATATAATTCAACTGGTCTACTAAAATGACCCTGTGCAGAACATTTCAGTTGTCTGCATACATTTTCTGCCTTTAACCGGGTTCGTTTCATGCCCTGCACTGCCTTGATGCTGTCAACCGAAAATTTCCCATGCTTCAACCATAAGCGCTCAACTTGAGTTTGACAGTTAGCGTGCAAGAAGCGCGTGCCTAAGAAAAGCATACCGACACGCGGTACCAGCTAGGCAGCGTGCGTACATACGTATAAACGCGCGGCGAGTGAGCTGGCGATGCGGTACGCGCTAGGCGACCGGCGCGGAAACAGACAACCTACATGTCGGCGAACCATTCTGTATTGCACGTAGGATGCTTTCTAATAAAGCTTGTAGCAACTGGTTCCACTGTCAGCTTTCTTTGTGAGTTTTAAGCTGTTCCGAAGATTGGCACTACCACGACAGCAAATTTAAGTTACAGCAGACACGAAACGCGCCGAACGTTTAGTCAAATCAACAGGATGCCGCTACACTCACATAAAAGCGAGAGCCGTCCGATCCGTTGTCCTTTTAGGAGACAAAGACAGACGAAAAGAGCGTTAAATGAGTGAAGCCGCCAACTGAGAAATGAAATCTTTGTCACTATCCAAACACAAAATGCATCCACCATTACACCAATAACATCACTGGTACCTTTGACATTTGTTTGTGTAATTCATTGCTTGTTTTCATTTTTTTTCATTTCTGCTTTGCCTCTAAGCGCCTCTTTCTAACATGGGGGAAGCGAGCAGGCATCAGCCACACTGGAGTGCGGACATCTACCGTGCTATCATCTCTCCTCCTCGGTCCAATCGAGATAACTCGAGTTGCACGCTGGGAAGTTTTTGAGCGGGAGCGGGAGGCTCGGAGCCGGCGGTAGTGGTTAGCGCGCTGTTGTCCTGTCGTTGTTGTAGTTGTCGTTCTGATGTCACCAGATGGCCATTATGTTTGACTTGTTTGGATTGGATACCACCCGATCACCATTGTCTGCTGCCACCACTTGTAGCCTGCAGTAGTTATTACCGCTTCTACTGGGAACTTGCGCCATCCGCTGCACCCTCATGCCTTTGTGCAGCAGATGCCTTTTCGGTGTGTTGCGCGGTCGCTGCAACGAGCCGGGTTGTGACTGCAAGCGATACACTATTCTGCGCCTGTCGGAAAGTGACAACCTGGTGAGGTGTGACTATTGTGACCACGTCCCAAATGCACACGGAAAAATATGTGACCTCGGTAAGCAGCACTTTGCTTTTAATTATTTTTAGGTGGATAGTACGTGAATTCTTTATAGTTCGCAATTCAACATTTGACATAGTACATGCTCTCGCTGCGCGTAAGTGTTTCTGAAAGAAGTGATTGTTGATATATTTGCTTCTTTATGCTCTTCGATTAACTTGGAGCTAAATTCGATGTTAACATTTTGTGCAAATATTGGATTAGACCTCAAATATTGAGCTTTTCGGCGGGATGAGTCGTGTCAGTGCAACTGAATGACCTCAACAATGCCTTTCTTGCACTGGCACCGTGCTTTGGGCTGATGTAGTTGACAGAAATCGTTCAGTATTGTACAACTCGGCGCGCGCACCTTCCGTTGGCCATGCTAGGGTGGTGGTGCCTGACGGCCCGCGCCCTGACCTGGAGGTAATCTCCGGTGTGTGCAGAGGTCGGGCAAGCCGAGGTGGCTCGTGGTTGCGTTTCCGCTTTCTTTCGATGCGCGTAGGGCTGGAGGTCGCGTAATCTCAGGAGTTCGGAGGCGCGTTGAAGGGAGCAACAAAAGAAACGTTCGCTCCCCTCTGCGTTCTCCGAGCCAACTTGATAGCGATTGTTCGCGGTCGTCGAGTGAGATATGTTTATTTATGCCTGTTCTCGCGTGACACCATGGTTATTAGTAAGCTAATGTTTACTGTTACGGCAGGTAAAACTACGAACCTTAGTTTGAGTAGTGGTCTAATGCTTTGCTATCGATATTAGTGCTTCGCTTTCTGGGTGAAAATGCGCGTTTTTTTTCCATTTTCTTTTACTCAAACGGGCCAATAATTTAACATGGGAATCGGTGGTTAGCACTGACTAACTGCGAAGAATACACAATTTTCTTTTTACCGCAACGTCACCCCTTATGTTACATCTTGCATTCAAATTTCGCACGATGATATATAACTATATACAGCGTTGTTCCGGAGAATACATGTTGTATAGCTTTCGCAAGAATTTTGCTTATGTACGCGTCTTTCTTTTTTTTTTCGTCAAGAGCTCTGCAATGCGCTCTGCATTACTTTGTGAACACTGATGGTGTTCTTTCGTTGCGTCTATAATTGCAGAAACGAACAATGCAGCAGAGGCAAAGGAGCAATGCAATGTGCCAGGAACCGCGTTCGAGGTCTCAGCGTCAGATGAAACCGTGGAAGCTTGCACATCTAGTCTCTCCTCAGTGCAATATGGTTAGTATAATGGGCAATGTTAGCCAAAGCTTTTTTGATTGCCTAGTGTATCAAATATTTTAAAGCGAAGCTTTCTTTGCCACTTCTCTCGACTTTTACACTGCTGCTGCTGTCGTTGACCTGCACGCCGCGTTGGGGAGTGGTTGAGTACGTAATGTATATAATGTACGCAATGTACAAGAAATTACATTGTACGTGTACATAGTAGGGACGCGGGAGCGGCTTCGCCACTATTCCCTCTGGAGCTCTTTAGTCGTTGTCACAATGCCCTCTGGAACTCCTCGGCCATCGACACAATGTCCTCTGGAGGGCTGTAATTACGCGTTAGCCTGCGGTATAAGCATTGTAGAAGCTGCAGCGCTTTTGTACTCACATGCAAATTTCCAGAAGGGAGATAGTTGATGGAAAGAAAATACAGAGAATTCGTAAAGCCAACGCCCTGACCAAACGGATGAATAATAGCTGCTATTCGCTCGTGGCGCCTTGCATACATAGTATGATCGCGGGAGAAGGGAAAGACACCACCAGAAAGCATGCTTCATTCGGGGTCGCTTAAATAAAAGAAACGTCGCTACTAGACATGGCAACAGTTGCGAAGAAACTGTAAAAATGTTACTTTAGGAATGAAACGGCACGTTTCTGGTATTTCTGAAAAATAAACACCCTGCAAGTTTGTACATGATAACTGATGCAGGCGTGCAGATGCAAAGCTGCACTCAATACCGCAGCGTCAAGACGACAACACGTGTCGAGCAAATAAACATTTCAGCCACGATGCCATGCGCCCGTATGAGGAATGGCAGTGCTAAATTTCTTGCAGCATACGAACCATGGCGCACAACAATGCCTCGAGCAAACACGCCTAGCTGTTTGGTGTACCACGTAGGCAAACGCAAGTGGTGCACGTAAGGTAACATTTAACATAGCATCACGACTGTCGCAGGCCGGCAAAATCACCGCCAAATATTGCCACTGAACGCAAACAGCACTTAAAGCTTTGCTGTGCACTGTCAAAACTAATAATATATGTATTGTTTAATAAAAAGATATACTCGTATGGTGCCAGAAATTGTGCTCAAAATAACAGATATCAATGCTTCCATGTTTTTTGCTATTTAATAAGTAGAGGAAATATCACACGATCCTTAGAAATATATCAGTCCGAAACCAGCAAAGCAATGCATGCCACTGATATGAAAAATGTAAAGGCCATGAAATGAACAAGTGTGAGGACAAATATGTTAATGCAACTTTGTCATTCAACAACCTTGTTTACATTTTTGTACATATGCAACGACCATTGAAAAATCTCAATGACGCTGTCATTTATTCCAATGTATTATGCAGGAGCAGCTGTCACCGGTCGTGTATCGTGAGTAATTGCACCGAAATTATTGTTACAACAGAGATCACCTATATAAAGCCGTTCTGCAAAATATACGAGGGCGAGTCAAATGAAAGTGAGCCAATGCAAATATATGACAAACGGGGTACTTAATTTAAAAGTAGTCTCCATGAGCATTTAGACATTTATCACATTGACTAACCCGTCGGGTGATTCCCGTCTCATAAAACTCCTTAGGTTGCTGCTTCAACAAATCTGCAACTCACTCTTTCACGTCATCGTCCGACACGAATATGTTTCCCTTAAACTGTTTTTTTTTTTCATTTGCCCCAAAACGTGGAAGTCGCAAGGCGACAGGTCTTAGCTGTATGGCGGATGTTGCAGCGTTTACCACTTGAACTTTGCCAGTTTTGTATTAACCACATCAGCGACGTGGGGACTGGCATTGTGGAAAAATTAAAAATTATGGGGTTTACGTGCGTAAACCAAATTCTGATTATGAGGCACGCCATAGTAGAGGACTCCGGAAATTTTGACCACCTGGGGTTCTTTAACGTGCACCTAAATCTAAGTACCACGGGTGTTTTCGCATTCGGCCCCCATCGAAATGCGGCCGCCGTGGCCGGGATTCGATTGCGCGACCTCGTGGTCAGCAGCCGAACACCATAGCCAGGTGGTGGAACAAGATGACCCCATTCGTCAATTTTCCAGGTCGTTTGTTCTTGATTGCGACACGCAGCCGATCCGCAGTTTCGCAATATCAGAAACGATTGATAGTATCTCTGGCTTTACAAAATTCTATCAGTAATAACCCCTGACGATCCAAAAGAAAATAGTAAACAACACCTTTCCGGCGGAAATGACGGCCTTTGCTTTCTTTTAGGGCGGTGAATTCGAATGTTTCCACTGTAAGCTTTCCCGTCGTGTTTTAGTCTCGTAGTAGTGGCACTATGGTTCGTCCCCAATCACAAATGCAGACAAGAAGTCGTCACCCTCATTGCGATACCGGATCAGATGAGTCAAGGCAGCGCAGAACCTTCTTCTGGCGGTGGTTCGACATCTTGGGCATCCATTGCACACACAAGAGCCGATGACCGCGATGTTCATGAATTACGGTGTGAACCGAACCGCGACTGATGTCCAAACACTCTGCCAGTTCATCGATGTTTATGCTCCGTTCTTGTCTTATCAGCTCATCAACTTGTGCACTTGTGTTGGGGGTGATTGCACGATGGCTTTGGCCCGGTCTTGGATCGCCTTTGCAACTTTCACGTTCTTTTTCAACCGTTTGCTCCAATGCTTCACAGTGGCCACTGAAATGCAATGTTCAACGTACACGGGAGCCATACGGCGAATAATTTCCTTTTGGGAAACACCTTGAGCTGTCAAAGCATTCCCGGCAACCCGCTGCCCAACTTCTGAAGTGTACATTACGTCACGTAACCGTGTTCATTCCAGTGTATGAGAGCATTAAAGAACATTTACCCTCACATATGAGAGTCACTTTTGTAAATGAACGATGCCTGTGTGCTACGCGCATGCCTCGCAGATAATGAACCTAATCGTTATTGCGCAGGGTGGGTAGGCTCACTTTCATTTAACTCGACCACGTTCATAAGAAATGCGAAGATACAATGGAATGTACGAATGCTTGATAAAGGGCAAAAAAGTGTTACTGGAAAGAAAGTTCACTGCACGTATACACAAAACCTCGCAACAAGATATCTAAATATACGTAGAAGTCTCCAATAAATCTACGTATCTAAGAAAACGTCGCTGTATATAATGCGTCAAACACGGCAAATAAATATGTAGCACAATCACAGATTCACAGAAGCCTAGATCCCGCCCCCATTCCATCCACTCCATCCGACGTATTGCGTGCGACGGAAGGCGGCGCGCCTGCTCCCCGCTTTTCACCTTTGCACACGCAAGACTGAGCCACCATCGTCGACTCACCCATTCCACCTCCCTACTCTTTCACTCGCACATACAGCATGCGGCCCGCGGTCACGACATTATTGTCCTGAGGCTTCATACGAAACATGAGGGCGACGGCGACAGCAGGAATGCGCCTGGAGTCTTCGTATAATTGGTATCACAATAATATAATAATATTATCCGGAAACCGAAGCGTGCATGGCCGATTACTTTCCGCAAAAGAAGTAACAAACTGTCACCACGCGACAATTCGCTGCGCCGCAACAATGTATCTTTTTTTTTTCTTTTGTGGGGCGGGGGCACCGAAATGAAAAAATAAACGCAAAGGAGACTATATATGTTGGCCAGAATCCAATGCTTACTTTGGACACCTAATGTGGCTACCGAATGAACATCGAAGAAAACGTGAGACGCTTGGTCCACCGAGAACCATATCCATAGTGCTCGGGGTTTTACACCGGCGAGACAAGACTTTCCGGAGAGGTTGCGCTCAAACGAACATGGTGTAATCGGTCAAGTCTTCAGAGTGATGGCGGTGAGCGACCAGTGTTTCTTTTCATCGTCTGCTAGCCAGAAGGCGTCCAAAACTCTGCCAGGCGAAAATTCATTCGGCCAGAGAAAACCACCCGCGCACTGAAGTAGGCTGCGTGGTGGTTTCGGGGCAAAACAAGAAACACGCTTGCACTCTGGCTGGCTCTGGAAGCCCGCGGGTAGGGTAGCGAGGATAAAAAGAAATTAAGCGGTAAGAGGTTCAATGTGCCCTAACGAATAAAAGTCGAAGTAGAAAGAATAAGTAAGAACGTAGTTACACTGGCTGGCTTTAGTGTCTTGACATGGATGCTTTGGCTAGGTGAAAAAAAGTTATTTTTTTTATGCGACATGACGGCACAAATGAACCACTACAACACTTCGTCTCATCGTATTTCGCTGCGTGTTTCGTCAACTTCTCTGATAGTTTGTTGATTTGGCTTGTGTCGTTGTATGTCTCGATCTCAGACTTTAGAAAAGTCAAATGCACCTTTGGCGTCAAATGTTTATAACAACATTAAGCCCAGAATGTTACGGAATCGAAAATCTAAAGCACGACTTTGGAAATATCAATGCACCTTTCGCATCAAAAGTTTATTAGAACTTAATACCCATAAAGTGTCAGAATTGAAATCCAAGCGCTCCCGATTCTGCGGCCTCAGCGAGATGCAGCGACGAGCCCGCCCGCTACGCCTTTGGAACTTTGTGCTCGGATGTAGCTCCTTGTGTTACGATATGTGGCTCCCGGTGCATGGGGGTTGCCGCGAAATCCAGCCCGATTTCGCAATGTTCGCGCGAAAATGTTTTTTTTTTTCGAGCGTGAAAAGGACATTCTAGACAAAATCGGGGGGGGGGGCGAAAATATTCCGGGGGGTGCTGAAGCCCCATAAGCCCCCCCCCCCCTGGCCACGCCCCTGGTGCAGATCTAATTTCACACGGCAAGAACTGCCGTGTACCATACATTGAGTGCAGGTTAAAAAACTTCAAGAGGTCCAAATTTATGCGGAGTCCGGCGCTACAGCGGGCCTCATAATAACATTGTGTATTAAGAACATGAACACCAAAATAAATAAAATTGTACTGGTTTGAATTATACCACAAAAAGCCAACAAACCCTGACACCAAGGACCACATAGGGAAAGTTACTTGCGCTTAATAAATGAAATAAAGAAACGATAAATTAATGGAAATGAAAGTGGATGAAAAAACAACTTGCCGCAGGTGCGGAACGATCCCACAACCTTAGGATAAGAAAACAACTTGCCGCAGGTAGGGAACCATACCACAACCTTCACGAACGGTGTGGGATCATTCACCACCTGCAGCAAGTTGTTTTTTCCTCCACTTTGACTCGCATTAATTTATCGCTTCCTTATTTAATTTATTGGGCACAAGTAGTTTTCCCTATGTTCTCCTTGGTGGCAGTGTTTGTTGGCTTCTTATGGTATTTGTAATAAATTCCGGGACCCTCGGTTAACCCCCATTCTGCTGATTTGATTTATGTGATTGGAAAATACTGACGTAATAATGGTTTTCTTCAAATTTTATGGAATGCATGAGGTGTGTAGTGGGGCTGCGCGATGTTCTCAGTGAACTGTGCTAGACGGGCTGTTTATATTTTGTTAAAGAAGGAAACATGTTATGGGTCACATACGACATTGCTTATTTTTCGTGCAATATTTGCCGCCTTTCTAGAAATTAGTATTCTAGTGTTCGAAAGCATCATACCACAGTTATCAGCATTTTCTTCGAGAATTCTATAGTTACGGTACATTGCACGAAATTTCTTTACATGAAAGAAATAATTGTCATCCGTCCGATTCCCGTGAGAAGCTACACGGGATGCTTGTACGAATTAGTTAAATATACTCGGAAAAGCAGGAACTTTCCTTGTATTGTGAAGTTTGCTTTCTGACAAACCCCTACGGCCTTTTTTTGTAGCTATCGTCGTATAGTCGGAGCGGGAAAAGGACAGAAGGTCGGAGAATACGAAGAAATAATGATGTCATAAATTGTTCTGCCCTCTAATATGGTTTTCGAAGGCACCACTGGAGTACCTTTCAAAATATACACTAACAACTTCCAATAGACAATTAGAGCTGCCGTAAGGCTGTACCATAGCTACTGTAAGATAATATTGCTCTTTCCTAAGCGGGGAGCAGGGATGGTAGAGATAGAACTCGGCGCAGTGAAAAACCATTGCCATTGACACAGGTACGTGCAAAATGCTACTTCAAGCTAATCCACGGAGAAGAGGTTTTTGGTTCAGTCTAGAAAGGGTTGCGCAAAATAGTGCGCATTGTCAGCGACGTCAGTTTCCAAAAATATGCATAGTGGCTGGTATCTTGTAGCCGAGAGGTTCATGACACCGTGCTTTCAAAGAATGCGCACCTGTGAACTGGACGATCAACAATACTAAGAAGAAGAGGTCTACGTAAGTAGCAGCAGGACGGGGAAAGTTGCGCCAGAGCATAGAACATATAGGTAACGGCCAGAGAAAAGCAACGCAGGTGATTTGAAGTTAGCGAAGATTTCAATACTGCGCAAACAAAGGAGATATTTCACACAATTTAAGATGAAAAAAAAAGTACCTCGACAATTTGTAAATTAAGAAAAAACAACAAAAGATATGAAAAAGAACCCCGACAAACGCCAGTATTGACTGCCGGTGGTGAATTTTTTTATACTGAGCTATGAGCTATGCTGAATAAAAAAAAACATTAAATTTCTGTAGTGTTTTAGCGCTGAGCATGCCATCTACATTCCGTTGGTTACGATTAAACATTATAGCCCACTTGTTACGTATCTCTATTTCTATTATTGAAGCATTACCACGTGCATTTTATTTCGTTGTTTACACATGTGCGACTACAGTGCAATAACGTTCTCGTAGCATATGCTCAAGGATCTCTATCGATCTCTACACCAGCGTTTTCTTCTGTATGTTTATCTAGGTTGGTGCAGTGACAATTTTACTTTACTGCGAGTTTATGATTTAATACTGCTGTCTCGCATACGCTTATATATGCTTCCTTCGGCTATGCTTATATTTAATTTCGTGTCTTCCTGTTTTTAAACACCTGCATATGTTCTCATGTTTCTTTGTATTAAACACGGTTTATAATTGCCACTCGCGCTTGGGTCGACGTCTTCTAGTAATCAAGTTTGTGTATTCTTGGCTATTGCTTACTTGTGTTTAGGTAAGCGCATAATACGCACCAGCAGATGTAGAGACACTGAATAACTTTGTAAGAGGGTGGCAATTGGCAAATGTATCAACGCTTGCCTGGCACAGACTACGTCACTTTCTATGAGTAGCCTGCGCCACTATCGTTTCAGGAAGTCTGTAGCCGGCTTTCCCAAGAACCATGTGACAATTTATAAGAAATTTCTCATGGCCACAACTTTACCACTGTTATTAACATATTTATGGAACGGAACCATCCTTCGCACATAGCCAGCAGGGCTATTGAAAAGACACCTGATTCAGTAACTGCCACCTGTCATGACACCCTCTCACACAGTCAATGGGCAGTGAAGCCGAGAGTTAGAGATAATAAACTTTTATGCTGAGCAACAGAAGTCTGTGCCTAAGATGGGATGCCTGCTTATTCCAGGTAGCCGCTGCCCATGACCATCTCGATCCGATTCCCGTTCGATCAGGCTGCGCTGTCTCTTTGTGTCGGTGTCTGATAGCTTGGCCTCTCACTGTTCACCGATTGTTGCTTGGTTGCTTACAGTTCCACGTTTCCCTACAGGTCCCGTATTCTAAAAAAACTACTTCACCGTAAACATCCCTGCTTTTCCTTGCCGCTCTCTCTCTCTCTTTACCTCCTGTAATACACGTGCAACAATGTGAAAAGCAGACGAACACTTGTTTTGTATAGAAACAGTAGATAACGCATTAAACAAAAGCAAACCGAAATAGTGTAGTGAAGTTAGTCGGTTGAATCAATTCCTGCGAATGATGACATCTTTTCAAGTGCTGCTGGTTCTTATACAGTCGCGAGCAAATGTTTAGGGAACAAAGATACCGCGACTTTCTTTCTCCACCTGGACATTCCGGCTGAAACTAAGTGCTTACTCCTACGGGCGCTTGTGTGGCCAATACAATGTGTTAAAGCAACTCGAGGCCGTGGCACTGCGCTGGAACGTATTTCAATTTCTTGCTGACGCCGTGGTCTCTAAACTTTTGCTCGAGATTGTACATCCACAGACAACAAAGCATGCATAAGTATCACGAGGTATAGGCCTTGCCAAAGAAGATAAACAAAATGTTGCTAATAGAGTTTGTATGTGCTTGTATACTACACGAAATCATATAACCATATCCTGTCATTGCTGCATTCATAAATTATCATGCAACTTGCAAGATATACAAAGACAGCATGACATCTGTTTGAAGGTTGAAGCTTTAAAGGTTTTATTGAAAAAAATATTTGCATACAGGAAAGTGTACGGTAAATATTAGTGCAGAATGGGGTCCCAAGTTTAAACTGCCAAGGGGACCTCCTGCACTAAGCACAAACATAATCAAATACAGAGAGGCAGTGGTGTTGCAAATCAGTGAGACAGTATTAGCAAAGATAAATTAAACAATGAGAATGGATAACTTCATTAGAGCATAATTATACAGAGAAATATACACAAAGCGAATTAAGTACTAGACGGTGATACATAATTTAAAGTGAAAAAATGCAAAACACGGTTCGTTGTCGATAAAGGTCATTTATCACTAACAGGGATTTTCGTTGCCTTATTAAATGAGAGTTCTGAATGGACGCACTTGATGTTCATGGGCAATCAATTCCCAAACATTATTCCCGAAAAGAGCGCTGTCTGCTTGCGGTAACTTAGGCGTACTTTAGGTAATAACATATTTTGTTCCCAAAATCTTGTATTGTTACGGTTGAGTAGTTGGGGGGGCAGAAATATTATTAATGACAGTACCTTGATTTCGGATGCGCTAAATGAATACATATATATAGAAAAGCATCAGTCATAGCTCTCGAAGTATAATATAATATAATATAGAATAGCTCTCGAAGATAGCTATTCCGGCGGCTAGCTTCCCACGCTATGCGTGCCGTCCTCGCACCTGTTAAAACTTTTCCTAGACGCTAGAACTATACCATTCCTACGCAACCTTGAGCGATCGGAAAGCGCGTTTTCCACGCCTGGCCGGCGGAGAGGGGGGGCTTCGTTCCGGCCGCGAAGCTCTCCACATCCCCGTAAGGAGCCTGGCGGTGGTCTCGTGCGGACGATGCCCTCTCGGTGAGCGCATATTTCCCCCCTCATCTTTTAAGAGATTCAATACATACAAGCATTTGTCTCGCAAACCAGATTTATTTCAAGGGAATTTTCCACGTCTCAATTATTTCTCTCGTCGTATTCGAGTGCTCATTGCCGTGTTATAGTTTGTTAACGAAGCTTCCCCTCAAGTCTAAATATTGTAAGGCAGTTTGTCGTGTGCGTATCATGGCCACGCATGCTTATATCGCCTTTCCGTTTCTCTACCACGGTTGCGCCTTAAAACCACGGCGCTGCAAGTTTGCTTTCTTTTCCTTCCCTCTTCTCCGCCCTTAAACTGGCTCTCTTAACTACTACATGCAGAGGCAAGAAACAACGCGCGCTTTAGATACTATAGATGAGATGAATATTTACAATTATTATTAGGGTTATAATTATATTCGAGTGCTGATTGCCGTGTGATAGTTTGTTAACGAAACTACCCCTCAATTCTAAATACCTTAAGGCAGTTTTCCTAGTCTCTAAAGCCGCTCGAGTTCACGCTGCTCCTCTGGCGGCCATTTTTCCAAGAAATTATGCCTTCCAACCACTCAGAAAAATCGACTGTCGCGGACAACACCAGCCCCTTTCCACATAAGTATGAGGCTCGGAGCAGGAGCTATAGCGCTTGAAAGTAACCGCTGGCTTGACGAACCAACCGACTGAGCTACCTTTCCGGGCAACATTGAAGGATCACGAGTTCAAATCACATGTTATGTTCCTTTTTTTTTAAAGGTATTTTCCTTCCTTTTATCACAGTACGGAAACCCTCCTAAAAAAAAAAATTCTATATCCTCAATTATGTGTGGCCACACATGTGCAGGTCATAAATACCAGGTTCTCTAGCCGAGTGCCATCCATGCGGTATAACCGAGCTCAGATTGGTCCACCTTGACTGATCAAATAGGGCGCCACTGTAGGTTAAATGAGGCGTACAACTCCTGCGGGACCCGCCGTGGTTGCTCAGTGGCCATAGTGTTAGACTGCTGAGCACGAGGTCGCGGGATCGGACCCCGGCCACGGCGGCCGCATTTCGATGGGGGCGAAATGCGAAAACACCCGTGTACTTAGAATTAGGTGCACGTTAAAGAACCCCAGGTGGTCGAAATTTTCGGAGTCCTCCACTACGGCGTGCATAATCAGAAAGTGGTTTTTGTCACGCAAAACACCATAATTCAAATTTTAATTTAACTCCTGCGGGGACGGTAGAGTATCCGTCTCCAGTGCAAGGGGACCGTGATTCAAATCCCGGTGCCGCGCAATTCTCCTCCGGGAAATACAAAAAAAAAAGAAAAAAAAAAACCGTGTGTTGAGAAATTGCACAAACAGGCCTGGAGTGCGGCCTGATCCCGGTGACCAGAACCGGTAACGCACTCTCTCACCAGAGCAGGATTGGCCACCCTGGTGCAGTACTTGGCCACAACCTCCTATATGAATACAACAATCAAACCCCGGCCCTCAGTCCCCAGCAGCCGCGAAGCAACTGACCACGGCCGCGGTCAGATCTGTAACGCTGCAGAGGGTGCTAAGAATACCTGGCTCCGGACAGGCCGCCATTGGAATCTGAACCTGGCAACGCTTAACGTTACAACGCTATCTAGTGAGGCGAGTCTAGCAGTATTATTGGAGGAATTAGAGGGTAGTAAATGGGATATAATAGGGCTCAGTGAGGTTAGGAGGACAAAAGAAGCATATACAGTGCTAAAAAGCGGGCATGTACTGTGTTACCGGGGCTTAGCGGAGAGGCGAGAACTAGGAGTCGGATACCTGATTAATAAGGAAATAGCTGGTAACATACAGGAATTCTATAGCATTAACGAGAGGGTGGCAGGTCTTGTTGTGAAACTTAATAAGAGGTACAAATTGAAGGTGGTACAAGTCTATGCCCCTACATGCAGTCATGATGACCAGGAAGTCGAAAGCTTTTATGAAGACGTGGAATCGGCGATGGGTAAAGTCAAAACAAAATACACTATACTGATGGGCGACTTCAATGCCAGGGTAGGCAAGAAGCAGGCTGGAGACAAGTCAGTGGGGGAATATGGCATAGGCTCTAGGAATAGCAGAGGAGAATTATTAGTAGAGTTTGCAGAACAGAATAATATGCGGATAATGAACACCTTTTTCCGCAAGCGGGTTAGTCGAAAGTGGACGTGGAGGAGCCCGAATGGTGAGACTAGAAATGAAATCGACTTCATACTCTGCGCGAACCCTGGCATCATACAAGATGTAGACGTACTCGGCAAGGTACGCTGCAGTGACCATAGGATGGTAAGAACTCGAATTAGCCTAGACTTGAGGAGGGAACGGAAGAAACTGGTACACAAGAAGCCAATCAATGAATTAGCGGTAAGAGGGAAACTAGAGGAATTCCGGATCAAGCTACAGAACAGGTATTCGGCTTTAACTCAGGAAGAGGACCTTAGTGTTGAAGCAATGAACGACTATCTCATGGGAACCATTAAGGAGTGCGCAATAGAAGTCGGTGGTAACTCCGTTAGACAGGAAACCAGTAAGCTATCGCAGGAGACGAAAGATCTGATCAAGAAACGCCAATGTATGAAAGCCTCTAACCCTACAGCTAGAATAGAACTGGCAGAACTTTCTAAGTTAATCAACAAGCGTAAGACAGCGGACATCAGGAACTATAATATGGATAGAATTGAACAGGCTCTCAGGAACGGAGGAAGCCTAAAAACAGTGAAGAAGAAACTAGGAATAGGCAAGAATCAGATGTGTGCGTTAAGAGACAAAGCCGGCAATATCGTTACTAATATGGATGAGATAGTTCAAGTGGCTGAGGAGTTCTATAGAGATTTATACAGTACCAGTGGCACCCACGACGATAGTGGAAGAGAGAATAGCCTAGAGGAATTCGAAATCCCACAGGTAACACCAGAAGAAGTAAAGAAAGCCTTAGGAGCTATGCAAAGGGGGAAGGCAGCCGGGGAGGATCAGGTAACAGCAGATTTGTTGAAGGATGGTGGTCAGATTGTTCTAGAGAAACTGGCCACCCTGTATACGCAATGCCTCATAACCTCGAGCGTACCGGAATCTTGGAAGAACGCTAACATAATCCTAATCCATAAGAAAGGGGACGCCAAAGACTTGAAAAATTATAGACCGATCAGCTTACTGTCCGTTGCCTACAAAGTATTTACTAAGGTAATCGCAAATAGAATCAGGAACACCTTAGACTTCTGTCAACCAAAGGACCAGGCAGGATTCCGTAAAGGCTACTCAACAATAGACCATATTCACACTATCAATCAAGTGATAGAGAAATGTGCAGAATATAACCAACCCTTATATATAGCTTTCATTGATTACGAGAAAGCGTTTGATTCAGTCGAAACCTCAGCAGTCATGGAGGCATTACGGAATCAGGGTGTAGATGAGCCATATGTAAAGATACTGGAAGATATCTATAGCGGCTCCACAGCCACCGTAGTCCTCCACAAAGAAAGCAACAAAATCCCTATAAAGAAAGGCGTCAGACAGGGAGATACGATATCTCCAATGCTATTCACAGCATGTTTACAGGAGGTATTCAGAGGCCTGGAGTGGGAAGAATTGGGGATAAAAGTTGATGGAGAATACTTTAGCAACTTGCGATTCGCTGATGATATTGCCTTGCTTAGTAACTCAGGAGACCAATTGCAATGCATGCTCACTGACCTGGAGAGGCAAAGCAGAAGGGTGGGTCTGAAAATTAATCTGCAGAAAACTAAAGTAATGTTTAACAGGCTCGGAAGAGAACAGCAGTTTACGATAGGTAGCGAAGCACTGGAAGGGGTAAGGGACTACATCTACTTAGGGCAGGTAGTGACCACGGATCCGGATCATGAGACTGAAATAACGAGAAGAATAAGAATGGGCTGGGGTGCGTTTGGGAGGCATTCTCAAATCATGAACAGCAGGTTGCCACTATCCCTCAAAAGGAAAGTGTATAACAGCTGTGTGTTACCAGTACTCACATATGGGGCAGAAACCTGGAGACTTACGAAAAGGGTTCTGCTGAAATTGAGGACGACGCAACGAGCTATGGAAAGAAGAATGATGGGTGTGACGTTAAGGGATAAGAAAAGAGCAGATTGGGTGAGGCAACAAACGCGGGTAAACGACATCTTAGTTGAAATCAAGAAAAAGAAATGGGCATGGGCCGGACATGTAATGAGAAGGGAAGATAACCGATGGTCACTAAGGGTTACGGACTGGATTCCAAGGGAAGGGATGCGTAGCAGGGGGCGGCAGAAAGTTAGGTGGGCGGATGATATTAAGACGTTTGCAGGGACAACATGGCCACAATTAGTACATGACCGGGGTAGTTGGAGAAGTATGGGAGAGGCCTTTGCCCTGCAGTGGGCGTAACTAGGCTGATGATGATGATGATGATGATGATGATGATGATGATGATGATGAAATTAACAGACTAAGTTTTATCTGCAACGAGTAAGCGAGCAGAAGGATATTTAGTTGCTCGTAAAGTGGAAGGGCAGATCTCAGGTGAGGACTAAATGTAGTCAGGCGTACTGCTTGTTTCTGTAAGTAATGAAGGCATGACATGTGGGTTTCATACGTGTTTCCCCATGATGTGAGGCAATACATCAGGTGAATATGTATGAATGCGTAATACAGCGACTGTAAGATGTGCTGCTGAAAGTAATGTCAAGATTTGATTAACACATTTAAACCAATTCTGAATCTGAATATCATTCTCAATCTTGCTTTTTGCTAGATTATCTGATGCCGCTGCGCATTGTTTTATTGCATGGTGTGATTTAATAGCATACGTGTACAGACTCCCCATAATTAAACTCAGCCTAACTGATGCGGACTCAGACTCACCCAAAATTCTACTAAGCTGAGCTTGCTCTGATTCACATTCCCCACAATTACACTCTGCCAAGCTTGCTCTTATTCATGTTCACCAAAATTCTACTCAGTGGCGCTTGCTCCGACTCATATTCACCAAACTTCTACTCGGCCGAGCTTGTTCTTACTTATGTTCACCAAAATTCTACTCGGACAGGCTCACATGGACTCCAGCTGCACGGGTAGGTTGAAGTAGTGAGCTGACGTTGAGTGCGTTCGCCTAGCTATGTATATATTGCATTACCTTAAGCTTCTGGCCTGTGCGGTGCATAAGCAAATATTGCATAGGAGTCCGTGTTGCATCGGATGAAAATCAAGACAATTGTACAGATTGCAGTTAGATTTATAGGATTTAATTGAGTGTTACGTGAAAGCATCCCCTCATGTCGATTTCGACGAGACCAATGGTTCTGGAACATACTTTTGCCGATGCTGATGGCTGTCTTGGCCCTTACTCAGTGGTCCCATTTTGTACATTCCAACACAAAGATGAATAAATGCCTGTGGTGTAATATATTATAATAACGCTTAAACCACCGCAGTTTCCACAATTAGAATACGATACAAACACATGCTCATAACAAGACAAACAGTAATTCTAAATACATGTACAGACGGAATCGCACTTCAACCGCATTCGCCGCCGTCTATTAAAGAAGAAAGAAAGAGAGCAGAGGCCAACGCTGACATGAGACCACGCATGACGATACCGTTTGCCGCGTTCACCGGCCTTGGGAGAAACATAGCTATAACCTAGTAGATATCTCGAGTTAGCAACTATGGGTGCTCTTGCAATTTTCAGCCTCCCACTCAACCACTCAAATGTGTTAAGTCTGTACTTTTATTTAGGCACAGCTTTTATTGTATACATCTTAAAACTTTAATGTAGTCTCCTAAAAAATTTTTCGCTGTTTGGATTCAGAAACTTGCAACGGCAAACAGTTTCACTTAATTATTGTTCATAAAGAAAGCTCATTAAAAGCTTAGAGATATTGTCAATGCTTGACAATTTCTCTAGGAACAGTGCGGACTATGCTACTGAAATTCAAGCAGCTATTCAGCAGGAAAAAAAGGAATCGGTTCGTTGCTGTTTTGAGCATTGTTTTAAAGCAGTCAATTCATTCAGCCATAAATTTTGCTAGTACAACCCGTTGTAAATTACCAGATTAGATTGCACCTTGAGACATTGCGCTTACTTATTTTGGTCGAGTAATCTAGTTTGAAATGACTGCTATTAACATGCTCTACCATTGGTGCAATACTGCTCCAGTACATGATTAACTTAACAGCTGTGAATGCTTGCTTTAATTTCCAGTAAATGAACCGTGACACCTGCTCTAGTTGCATGGGCTTTTGGTATGTTGAAGGTAGGCCGCATTTTAAGATGATGTGCTGGAGCAGGTTGAATCACATGCATTTGAATAAGATTGGCCGATAGTATAGCTTCCTACCTTACGCTTGCCGCTACAAATACAACATTATAGAGCTTTAGTTTGTTCTCACACAAACAAATGTACTCCCAATAACGTATTAAGTGGTTGATTCGGGGCTATGCCGCCGTTCTACATACTGTACCATATTGACTTATGCTTATTGATGTAGATTCACAGCAGTCTAACAGCGCGAGACGAAGGTCGAGAAGGGAGACGACCCCCATGTCTGCTCGAATGCTTTGATGCTATGATTATATTTTTCTCAGCAATTTAATTTTAAATATTTATTTAGGTCAGTGAGGATGAGCAAAACGAGAACCAGGTAAAAGCGAGAGCCAGCGTTTCGACATGTGGACTTGTTCTTGAAAAACGACAAGTACACTTGGCTCCCGCTTCGTGTTGAATTTCCATCTCCCGCCTTCCCCGTGTTTTCCCCGCATTTAGTTTAATAAGGCATTTCCGCTTGGTGGAGGGCCTAGAAAAATGAGGATAAAGCTGCACTGCCATACACGCGCGTGCGCGTGTGACGTACATGGCTTGTGGTGGTGGTCGTTGTGTAACGTTGTCTAACGTCAATGGGGGTAGCGGTGTTTCTCTAACGTCGGCTGTGCTTGTCTCACGTCGGAAACAGCTTCGCTGTATATCCCCTATCACAAGGCGAAATGGAGGCGCAATTTTTTTCATTACATTTGAAAATTTATGCGGCGTATGCCACAATATCAGGCAGCAAGCAACCTTTGACGTCGTACCAGCCGCGTTGTTGAAATCGCGGTGGTATGAAATGAGCCCTCTAAAAATCATATTAGGACGCGCGCGAACATGCTGATAATTTTTTTTTCGCTCCAGTCGCAGCATGCGGGACATCCTTCACCATACTGACTATATCTTTAAATACCTACCAGTGTTGTCAAACACCTCCATCTGGGTCTGTGCTGGTCTTCAATCAACTTATTTGTTGCCAACTTCACTCCCGGGGTATGTGCCACTAGGTGTGCGTTTCTCTTCAATGGACGTTTTCGACGCCAACTTGTGCAGCTAGGTAGCTGCCATTGGGATTGTGTCCCTACACATTGAAGAAAGAATCCCCTAAATTCATCCGATACTGAACGGAATCGAACCCCCGTTACAAGGGTTCCTCAAAGGCGGCACCCCGACGCCCCAGCCGGCACCGCCACACTTGTACTGTGTGCCACTTTTCAATAAACCTCTTTGACGTCAACGCTTAAGCTAGGATTGCCATGAATGCACTGGGCGTGTGCCGTTTTTTCATGAACCTCTCGCCTACTTGGGTCACTGACTAAGAGTCACTGGGTGTGCAACAAGCGACGGAACGATTCTGAGCATTCGCAGGCACCGGCGCGCCATGTTTCGCGTCTCGGAGGCCACGCGAGGACTTCTAGACAGTGCTACTAGATGGCGCAGCGCGTCCACTAAAAAAAAAGAGAGAGAGAGAGGACCCCGCTTGCTCCACGACGCGTTTGTAAACGTTCGCGCGAACGAGCGCGCCAGGCATTTCGGAGGCTACGCGCAGGCTTCGTGGTGGCTCCGTCAGATGGTGTTGATTGTTGTTAAGGAAGCGCAATGGAGGAGTCCCACTGCAGTGCACGCCTCATACGCTACTCATTTTGGGGGTGGCAATACGTGATGTTGCTATGTTTTTTTCACTGCTAAACGCATTAGCACCGACAATCACCGTGAGATGTGCTCTGCGGAATTTTCCATAATGAGAAAAATGTTCCTTTTGGCTTGTAGAAAACGTGCATGTATTAGTGTAACGCAGACCCAATCATATCTTCAAGAATTCATCTTGCTCTAATGGCTATCCATTTACAAACGAGAAAACACTGGCAAAGCGTGAGATGGAAATTCAAGGCGGTCAGCAAAACGAGAACAAGGTAGAAGCGTGCGCCAACGTTTCGACAAGTGCACTTGTCTTTTTCAAGGTTTCGCATTGAAAAAGACACGTTCACTTGTCAAAACGTTGGCTCCCGCTTTTACCTTGTTCGCGTTTGGCTCATTATCAATTTGAAGGACATTTACGATGAATGTGACAATACACCTCATTGGTACCACATCTTGGTCACGTGTTTATCCGTGCAAACTGTCTAGTGAAAAGTATTCTTTTAAAGAACTCCCCGGAAGTGTGTACAGCGCCTTCTTTGTGACACTTAAGGGTGTGTAATAATATCTGATACACATCTGTCAGTACTTTACACATGAGGGGTTGGCATCACTGTTTCATGGCATCTATAAATATGAATATCAATAGTTCCTGTATGAGGTGATGCTTCATAATACTGTGTAACTGTAATAAATATATCGAAGAAAGCATTTCTGTCCCAATGCTTAGAGCATCGGACAGTTGCGCCTCGCATGCAGACGTTAAAATCCCAACATCGGATACACTTGTTTCTGTCTTCAAGAGTGACATCCATCTTACTCGACAGGAAATCGACCATTGACAAACCGACCTATGCGAAACCGTGGGATGGTTTGCAAACAATGCTTCGCTTTAAGAAAATGTTGCGGCGTAATGGTTCGAGCATGTGGCTGGTGTGCTTTGTGGCCGAGGCTCAAAATCCGTGGTTGGACGTCTTTTTTTTTAATGCCGAGCAGGAATCTACTCGGGCATAACCCACTCAGTGACAGACCGACCAAGCAACCCTGGCGGAACTACAGGAAGGTAGGCAAAGAAATCATCGCTTTAAAATAAGCAAATAAATACAAGGCGATCTGAAGGTTGTCCCATTGCGTGAAATGGGTGCGCGATAGCACATGCGCAAGCGTGCGTTTCCTATAAGCCAGACACGAAGGAATTAACATATGCAAGTCCACAGCATTTCATTAACCACTACACGAAAGCTTTGTTTCACAGAATCTACATTATCTTTCTACAAAGAAAATATGCGACAACTGACGGGGCCATTTTGCTCTTATTTCTGTCCTAAGCATTGGCGTGTGGTGGGAACTGAGCACCTGTTCAGAGTGTACAATGCAGGCAAAATTTTATTTTCTCGCCGTTTTCTCATTCTTCATTTGTGTTCGCTCGTCCTGCCCTTCCAACAGTAGCTCGTCCACCCTATATAATGTCGCTTGCACGGGAGATGCATTCCAAAAATACTCTTCGTGGCACTGAACCTACACGGCGCAAGGTTGTCCCCATGAAGAGTACCAGGTGCGTGGTATTCTTCATATCTATTGCCATGATTGACTTTCTGCGTTCAGGATAATAATCAGAAATTACTCACGACAAGGTTTACATATACAGTGCGCGCTCAAAGGAATCTCTAAACGCACATCTCACAATCTATTAGCGCATTATTTTCGGGCTTCTGATATTTTTCCAAGGGACTTATATCTGAGCTAGCTCAATTTTAGTACATTTTGGTATGAGCTGCTGATATTTGATGGTCGCAGTAACGAGACGAGACAGATGCATCCAATGTGAATAAAAACAGGATTGGCTTTTCCTTTATTTCTTGTACCCCCAGTCGTGTTCTATCTCATCTCTGTCGGCCTTTCTTAATTTCCTTGCCTTGTCACTGTATATGGTGCAACTTAAGTCTCGTCCCACTATAAATATTCGTAATGCATGCAGGAATGCATCCGTTGTCTTGTCCACAACACCCGCCGCAGTTTCTCAGTGGCCATGGTGTTGGGCTGCTAAGCACGAGGTCGTGGGATCTAATCCCGGCCACGGCAGCCGCATTTCGATGGGGGTGAAATGCGAAAACACCCTTGTACTTAGATTTAGGTGCACGTTAAAGAACCACAGGTGGTATAAATTTCTGGAGTCCCCCCCTACGGCGTGCCTCATTATCAGAAAGTGGTTTCGGCACGTAAAACCCCATGATTTAATTTCATTTTTTTGTCCACAACTTCAAGATGTAGCACTCGGGTAATAGCGTATACAAATATTGAAACAGACTATTTTTAGAGCATTTTCTCGCGTCTTTTATAAGCATCAGATCCGTCAAATCCGCACCGATCACTTCAATTTGTTGTCGCTCGTTGACTCTGTCACCAGAAACTCCGGCTTTTTCTTGGTGCCGCAGGTGGCATCAAATTGTTGGCGATTTAGACATACATGAATTACCGTCTTCACCAGCTGTCTTCCTTGTATTATGCAGTACTGAGTTCGAAGCTGCACTAATGTGACACGTATTGTTTCCTCCATGTTGCGTGTATTGATGAATATGGCGTACCAGCACCTTTGTACCATTCGTCCAATTTCGTAGCACAATAGGATGTCTTTCGCTTTATGTTATTCTGTTTTCATATAGGCTACACTTGGGTCTCACGAGACCTCGCGAGTCTTCAACGATTTTCGTACCATGAAGAAGCATACTTGTTGCATTACCAGGACTGACCCTGTATCCTTCAAAGCACGCTTATGAATATTATTTCCATGATTCATCACAACTAAACCTTACTGCGCACCTAAGTAAATACTTTTAGCGATGTTGTATAGCTTTGTTGTTTTTCGTTTATTTGTTTATTTTGTATTGCGTTAACATTGTTAGATACTTGTTCTTTCATCTTCACCAGCTACCATTTGTATAATTTCTTCGTACTCCTTTTGCTACTTCACACTGTCGTTTAGTATGATTTATCGCGTTATTTATGTTGTCAGATATTTGTTCTTTCATGTTAACTCGCTAACAATATATAATTTCTTTGTACTCCTTTCCATTCTTTTTGCTATATGACTGTATCCTCCCCTCACGCAATCCTCCTCCGGGAGTTTGTGAGGTAACTGAATTAATAAATAAATATCTTCTCGCACGGGTTCTTGGTCCAGATTTATTACGGTCCCCCCGTCTCTCATTCTTCTCTTTCGCAAAACTCAGGTCTCCCATGATCGGCCTCTATTTTCCTGTATTGCGGATGTACCTGAGACCCCAAGATGTCTACTCTGAGTAGTCATATGTATCTGCCATACTTCTCCGCGTGAATCAATGTCACAGTTGACGGGCATGTATTAGCGCGTACACCTTTCACCATTCTCGCTGTCTTCTCCTTCGAATTGCTCTGTCGCTTTCCTTTCCATACACACACACACACACAGACACACACACACACACACACACACACACACACAGACACACACACAGACACACACACACACACACACACACACACACACACACACACACACACACACACACACACACACACACACACACACACACACACACACACGCACGCACGCACGCACGCACGCACGCACGCACGCACGCACGCACGCCCACACAAAAAAACATTTTAGAACACGCCACCATAATTATGAATGTATCAAACGCTCTGCGCTAACACTTCTACTCATGAAATCAGCTGGGTTTTCTTCCCTTGCAACGTATTTCCACTCTGACAGTTTTTTTTGTATGTTCTTCGCTATATTTTCGCCAAAGATGACTCGTTTCGTCTTTCCCTATAATAAGCTTAGAACAATGAGTGGGTCTGTCCATTATCATTCATTTAGCTTTCTCAGAAAACCACAGCTAATGCATTGAGAGAGGCGTGCAAATAGCGTTGAAGCCATTAGCTCGATTCTTAGCAACGACATTTCTTTAATTCGAGCTATTTGTCTTCTTGAGATGAGTGACTCAGCCTGTTTTTAGTTGTCGTACGTATTTATCAAGTAGTCTGCTGCCCCAAAGCGTATGGGCTTGCATGAAATACAAATGAAGATTCATGTAAGAGGGCGGCTGTCCTCGTTAATATAAAACCATGCAGGTATGCTGATGTGTTGAACTAATTGTATCCCTTGAATAATGTTCCTCCAAGGCACCGTTTCACATTCCTGTGGCAGTCAGTCGTCCTAAGATATTCTCTTCCTCCACATGTTTCATATTTCTGACATAGCTGTCACAGTGAATGAGCGACGCCAAGCGGATCCTATATTCTTGCTGTAAGCTGCCAGCACTTGCTTCTTCATAATTTCACTCCTCGTATCAAAGCTTTTTATGCCGAAAAATGGAAAGTACAATGCGTTTTCCTTTAAATTCCATTTGATGCTCAGCCTTGAGGTTTCCATGCCTGTTTTTCTCGCTTGTAAGTTGATAGTTCGATGTAATCGAGGCTCCTTCGTCTTGAACTTTCCCAGTGCCACTGACGCCTCTTCAAAAATATCTTTTGACTGTATGTGACGTTTTTCGACTTCTTCTGGTGAGTTGGCTCCCAATATTACGTCGGAACATGTGGGGATGCGGTGCGACCAGGCTTACGGCTACTCATGTTCCGACAGGCCACAGTCTACCAGGACGACGGATTGGCCACAGAACACGGATGAGATGAGGCCCACGAGCGAACCTACGGGATATCGACAGAAACGAGCGGAATTGACAAAGGGAACGCCTAAGCCACGAATGACGTCTAACTGCTAGAATTTGTACGCGTCAACCAGTTTGTGCAGTTATTCTAGACGGCCAGCGAGTTTAATTTGAAGAAGCGAAAGATGCTGGGGATGCAAATTACAATCCTAGTGAGCGATGCTGAAAAAAAAACTGGAGGATAATCAAGATCTTACGATATCGCTGACAGCCACCCAGAATAAAGGCGTTGGAGACTCGCTAAAGAAAGTGGACAAGCAGATGGAGTAGTTCACAAAACCTGAAAGAGCTTACTTAACGTTGGCGAAGGTCACTGAGTAGGAGTTCAAAGCAAGTGCTCTGTACAGCGTCAGCGCACACCTTTCTCGGCAAGAAGTGAGGGAAAAAGCGAGGGATCAACCCAACGTTAATGATGAAGCTAGGCAACCGCAGCAACCAACAATAGTCAAACTAACAAAACTAGAAATAATGATGATTGTTTACTTTTTCTTTATGGATATTGTCACTTTTTAGAAGACCTTAGAATGGTGGGCATACAAGATATAAGTGAACACCTTTGAGCACAGCAAACCTAATTCTCAAAGTTATAAATCAATTCATAAATAAATCATCAGTCAAGATCACCTAACCGAAAGCCAAATATAAGGAAGAAATGCTACAGAAAGATATAACGCAGTGCAAAAGATGTTATAAAAGTAAGGATGAGTTTCAAAGATTTGTACTAAACGAGAAGAAGAGAGGGGGTTGACCGAGGGGTCTGATTTTTATTAGTCATTAGTCGATTTTATTAGCTTCTTATGAAAAGCTTTTTAGTGACATTTGTGATAGTGCATCATTAGTAAGGTAATTGCAGTTTGTTGTCGTTCTGGGGAAACGGGAATACTTCTAACAGTTAATTACTCCGTTGATTGGTGTCACTATAAAATCGTGCCATTGTCACTATAAAATCGTGCCATTGTCTTGTGCAATAACCAGAGGAGTGTGGTGTAATGTTGGATGTGTTTGAATATTATTTACCTACGAATAATTGAAAGAAGAATTTTAAGCGACAGATGGTGGTTTCTATGGGAGACAAGAAAATAAGTAGTTGAGTGACAGGTGAATGGCTATATGAGTTGTGAATAAACCGTACTGCTTTCTTTTGAACTCTCTCAAATAGCAGTGATGGTGATAAAAAAATGGACGATATATTGACGGGAATTTGAAAGAGTTGTACGCGAAAGAACAGACTTGAACCCAAGCAATTGCAGCCATTCAACCATGAAAATGGAATGGCAGCGAAAGTTGACGAAAGTCAAAGGTCTCAAACGAAAAGTAAAGTGCTTTCGATGCCATTCAATCTTCACAGAGTGGAATGCTTGTCGTTGCTCGTTCGGAGGTGCCCGGGCTCGCGATTGTCGCTTTCGTTCAGCATCGCGGGAACATTCTACGTCGGTAGTCATTTCGCGCCGGTGCCGTTTACATTCTCATTGCTGTTCCCTGTGGCGCTCCTCATGCGGACGTTGTTCTTCAGATGTGCGAACTATACGTGTCCGCCACATACATATCACAGCTGTTTTTAGCGCCGATACCTCTGCTGCCTATATACTTCGATAACCTTGACGTCACGCTATTTTTCACGGCAAGCGTTCTAATCTGTAGCGCATTTTGACATCTACGATCCCGCACTGCCCCGCAAGTGACCACAACAAAGCAAACAGTCAAACCCATTGTGTATGGGTTTTTTGAAGTCCCTAAGCCCTTTTCTGCTGCCGGACGCCGAAAAAACTGTATAAGGTTAGTCATATAGATGTTTCCCTGTAAAAAAATAAATGTGCCTACCTTCTATCATGAATCACCAGAAAAGCAACAGGTTCCGTGGAGGGAATACAATTTTCCTGCAGCAACTATGGGAAACTCATCAATACTGAAGCAGTGGTACGGAAAATTGAGCTGTTGGTAGAAATGCACATGAAAGAATTAAGTGATTTGAAAACAGCAGCAACCTGCAAGGACCATGACGGTTTAATAAAACTCTCAGAAAAGTTGCAGGTGCACCTACGTGGATTGGAATGCCTAGGCTTAAATAGCGACTCCTATGCGTCAATGTTGCTTCCGATCGTGGAAAGAGCTTTGCCACTGGATATATACATTAGATGCTAGTTTAAACAACGAAACGTCCTCAATAGGTCATCAACAAAATATCACAATCTGGCTTCGTGTCAACAAGACACTCTTAGGTGTTTGATGAAATATCTAGATTGTTGAGAGTGATTGTCCACAGAAAGGAAAGAAAGCGTCGGCAGCAGATCAGAGATTAGGCAATACGCATGAACGGTTAATTTTCAAAGTAAAGCCGCAAATGTTTGAATATTTTGCGAGAATACTACTCATTATACGGATGGTTGTAGGAAAACGATACCTCATGAAGACAAAAAATACGAAGTTCAATGAGGCAAATGTTTCCTGTGTACGAGGCCTTGCTATACTGCTAAAATATTTAAAGCGAACATTAATGTGAAATATGCCAAAAATGGCTTGCGACGTCTACGTGCCGAAGGAAAGAACTGACAGCGCTTTGTAGAGCAGCTGCTCCTCGTGATGGTGATAGCAAAGGAAAATTTATATTTACCAGGATAATTTTATATTCATACCGACTGGAGTTGCATTAGCACAAGGTCGAAAGCGATCATGTTATTGTAGCGTTCTGCTGAATAGTGGCACTGAAGATCATTCATTCTCAAGAAGCTTCTCTGAGAAACTTCGCTGTAAATTTATAGAGAGGAAAAGGTGGAACGTGTCACGACATTAAAGCAGCAAAGTGAGGCAGCTTCTGTCACAAAACCACAAAGTTCCAGCACAGGTGAAGACGGCAGGTGTCAATACCCGGCTGCAGCAAGGAGTCAGCGTATGGTACAAAACTACGCGGACTTTTAGTTCACGAGGGCAAGGCTGCGAGTGTCAACGAATGGCAGAAGCATGGATAGGCAGCGTCTCGCACAAAGCCACGCACACTTCCAGCGCAGAAGCGCAGGTCGGAAGCGTCAGCACATGGGTGCGGTAAAAAAGAGGTCGCGTATTACATGAAACCACGCGCACTTGTGGTGCAGAAGGACAAGGCGGCACGTGCGAGCATATGGCAACCGCAAGATGAGGCAGCATATGTTACAAACCACTACCAGTAGCAGCACAATGACATTTAAGGCAGGAGCACATGGGAGCAGAGGGAATAGCTGCATGTGTAACCAAATACTGCCCAAAATACTGTGAAAGCCTAGCGTTGCAGGCGACATGCGTGAAACACGGCTCTTTCCATGTGCTGTAGCTGCCCGTTGCAAGCAATAGAAAGTATAACAATTTGTCTTTCACTAATAGTTCCACCGCAAATATAGTGCACGCATGGGTCGATGTGCCATACGCTACGATCATGTGCTGCTGGAAGCATGCGGGCGCTCGCCGCTGCCGCCGCCGCCGCCGTGGTGGTGGTAGTCGTCGTACAAGTATAAATATCGCCCAGACGGCTCACCTACGCCAAGGTACAGGTTGTGCGGTGCCGCATACGCTGTCACAATAGTTCCTGCTTTTTAGAATGCTAACTCTACTACTCCAGATACAAACCTAGAAAACGCCTGGTTCCGTAAATCCGAACTTCTATCGAAGCTCAAACTGGGCATTAGCCTGCCACTACCGGCCACTAACGGCATATTGTTACGCGAAGGACGTGTCAGTAAGATGAGCAACTATTTACAGGTTATATTTACAACGGTTGCAGCGCCGACCGGTTAGATTCACAGCGCGAGCCCAGTTCGTTTTTCCTCCTCTTTTCTGGAGTGATGGCGCCCACGCGCCTCGTTCAAACAAACATATACCGCATGCGTGTAGCAATACTTTTACTTGTCTTGACAATGCGTAGCGTTCAAGAATTCGTTTGCAGCATCTTCGGCAATGGCAACACAGTCATTATTATTGTTTAATGTGTTTGATCCCTCGAAAAAAATGGCTGTGGCTTAGCTAAGGTTAAGCCCAGGATGCGAAGCATACTAGCCTTTATTTTAGTTGTTGAACCACTGTTTAGCCTGGTGAACTTCTGTTGCTTGGCTATATTTGGTTCGGCTAGACGAAGAAACAACTCATGCGTTACTCTGCTTCGCCTTCAAGAGTGGAACGCGACAGCGTTCCCGTCGACCCGCCAAGGGGTGTTAGACAAAGGGCTACGGCGCAGCGACTACGCGCCCCGCATTGGACGCGGTGAGCGTCGGGCAACGCAGCGTTCGGCGCGGCAACGAAATGTGCGCCTGAGCAAGCGACGCACGCCTGAGCCTTAGAAACAGCTGGTTTCTAAGGCAACACCGCATTCACTAGAGGCGCTTTTGTACCGCTTTGAAGCATCGTACTCGTGGCTCAGTGGTAGCGTCTCCGTCTCACACTCCGGAGACGCTGGTTCGATTCCCACCCAGCCCATCTTGCAAGAGTTGAGCCAAAGCCACCTAGAAACAAGCACAGCTGCTTATATGACGGCGCGAGTTGGAGCCCCGTTTCTCCTCTGTCGTGACGTCACGGTGTCACGTGGTCAGCCTTGAAGGCGACGCCGCGAGCGTCGGCGCGAGTTGGAGCCCCGTTTTTCCTCTGTCGTGACGTCACGGTGTCACGTGGTATGGCATGGGGTCACTAAAGGTCATTGAAGGCGACACCGCCGCGCCTGAGGAGCTGGGTTGAGCTCTAGTAATATGCTTCGCATAAAAATCTATAAGGAGGAGGCCAAGCTGAAAAAGTGAGCCCCCCCCCCCCCGTACGAAATTTCTGGCTACGCCACTGAACCATTCATACCGTTCAAGAAACTTCGGTTACATGCAGGCGCGTCCTGCGTCGAGCGATAACGATTAATATTTGTAAGTCGGTGAAAATGTGGTCACCAGAGAAATATAAATAAGCACACGTGTCGATGTGCCATGGGTACCTAAGCGCAAATCCACAGAATAACAAATGATAATGTGCAGAAGTAAAGATTCCCGTTTCCATGTTTTGTTATTGAACGTTTCTTTCGTTTATAAAATGAAGGAACATCGCGAATCCTTCCAAGCGAAGCGTGTTTGCTTTCCAACAAAGCTAGAAAATGTAAACGCAATGAATACCGTGACCTAACGAAATGGTTGAGACTACGCGCGCTTGCGCAAGATAAGAATTAATTTGGCCTCTACTGCATCAAGGGTATTCGGTCTATTACAGGAAGCAAGATTCCAGAAGGAATAGTCATCTAGCAATAGCACATCGTTGCTTCGTTCTCTATGAGCGTGCGCTTACTGTAGTTGATAGTCAATGAGAAAGCGCATGATTTATTTCCCGCAAATATATATTGAATAATAACTGCACTTCAGTACAACAAAGGAGTAAACAAGCCGACGCTTCCCGATCAGTCTCAACTTGTCGGGGCTTGCTACTGAAACGCTCCCGTATCCTACTGTAAGCTTGCCTATACTTCACCGCAACAACTAATTTGCTAGTTAGATGACAACCGACTCCACAAAGCAATTCTTGAAGTCATGCACAAGAAAAGCCTTACAGTACCGATAAAATAAACAACAAACAATATTTCTTAAGTAATACTATTGTCAAAATATCTATTACACCATTTCAGAATTCGTTTACCACCGGGAAAGCAGATGATGATCTTGTTCGCCTTGATACTAATCCTTACGCCGCAATATTCATTCTCAGAAATTCCTGCGCTGAAATTTGATAAAGGTAAGTTCGGTATCTATGTCTTCTTACTGTGTTTGAAAAACAAAATTTTTTTCATCGTCTATAGTAACCTAACTTTCTTGTATTTAGTTGGATGTGCAGAATGTGGTTCCACACAGTGGAGGCGCTTCAATTAAATTGAATGCTCCATTTGTGCTTACAGTGCTGCAGACGACTGAATTTCTATTTTTTTAGTGAGTTAGAGAAAGCTCACGAATATAGAGCGGAGCAAAAATAGCTCCTCCGCAGTTGGTATAGGTATAGCGCTGTTTTTTCCTGCTCAATGTGTTCACTTCCGATTCTCGTCTGCAGTTTTTACGTTTGAAATGTGGCCGTCACACAACGAGGTTCGCCAGAGCCATTGTAGCTATATGAGGCCAGCAGCAACTAAATTTGGACGACTCAGTTAGCCGGTAGAGGACACTTCGTTATCTGAACATAAAGTGGCCTCCACCGCGCAATTCTTTTATTACTGCCTCCCTCGAGAATCGGGCAGTTATCCTTCTTCCCTTACTCTCCGACCACTGGGAAGCAGGTAATAAAGGCGGCGGTCTTTATTCAGCAGTGGGTGCTAATAATATAATGAACCCAATAGGCTGTCGTTGGAAACTCAAACTAACCACCTTCCACAAGCGAACCCTCCTGAATGATGCTAGCTTCGATGTGCCTTTTGAGATATTATCGCGGGTTACGTAGGGTACCCTCGGGAGAGTGGTCAGGTGAGCTCGTGAGGCAGAAACAAAACTCACTAGCGCGCATGTCTTCTTCAACGAAAAATTCCAGACCAAAGAGTATACGAGGTAGGATTTCTACTTCATCAGCCATAGCCATAATGTTGAGAAATTCTGAAGCATTAGCGAAATAGTAGCATGTGCAGATTAGAGTAAAGAGCAATACAGTCGATTCCCGTTAATTGGTTGCGGTTAATTCGGTTTTTTGTTCCGTGCGGACATGCTAAAAAGTCTCGGCAAGAAACCATACATTGTTATGGAAAAAAACTCCTTCATTCCAGCACGATATCTTGCCACATCGGCTAATTTGATTTTCACCAACCCGTACTCGCATCCCCTCAAGGGTGTAGTGGTTGTTATAGTTTGAAAACAGAATAAACATAAACTTCGTAAGCGATTAAGTTACCAGAAAGCCCTGACAGCAGGCACATAACATTTCTGACTGCATCTAGTCCCATTAATAGCATCAACATAAAAGGTAAATCTAGTAGCAGTCAGGAGTAATCTGGAAAAATTTAGGCTAATGCCAATGAAGAAATATGAGGCTGTAGAACTGGAGCTGATTGCCGCGAGACAGACGTCTGTCACAGTACGCCGGCATCGATGAAGAAGACCTAATAGTTGCTCCTCGCCATCTTGGCTACTGTGACTCCAGGGCTGCTCGCCTTACTTCTAAATATTTGTAAATATACGTTTTTGGTACAACATTTGTGGTAGAAGAGGTGGGTACGCTTCCTGTTCATCAACATCATCCCAGCACGGAACTCCGCAGCGGTCGCCGCGTTGTTCCCTCGGCGATGGCCACTGAAACACCGACAGCGCCGGAATTTACCGCGCAGCAGCCGTCCCCGCCGTCTGTCATCTTCTCGCTTCCAAAAGATCCGGGCAGCTTCTGTGGCCCACATGACGTGGACGTTGAGGATTGGATTTCATGGTACGAGTGTGTCAGCAAAGAGAACACGTGGGACGATACACTTATGCTGGCAAATGTGGTATTTGATCTGATGAGAACCGCACGCGTCTGATACGCGACGCGTGAGCACGATTTCACCAGGTGGCACCTATGCAAAGAAAAACTGAACGACTTGTTCGGCAAGCCCCTTTTTGGCTGCTAGCCGCCAAAAAGGCGCTTTGCTCATGCGCGCAGGGTTCTACTGAGTCATGCATTTAGTATATTCAGGATATTCTAGCGCTGTGACGCAATGTTGACTGTAATATGACCGAAGCCAACAACATTGGGCACATATTCAAAGGTATCGCCGAGGACGCATTCCACCTCTTGGTATTCAGGAACTGTGCTACCGTGGATGCCAGTGTGAAAAAGTGTCGGCGACTCGAACAAGCAAAATGTCGCCGTATTGCCCAGTAAATAACCAGGCTCCCCAATACTACCGCATCGCCATCATGCGCAGAACCACGACCGACTTTACAATCGCCTGCTTATGAAACTTTGACACGTATTGGCCGTCGTGAAATAGAAGCAATGTCACCAGTCCCTCTTGTGCCGGATATCTTGACTGCCAACCAGCCCACGGCTTTCATGATTCAAGCTGTGGTTCGACAGGAGGTCGCCAATTTGGGACTCTCCTCTGTCTGCATCGTGCACATTCCACCAGTCACACCAGTCACACCATCAGTTCCACAAGCCGCACCAAGAGGCCAGTCCTTTTACTCGCATCAAACGGCAAGTTCGGTCAGTTTGTTGGGATTCATAGTAAGGTTCGTTACAGCGTAGCACAAGGCGAGGACAAAAGAAGGTTTCCTCGTGTCATCGTTTTGTGCCTTCTTTCGTCTTCGTCTTGTGTTTCGCTGTAACGTACCTTACTATGAATCCTTTTGCTTGCGATACCGCAACTCCGCTGAGTGGAGGTCGCCGGATGATTGCCCAATCTGTTTCGCGTGCTCTCGAGCTGGGCAATTTTATGTGGCACTTTTGGAGCCGTCGGACTTCTTCGCCTGGCTGGAGAACCCAGAACCCTCGTCCGAATGGCTATTTCCGTACAACATCGACGCGCTCTCTACCGACTGACATGCCCGATGTCGAAAGTCGCATCTATGTGTATAGCATGTTACCATCACCGAGCAACCGCCGAACTCGCTCACCGCAAGCCCGCCGTTTCCGGCCGCTTAACCACCCTGGACGCTACGCACTGGATAACTAACGAATGCAGCGGCCGGAGTTAACGCTGCATTCTTGACACGGCTTCGAAATCCTCGTCTTACTGTTGATACCCGTGCTAATTTTCTCAAAGTCCAAGTCGACGGTGTTACTGCCACGGCACCGGTGCACAAATCTTGGTGATGAGGGCTAGTCTTCGTGAGGCGCTGAAGAAAGTCCTGACACCTGCCATGCCACGTGCAGTAAAAGACACCGATGGAAGCGCACCCACATTGTCTGAACATGTACTGTCCGCGTCACTATATCTGGCCATCGGACAAGTGCTCTGTTTCATGTGTTTGAGCAGTGCCCATACGACGTGAATTTGGGCATTGTCTCTTTGTTCACACATTCAGCCCTCGTCGACTGTGGCGCCGGTGTCCTTCAACTTGAACACCCTTCTGTCCCAGAGACTATTGCTGCTGTGTCTACGCAACTGTGTACTCTAGCGTTCCCGGTATTGAATTTTTTACACCCTCTGCTTCTGTCACTGACGGGGATTACGTTGCATGCCCTATTATTGACGTTGTCTTGGCACACAGTGTGAACCTACCACACGCAGTTGTCCAAATTATGAACAATGAAGCTTAATTGCCTGTGCTCAACCTCTGCGTATCCGCCCATGCTCCACGGTCAGGAATCACGCTTTCAACGTTGTCATCCCTAAACGACTGGCAGATCACGCTAACATCTGAAGCCCCTTTACGTCCTATGTGCGCAGCAGGATCCATCACCTTGTCCACCAGTGAATTCGACAAAATGATAGCCGTGGAGCTTTTACTTGTACACGCTGCGCATGCGCGAAAGAAAAATAGAGAAACAGAGGTGCGCGATTAGCCAGCACCACCTAGATAGCACAAGGTCTGTATACTCTGATCCATGATGTCACGTTACCTGGCCCAAAATTTCCCCTGACAAGGCTAGCATGACAAAATCGATGATGTCAAAATCGCTGTTTCCTACTCGGGAGCATCCACATTATATTCTGTGGCGGTCGGGCCAGGTAACATGACGTCTGGATGGGAGTGAAAAGGCCTTGTGCTATCCTGGTGGTGTTGGATTAAACGCACCAGTAGTAACGTCGTCGCTCTCCGTCGTAGCCGAGCACGCGTGCAGCAGTTTTTCTCCTACTCCGAAATGGGTATGCCACGCGTCATGCGTTCTCTTTAGAAACAGGCAGCTTTCGATTAGCAACGCCGCGAGCAGAACTTGGGACGAGCTCGTATAAACCATAGAGACGCTGCAGCCCGGGCATAACAGTCTCGTGCACTCGAGCGCAAGCAGCAACTGCGTACAGAGGATCCGGCAGCCTACCAAGCTGTCATTTCATTAACTGTCGGGATTAACCAAATGATAAACACTGCGGCCGCACGTTTCAGCTTCACTGGTTAACCATCTGTATGCAGTGTTTAAATATCGCGTGGAGCAATAACTCAATTCGGCCTGGACAAGTATATTAGCCGAAAACGCGGAAATAATGTGCACAGCAGATTGCGACGCGCCGTTAGGTTAAAAATAGCCAATATTTATCATTATAATTATTTAGTTTTTAACACGATGCCATTGTACAATGAAAGCCGAGAAGTAGTGAAGTGTTGCCACCTTAGAAAAAATCCTAAAATAGGCCTACTTTCGAAATATCCCCCATATAGTCAGTATAAGCTACATTGCTGCTCCAGTTGGGATCGTTTCAAACTGCTCTTCCCTACTGATAAGCTTCGATTTCGCAACGTATGCTCTAAATGGAATACTTAAACTGTTCCATTAGGGTTCTTATAACTAAGCACTTCTACGTTGCGAATACCCTCTGGTGTAATTTATGCTTCATGCTACACTACAGAAATCACATAGCGCAACCTGTCAAAGGTAATTTACTACAATTATATAAAAGTGTTAGGGTAATATAGTAGAAAGTATGGCGCCCCTTCTTTCGTAAACGCGTGCAGCTTAAAAGTTTCAGTTTTAGTGCAGTAGAAGAAGGCTTTATGCATGCTGATGTGTGCATTATTATGTAAAGTGGAAAGAAAAAAATTGCACACCCACCATTTACTAAAGAAAAACTGAGCAACGCTTCTGCCTTTTTTGTCCGTTATTCATGCCTTATATAAATTGTATTGTACCACAGAATCCCAAATACGAACGCCCGCCTAATCATCGGCATTCCCTGCGTCACATCCAATGCGTGCAGATGCCCCTAGAGGTGAGATGAGCTGGCACGTGAGAAAACACGATGCGCTGTTCGCTAAGCCGGAAGCCGTCTCGCAGAGCTATAAAAACTAGATAAGTGACACGATATAGGTCAGTTCTCTTGTTTCTTTATGCTTGTAGAGAGGTGTTGTCATCTTACAGGGTGGGTGACAAGGAATCTTTCGGAAATTTATTTTTCGAATTGTTCTTACTACTTGACGATTTAAACCTGCATCGGTAAATGGACCAAATAATCATGTGACTAATTGATCAGCCAGGGGAGAAGCATGCAGGCACTGTACTGCGAAAAACGTCAGTTGAAATGGCTGATTTGAAAACGTCAGCAAGAAGAAAAAGGCCAGTAACTATTGTTCTTAGAAGGTTGTGGGTATTATGTGGCTGGGCAAACAGCAAAAGGTGCGGAACGCGGCTGTTCGCTGCACAACAACAGAATAGTAAGGGCAGCAACCGGAGCATAGTCGTCTGCTTTGATACACCCCTTCGCCGACCTTCTATGGGAAAATACTTCCGCTGAACGCAACGCCGAGTTTTGTTATTGGAAGGACATTGATAAAATGGCAATGATACAATTACCGAACGAATACTCAAATGGTCATTTCTTTCATACTTCATATCTAGTGCATCCTATCAAGTTGCTGCCTTGGCCGAGCATCTGTGTATATTGCAAATGGTAAATGACGTTTGCCTCCGCATGTTTAATATAATGCGCGGCTTTTTTTGTGATAGATATATTGTTTCACGAAGACTGTAAGCCAAGTATATTTCATTTTAATATTGCAGTAATTATACCCATGAGAGCAGCATTCCCGGCAAGTTAGTAATCCATTACTTAAATGATATTGCGCGACAAAAAAACGACACGGACGCTAGGTGTGTCTTCTTATCTCAATTGTGCTAGGTGTGTCGTCTTCTCTCACCTCCGTGTCGTTTTTTTGCAGCGCAATATCCTTTAACTAATTTTAACCAGTAATTCACAAAACCTACAGAAAAAAAGCTGGTAGCTAACGTAAAAATGTTTGTACTCACATGTATATCTTTACTATTTTAGCTGTTTGACGAAACTTTCTCTTTTTCTTTCGCCAGAGTAATGTTGCAGAGTGCTGAGATCCTTGCGTTTGATCGATGTCTAATAGCCGACATAAAGGATTTCGTTGTCATGGAAATTATTCACTTGCAGGACGCTGTGACTACGACAGTCATTCACTGAGTGAAGGAGGGTCTTTACGCCTTGGCACCCCATGCGTGAGGTTGGTCTGCCGCTACAATAAAAGGGAATTATTGGTCAATGGGTAAGAATTTCTTTTGATTTAAATGGTTCTGGAAGCGCTGGCACAAAAGATGTTAGCGTCATTTAAATGTGCAAATACTTGACGTATCAGGCCATGTAATTTTAGAATTTATGTTTTAGTGCAGTGCTGAGCGAAGTTTACCTTCATTTGATAGAGCCGTAATAAACATTGTTCGACAAAAGTATCATAGTGAAAGATCAAGAAATAGAGAGAATATTTTGCAAAACTTAAGAGTCATGGATAATTATTGTAGACATCGTTCATTACTGAAAATAACCTGGTCAGGAGATCAAGTAAAACGCGATCGTTCACAGTACGGCATTTGTCGCAAAAGCCGCTCAGTTCTTCTCGCAAAGATTATCATAGCAGTCTTCAGTGTTAGCAAAAATGCATTGTCAACATACCACCATCGTTATCACCTTGACGTGATATTTGCCGTTCTCGCCTTTGGATAGTCGACATTGTCATCATATCACCGCCGTCATTCTGTCACTAATATCACTTGCGTTAGAAGTAGACATGAGAGCAATATTGCATGATTTATTGCTCTGAGCTGAAACTGAATGGGCAGGTAAAACATACACATGTTTTGTGTGTTTATTACAACAAAAGAGCAGATGTACACAAATGTGAAATTGAAAACGTCCATTGAATTGAAAACGTCCAAATTGAAATTGAAAACGCCCATTCTGGTATTATAGGATTTCGATCCTGATTACATAATCCCTGATTTAAAGGGGAACTGCCTTCCAATGTGGGTGTGCAGCTCTTACACGAGGGCAACACATACACGAGTATATACGGTAGGCAGGATTCATGGAGCGACGATTGTACAAGACTTCAATATGCAAAATGCCACATTGTTTCAGGAACCATTCAGTGGAGAATGAACTTTAAATGCGAGAGAAATGCGTGAGCATTAACTCGCACCTCTCTGGGGCCTTGGAGCCATGATTTATACAGCTTATCACGTTGTAAATCATTCAGGAGCGCCCTAGAACCACGCCCTGTCTCTATGAGGAGCGAAGTGCATATGACGGTGGTCCGCAGCAATTTTATATATATATATATATATATATATATATATATATATATATATATATATATATATATATATATATATATATATATATATATATATATATATATATATATATATATTGTTTGGACCATAAGAAACCATATATAAGAAAATATATGACGTTGCCACCAATTGAAGTAACAAAATGATAAACTAATGGTAGTGAAAGTGAATGAAAAAAAAATTGACTCCCCGTCGCTGCACCTGAGAGTGTACATGTCCAGCGAAGCTGCCGAAAACCACCACAACTCCTGAGGGGGTACGCAATGCTTTATTACTTTAGAGGAATGGTACTAATGGTAATTTTGGCAGCACGTCGCCGCTCGTCCTACCGCCGTTACTTTTTCCCTTTACCGCTCTTCGTGTTCACGCTGCTCCTCCGGAGTCGTAACTATGCGGTGCGCGCCCATAGCGGTGCTAGAACAACGAAATCTGTTCCGAGGATGGTTGTTTTATATACGAAGGGCTAGAGAAGTCACTTTTCAAGTCGCAAGCTGCCGTCGCCGTGGCAGTTTGCGACGTGGCCTTTGCTGAGATACGAACAGTTGTCTTCGCATTATGCGTGCATTTCTCTTACGAGCTGAGCTTTCGCGGCGACGTTCTGACGTCCACTTTCTGTGGTATTTATGTCTGTCTGCTAGAACTGACCGTAGGAGCTTTGCACACTCTTAAATGTTCTCTTATGCACTGTTTACTTCTACCATGTGGCAGGCTTCCCACTGTGCAACTGACCATAGACCGGAGCAGGCTGCCGTCAGTTGCACTACACACACCCACATACGCCTACACACAGACGCGCTCTTAGCTCTCCCACCCCCTCTCTACATCTACTACGTGACATGCTTCCACACTTTACACGAACATTTTTTTCACTTTGACACTCATAATGCTAACGCATTAAAATAAGCGGCAAGCACCTTGTCAGCTAACAGCCAAGTCTTGGTTTGACAGGGGCTCACCACCTTTCTTGTTCATTTCGTGTTTGTTTGTTTTGACTTAGGCATGTAAGGGCGTATCTAAGATTTATAGGCTATGTCAGGGCGTAATTCGAAAATCCCTCATTGTGCAGCCAGCACCCAGAGCTACTCACCATATTTGTAAACTTCCCAGCTTTAATTGTGCAGCCAAGAGGGTTCGCACCTACCTTACAGACACTTTATAAAGTCCTAGGTCGTTTTTGATTATTAATGGAGTGCTTCCATAATCTATGTATTTCTCAGAACAAATTCGGAAAATATTTCAAGATCGATGGCTCTTCAGAAAACTACAAATGATTTCGACATTGTTCCCCGTTTATGCTCTTCCACGGGCGATGATAATGGTTCTCCTCTTCAACAGCTTCACGGCATTCTACAAATCCAATATGCCAGGGAAACACGCGGGGCTTTGACATTGCTTGATCACGAATAGTAAGGTCCGTGATCTGTCAAAATTACTTTACATGTGGTGCGGTGCAGCTGCACAGTGTCGGTCACGTGAGCATCAGTCGCTGCTTGCTTCTTTAGGATCAACCGCAGCTTCGCCAAGGAGTCACAGGAGGATAACGGTAGAAAATTCTTGCCTTCCGAACCTTGTCACCAGAATCCGCGAACACCACAGGTTGGAAGTAGGATAGAGGCCAGGCCGTTGCTGACGTCTTGAAACCCAGGCCCGTAGCCCGCCACCTTCGCTTCTCTGCTCGGCGCTCCTGACGTCTTGAGGTTCGGACCGTCAACGCGCCAGCCTCGCTTTTTCCACGCCGAACACCGGGGTTCTCCTCGAGAAAAAAAAATGAACCCGTTTGTCTTTCTTCTCTCCTTCTCGTCCCTCTTCCAGAACTAATCGTGTGCCTTCGTGATGGGCTCTTGGCCGAGGTGCCGCGTCCTGCGAGCACGCGCCAAATGCCACTAGTCTTTCTCTTTTAAAGTCACTGAGCATCCACCACACAAAACACGCGCACGTTAGCCTTTACACATGACACCAACCACTCCAAGACTTTTCGTAAGCAGCTTATCAGACAAGTTTAATGCTATTTGCAGTGCATATCCAGTAATACGGCGTACGAACACTATTGGAGTTGCGATTTACCACACTGTGTGAAGCTTCCAAGTGTTTTATCAGTTTGAGTATTTTTATGTTTGCAAGCAGTACGATTTTCATTTTCTTCCTGCTGGGCAAATTGTTTATTTATACGGTAATTCGCTGCTGGGTGTTGAAGATGTAAAATGTTTATTTACCGAAAACTGATGGTAACTGTTGTTGCTTAGAAAAAGTTATGCAGATCAAGCGAACGATCTCGAAAGCTATGTAAGTTCTTGTGTTTTTTGTTGAACATTGATTTTTCATATGTTATAAAACTGTTCGTCTCTGACACCTTTTTTGAAAACGATTACGTGGCTCCCTCAGTGCCAATATATATATATATATATATATATATATATATATATATATATATCGAGAGAGAGAGAGAGAGAGAAAGAGAGAGCCAAAGGCAATATTTTCTCTTGTCATGAGCGTCCATTGGGTGCAGAAGGAATCGCAAAATTTTTCAGGCTCCATTTGATTGCGAAAGCGATTATACGTACATTCCAGGTGCATTTTGCCGTCGCCGTGATGTTCCGCATAGAGTCTAAGAGCGAAAACCGCGTCGCCGCGTGCAGTATGCTGCATGTGCGAGGGAAAGCCTGCGAGGGAAGCCGTGAAGTCCCTTAATCTTTCAAAATTAGCGCCATTCCTAGATCTTTCCGCACCCCCTCCCCCGCTCTCCTCAGCGTTTTCTTCTCGCCGCCTCCTGTCGCCCCAGCCTCCTCTGCTCTCCCATTGGCCGGTCCGGGTGACGTGGAAGCAAGTGTAGCACTTTGTATTTTTCTTTCCAGCGCGCGCCTACCGCCATTGTAGACCCAGTGCGACGAAAGTGCGCGCAAACCGATTGATCGAATGCCTTAGCGGACCAAATCAACTCTGTTAGGGACGAGAAGTTCATTGGGATGCCATGCTGCTGCTCCTTCCGTTGCCGCAACCGACAAGGCGAGTGCAAAAGGCTTTTGTTGACCATCCCACGAGCGCAATGCACAAAGAAAATCGTGGCTGCAGAGCGTCGGGCGGGCTGACTGCGATGATGTTGCTAAAAGCGAATAGCTTTGTGAAGTGTCACGGTTCTTCACTACCTCTTATATTGAACCTAGTTTACGCCTGAATCTTTAAAAAAATGTGCTTGCGTATGTGTCCATACTGTGCGTGGTTTTAGCATGTTTAAGTTTAGCTTTTCTCGATGGTGCTCGCTTTGTTTCATAGGAGTTTGGCCACGACAGTGCTCACGCCTGCAGCGGGTGTGCGACATAGAAGCGACTTTATTCCGGCAATTTTTCAGCTCCGCCAGAGAGAGAGAGAGAGAGAAGAATATAGAGAAAGAATATAGGGAGGTTAACCTGAAGTAGTTCCGTTTGGCTACACTGCACGGGGGAAAGGTTAAAGGGATAAAAAGGGAAAGAGAGTGAAAGGGGGGAGATAGAGAAAAAGAAAGATGAGCACAAACAAAGCGCGTACACCATAGAGCGATAGGGGGCGGCGTTCTTAAACTCTGTCGTGAAGCCCCGAAGACCACAGGAACCTTGATAACGCGAGTGAGACCTTCACCGCGGATGTTATTTCGGAGCACTGACCTAAAGCTTTGAGTTCTGATAAGGGACGATTGTCCAGCTTGTCCAGTATTCTGCACATCACTTGTATCTGTGCGCTATATCACGGGGGGGACACAGATAATATGTGCGAGCGTCGCATCGCTATTGCATGTGTCGCACGCGGAGCTGTTGGCCATTCCAATAAGAAAAGCATACGAGTTCGTAAAGGCGACGCCTAGCTACAGAGGGTAAAGCATGGTCTGTTCACGTTGTCGTAACCCAGGCGGGAAGTGCATTCGTATGTCTGGAGACAAAACGCAGACAACACATGGTGCAAACGTTCGAGTCCCACAGGGGCAAAATACAATTACGGGACATCAATCGCAGCGCAGCCGCAGCGCCTGTTCGCGAAAGTGGAATGAAGACTCGTTGACCACTTTCATGCGCAGATCAGGCGGCATCATCGGCGTGGTCATTCCCGCAGATGTTACAATGTCCTGGAAGCCATTGAAAGATTATGCTGTGTCCCTTGTCATGGCTGTGGTGATATATGTGTCGAATTTCTGAGGCCAGTTGTTCATTGGGTCCGTGGCGCATTGGGTTTTGTATGCACTGAAGGGTTGCCTTGGAGTCACTAAAGACTGCCCATTGTTGCGGTGGTTCCTGCTTAATGATAGAAAGTGCAGCACGGAGTGCCGTGAGTTGTGCAGCCGTCGATGTGGTCACACATGATGTTTTGAATACTATTTCTTCATATTTTGCCGGGATGATGGCTTCAGCAGCAGTGCTGTTGAGTTTTACCGAACGATCTGTGCAGACATGTTGCAGAAATCTGTGCACGTTGTGAATGTGTTCCAAGGTTGCTTGTTTCGAAGATTGCAACGGCGATACAGGTTTGTTTCTGATTCCTGGAATTGTCGACTGCGCTTGTGGCCGGTGCAGATACCACAATGAGTCTGATGATCGTGTAGCAGGCGGAAATTCTGATGGCAAGTAGGCCTGATGTCCTACAATACTTTTGGGAAAAGTTGAGTGTTGCCTTTTCACTGGCAAGCACGCAAGTTTGTGGGAGGGAATCCGAGTCAGGTGACGGATGTGTGCTCTCAGGACATCTGTATCAATGTAGACTGTCAAAGGAGCGTGTCTGGCAATGACCAGTGTCCCAATTAACGATGTAGTTTTTGAGAGACCAAGACAAGTTGTGAGGGCTTATGCTTGCACACTCTGAAGTTTGCGGATATTTGTAGTGCAATTATATCCTATACGGGTAAGCTGTACCCCAGGAGACCCAAGAACAGTGTTTTATATATTGGTAACATTGATGGTACTGTTGCGCCCCAGGACCTCTCACCGAGAAGTACAAGGAGGTCCACAATGGCGGTGAAACTCTTTGTGATGTACGAGACGTGGTTGCTCCAAGACAAGTCTCGATCAATGATGACGCCAAGAAATCGGTGCTTTCGTCTATATCGTATAGTTTGGTTATTAATCCACAAAGCATACGGGGCCATCGTTTTTCGGGGAAAAGCAATGAGTGCACATGTTTCAGCTGAAAGAGCTCCACCAGAAGTTAGTACATTGTCGACGCTTTTGAAAGGCTCACTAACGCTTATGAATGTAGTCGTTCAGCTTCAACGTGCGCCCACACGCGTTAATTTGGTGTATGGTGTTTAACAAACATAACGTCCCGAAGCGACAGAGGCTATGAGTGAAGTCGTAACGGATGGCTCCGGATAACTTTATTTAGGTTGCCTGGGTATGTTTACCATGCACTTTCACGGTACAGTACGTGGACTAGTTAACTCCCTGTTGGCGTTCCGTAATTTACCCGCACGGGCGTGGTAGCGCTGCGTCTGAAGTTGGTGCCTGGGCGTGATTGCATTTCTGTAATAGATTTTATTTACTGCTTCTAACAACGTGCGATTATTTCGCATATTGGCGGCACCTCCAGGACACCAAAGCGGCAGCGGGAACACCAAAGCTAGAACCAGGGCTGTTCCTTGGGTTGGGGCTCACCGAGACCTATGCGTGAGCGACAACAAAAGCACCACGCAAGAAAAACAGCGCCCCGCCATGCGAGAAGAAATTACGGAGCGCCAATGAGGAATCTGCCCACGGCGTCTTGCATTTCGCCTCTGTACCGGCTGCTGATGGACGGGTCCTCAGTAATGGAGGGAAGAGCAGCGGCCACTCGCACATATTGTGTGCAAGATTATCATTGCAGACAAAGGTCCCAAAGGACCACAGGTCCCCTGATATATAAGGATGAACATTTTCACTGAATAATGTTAACGTTTTTATCCGTCCGATTAAGTAACTGGTTACCGCATGCGTCATATCCAGTGTATGTTGCCTTCTATCTCTTGAGACAAATAATTTCGCAGATTTTGATTATGAAAGGCGGACAGAGTTGCTGCGGAAGCTGCGCGTGCAGCAGTTATGTAGGTTTGCACGCAAGAACCACGACAAGAGTTAGTGCATCTTTTGCAACTCGCTTTAATATCTAATCCTTCTTTTTCCTTCGGTTTCCACTGCTTGCGCTTGCCTGACAGCTCAGTAGACTGTGTGTATTTGTGCTATATACTTTCCTGATCTCCCAGACTGGGATAAACGCCTTTGTTCAAGCCATCTGAGGACTGTTTGGTCTTACAATCATATCGCTCTCTCTATCTCTATACCCGCCGTGGTGGTTTAGCTGCTATGATGTGGGGCTGACAATCACGAGGTCCCGCGATTAAATCGCGGCCGCGGCGGTTACATGTCGATGGGGGCGAATTACAAAAAGTCCCGGGTACCTTGCATTGGGGCACGTTAACAGACCCCAGTTCGCCAGAATGAATCCAGAGTCCCCCACTACGGGCGTGCCTCATAATCATATCGAGGGTTTGGCACGTAAAACCGAAAAATTATTTTTTTCTCTATAGTTTGTAGTGTTCGAGTTATAGGGACACTGCTTCCCTGCGAAAACTTACAACGCAAAGAAAAGTACAGGCGCATGTACTATACAGATATAAAATTAGCACTTCAACAAAAGTATTAGCGGTGCTAAAGGGGAGAGAATAGTTCTTTTGGGAACCTCTGTTCATTTTTCCGATCATGTTCCTTCTTGCTATCAAATTCCAGCCCCTTGCACTGTAATAAATACAATAAATAAAGAAATAATGTGCTGCGAAGACTACCGCTCGCTGTTAACGTAACAAAATATGCGCAAAGCGCTAAACTTATCAAGCCAACTAAGGACAACCCGTAATAAATCCTGCATAGCAGTCCTCGTCTTCCTGGTTGTGCTTCTTCTTGCGATGCACCGGACCCACAGTTTTTGCATCATGCTCGTGCTTTCGCTCGTTTAACATAGGCATTTCCGCAATACACGTCTCTGCACTACATAGCCTTGCACATGTGCACAAAGGTAATTGGAACACAGGCACTATGACCGAGCTTGGGAGCCTACATGCAGAACAGTGTTTGCATCTAAGCTTCCTTCTAAGCTTCCTTCCTGTCATGGTTCCTTCGAACAACTTCATGGGCAAGCTGGAATAACGAACACACATGGACGCCAGCTGGTGCTAATGGATTTCACTTCCTTGTCTTTTTGTGTACCTATTCATAGGAGTGCTGTTCACTGTTTTGGCGGCTGAACACTCACCGGCAGTTTGGCATTGGCATACGCCCTCCGCTGTGATTGGTTGGCCTACTCGGCAAGAGAGCAGCCACGCAGCATCCCCGGTGACAAAACCCGGCGAGATTCGCAAAGGGAACCTTAGCTTTTAATAGTGTCAACATTTATTACGTACTGTATGTGAATCTAGGAAACACTAATGAGCGTTGCCGCCACCGCCGCCATCTTGCGGAGAGGTGGCAATACTTCGCGCGTCAGTCGATAGTGCTAATAACGCCCCATGCCGGTGCAAAGCTGCCCGAACAGCGCTTTGATAGATTGTGGCAATGCTTCCATGAAGAATGCTTTGTCACTGCAGAACCCCAGCTAAAACTTGCAATCGCAGATGTGGTAACAGAGGGTTTGAAATGTTGTCTGTTCCTATTATTCATTTTTCCTTACGCGGAAACAATGTTCGTTCTTCTGCAAAAGAAAAAAAATATGTGCGACCATTACGATACTCACTATGCCAAAATTTGAGGGCAGCTTATTATGTGTATTCATTTAGCGGTATATTGAGGCAAAATATTTCAGGCCGAAATCACCGCACCGACTGACCATCCGATCAGTGCTGTCAGTGCCTTCGCAGAGGAAGGGCCAATATGCGAACGCTGGCACCATGAGCGACATCCAAGCCAGCTCTGAATTGAGACGACGACGAACGCGCGATCAGTGGCACGAGTGGGTTTGCCCGCTTACGCTCACACTGATGCTGATGCTCATCCCAGGAACGGGCACCTAAACTCTGCACTCTAAAAGTGAAGCATCAGCGCCGCCTGGTATCATCTGTTGTGCCGCTTTTTCTATAGTGTTGCATCGCTGGGTCACCGCATCATTGATTTAAAATTGCCAACGGTACTGCTGACAGCATCATTCGCAATCGTTAGGATTACAGAGGAATTATAAACAATCCGAAGCAGTCAAACGATTGAACTATTTTGGGAGTACGCTTCCTGAAAAGTAGTATGCACTGGCAGTGCAGCTACGATTCTACAAACTTCCGGAAGCAGGCTTTTCAGAAACTTCTCACTGAATTATCAATGTACTTTGAACCATATTTCCAGGGAGAAATAAAGTTCGTGCTACTAGTCTGAGGATTCTTGCTGAGCATGCATCAGTTAACTACTTTAAGACATCGACTTATCAATTTCAGCTTGTTTTCTAATTATTAATAAACGGTAGTTACTGATTCTCCAATTATTTACCTGGATATTGATTTTTTTCCGCAAGCAAGCTCTACCTGTTCCCATAATCGACATGAAATTGACAAATCGCGGTGTTTTCTGCAGGTGACTGTAAAAAAACAACTTGCCACTTAGTGATTCGTAAATAGATTCTCGCCAGTAACGCATAGAGTAGCAGCAATTTCATTCTTTCTCTTTTTTTCCGCTCTACTTTGCAGATGTCCTGCCCCTCCCAATTCTAACGATCCAGATGATCCACCAGGCATGCTCTACTGGCCCTATTGTTGCGAAACGATTAGTGGATAGCACGCCAAATGAGAAGTGTATCTTTGTCATATTGCTTTGTTATACGTAACAATATCACTATATATATTGTGTAACCAATATTCATGTGAATTGTTCAAAAAAACTAAATTATATTATTTGTATCATGTCAACAAAGCGAAAAAATGCTGTTCGGGATTATTTCCTTGAACTTTTTGGCAGTGCAGGCATTTTTGTGGCGTTGTGACGTCAGATGAATTAAATATTGATCAACGGGTGAAGGTCATACCGCAGAGGACTGTATTCTTAGCGCCATTAAATCTTCATACGAAAAAAAGTGCTTTCTACCAAAGAAGTTACGATTTCTTTTTGTAAAGAAAAGAAAACAAGTGGGCTCGCTGGGTAAGGTAAATATTTTTCAGTAACAACGAAAAATGACACGAACAATATTCTAGGAAGGGGTTTTTCAAAGCAGGTTAAACTGCATGAAAAAACGAGGACAAGCGAAAGAAACACAGAATACACCTTGGTGTGTGTTGTGTGTTTGTTTCGCTTGTACTCGTTTTTTCACGTAATTTTAACCTTCCTTGAAGTAAGAGCTAGGTAGCCCTCAGGAACGTCCTACTAAGATAGGAAGGTGTTACCAGGATGTGACCTGTTCTACAACGCAGGCTGTAAAAGATGCCTGCGTCACATCGATAAACAATCTTTATAATGATTTCAATAAAATGCCCTGTTAGATACGGACCATGAATTAGCATAGACAAACCCTCCGAACACAACCACTTGCCGTGGCATTCCGACTGTGGGGCTCAGCTGCGCGTCGACCATGCTATCCGACCCTTCAGACAGGCTGGCTATGCCGCTCTCTGTGTCGCGCGTGAAACTCATCGTGAAACATTTGTATCCCCGCCAGTATAACGCTTCCCAAGGTGTACCTAGTACACTGTTCGAAGTAGTTGACGTTAGTGCAGGAAAACGGTGTTTCGCAGCACTGGAAGATCGCTCAAGGACGACCACATGAGGACGCAACACCGCACTGATGCGGCCGTCGGAGGATAGAGACCAGGGAGCGTTCCCATTAGCCGAACATGACGCCACTTGCATGGGTCCTACGAGTGCATGAAAATGACGACACCTGTACGGGCTCGCCGATTGAATGGAAATGACGAGACCAACAAGGGCTGAAGGGGTCATAAGCCAGATAACGGAAAGGGAGAGACGTTCTTCTGGCCACGGGCCACAGCGTATACGATTTTCTGTCGGCCATCGAGGAACATTTACTGCTATTTCACCTCTTTCTAATCGTGTGCATAATGTAAATAAACCTTAATTTTGGAAGACAGCTGTTTAACCTCAACGATTTGTTCAGCAGTTCATGACGCGCATGACGCCACCATAGTGATAAATATATACGGATGAGGAAGATGAAGAGGAACTATAATGCTCACAGTGCTTCCCCCGCGTACGGAAGCGGCCAACCTGGCCGCTAGTTATGGCGGTGAACGGCGTAAGAAAGGCCTGAAGCGCGATACATGCACAATCTCTATGGAACAGCAGCTGCCGACAATAGGCGTGACAACGGGCGTGACAACGGGCGTGACCCCATAGTTCACAGGTGGCGTTTCTTCCTTAAAAATGTAGGCCCCGATGAAATGGGATTGAAATCTTTCACACAATCCCACGAGCGCGAACTTGGGCCGTGCGGAAGGAAACGACAAGGTCGAATGCATCATAGCCAGTTTTTCGATCTTGTTGACTGGCGTCGGTGTCAAGGCGGGCGCGGTCTCTACATTGAGCTACGCGTCAAGCGAACTACTTACACACTGATGTCGACGAAGGCACCGAACACCAAAGAAAAGAAAGAAACGTCGAGGAGTGTGATCCGTTGACGGCCGTACACGAGGAAAAGTGAGTAACCCGCAGTGTGTTGCACGGTGGTATTGTATGCGAATGAGACGAATGGTAAAATAAGATCCGAATTGTTTTGGTCCGGGTTCATGCACAGTGATATCTTGTCTCCCAGCATGCGTTGAAAGCGCTCTGTGAGGCCATTAGTTTGAGGTTGGTAACTGGAAGTTGTCTTGCGGGTGGTGTTCGACGCATGGAGCACATCGTAGAGGAGCGTAGACGGAAAGGTCTCGCCTCGGTCACACAAAAGGAAACGTGGGGCTCCATGCCGTAGAAATATGGCTTCCAACAAAGAGTCCGCAACCTCCGCTGCAAATCCTGAAGGTAGCGCGGCTGTTTCAGCGTACCGTGTCAAGTGGTCGACAGCTGTGACTATCCATCGGTTATCGCCAGCTGCTATGGGTAGTGGTCCATACAGGTCGATAGCAACAACAGCAAAAGGAACCTCACGACATGGTACAGTTTGGAGCAGTCCACCCGAAGGTGAGGTCAGCCGTTTGCTGTGTTGGCAACGGGAGCAGGAAGCCACATACATTGCTACACTGGTTGCAAATCCAGGCCAGGAGAAGCGACACCGGCTGCGTTCATATATTTTATAGTAACCAAAGTGACCGGCTGTGGAATCGTTGTGAAAGATTTCCGTACATGGGCCCCAAGTGATCGGGGAATGACAGGAACCCAACGGTGTCTGTCGGGATGAAACACGTATCGCTATAGGACCGAATGTTCGATCTTTAGGTTCTTCATTTGCTAACGGAGCCTAGCGAGGTGGACGGGATGATCTGCGAAGACGTTCTATAATGTAGTGACAGTAGAAATCATTACACTGACAAGACGCAAACAGATTAACATGTTTAGATAAGCATGGTCACGCACTCGCAGCACCACGCTTTGTGCTGGTTGGCGACGCTTAAGAATTTATCGGGACGTCTTGCCGTTGGATACTCCGTTTACAAGAATGTGACTTCGATGTCACTTACAATTCTACAAAGAAACACCGGGATGGTTACGCTCTCTCTCGCTGTCCCCCTACCACCTCCTTCGAACGCTGCTTCCTTACGACTTTCCGGGAGCAAATCTCAGGACGCGTTTTCTGTGGCTTAGGGAGCAACGGAATGTGGTAAACACCCTGGCAGGCGCTGGCAACTTGGATGACCACTGCCGTAGATGTACACATGAATGCTCCCCGTGTTTTCATAACACGCAAGTGCTCAGACCGTCCGCCGGGCAGTTACATAGGGAGATATTTGAGGCGTATCGGATTTGAAAAGCTGGTGATTAATGCATTAGTGCTACATCACTGGCACTTACAGGTGAAGAAGTGTTGTACCTTGAGAAGAACCTGGTGAATGCTTTGTAATAGCTAGCTTTGGGCGCCTATCGGCTTCGTGGGCATTTGGTTGTTTACTACATCACACCTTCATTTATGCGTCTGTATAAGCATTTATTTGAGCAGAGGGTGGCTTCTTTGCATAATTTTCTGAATAAAGCTTGTCAGTTGAAATCTAGCGATCTGTCCTGTCCTACATTTTTTTCCATTAATCTTGTTCGCGCTATAACTATGTCACAGCAACCACATGAATACGACATCGCGGCAGAAAGTTGTAACAGATTTACATTGTTGCGCGAATAAATTCTATCGTACGCTGGTAAATAAATATCAAACGCAAAAATAATTCAACGTTTCACCTAGATCTACCTTCAATATGCTATCATCCCCAGTAGAAATCTGTCCCATGGCGCCAACGTGAAATGCCGTGGCGTCATCTAGTGAGCAAAACATACAGCACTTTCGCGGATCTCCGTGACGTCTCAGGCCTAACGGCGTCAGAAGAAACAATCGATCTCAGTCATAACGACAAAACAGCTCGGATGCTTTGTCTTCAGCTTGAGTTGAGATGAAGTGATGACTGATTTTACTACTTATTTCTTGCTGCCATGGCAGAGAGCAAATTGCAAGATCGAATTCAAATCGAAGCGGGCGGACTGGTTGCTGCCCAGTTACACAATCGCTCTCCCCAGCGGATGTCACCACGCTGACTTCTGGGCGTCAAGCGATATTTTCTCGCTGGCCAAAAAACGATGAGGCGACCAGCGACAGCGACGGATGAACCTCCACCACGGCAAGACCTATCACTCAGCGCCGTTCCTGTCGGTCGAAAATCGGGTGCATGCGGTTGTGCCTTAATAAAGGTAGCGTACTCTAGTGCCAGCTTATCTACGTTATTCGTCGTGCAAATGGCACTGGCGTAAAGCTGACATTAATACTGCCAGCGATATGGCTCAGTGCTGGTGCTACGCTAGCAAGAGAACGGCTGCTGCGTTGGCATAATATTCACCAGATCTTGGCTTTAACTCCGGGCCAGCATTCGAGTGGGTTTCACTTTGCCAATATGCCAGCGTTGGTTCAGAAGTGGCGCCAATTTCTGCCAGAATTGGGCCATGCGTGAGCCATTGCTGGTGTGCTGCCTGGGTTGCTGGAGGCGCTCGGAATGCTTGTCGGAAATACAGTTTTCAATCGCCCATTGAAAAAATATAACCACCACCCAGCGTTCCCCTGCCGAAGTGCCGTGAATCTGGATCTTCTCAACTGTACCAACTAGCTCAAGTGCAGAAGGCACGCGAGAATCAAAGGCGAGAATCGGATTACAAAGCTGGAATGGCGATGCAACGACTATCACGGCATCACAAAAAAAGAGCATACCTGATAGTCAATCCTATTCAGTAGACAATTTGGTCCCCTGGGTCGGCATAAGTTCTAATAATGGTAATGTTATGCTGTGCATGCATGCATGCATGTAGTCATATAACTTATTTTTGTCGTGAATATCATAACACTCTTCAGAATCATGTCATGGCTTGCCACATAGAGTATGACATACATGTCAATAATTTTATGACATACATGACATGTCATTAATGTCACACATGCATGCCATGACACGTAAATTCAGAATGCGTATATCCAGTGAAGGAAATGCATTTCATGTCATTGAATTATTTATATTCATCTAAGGTCATGAAATGATTCATTCATGTCAGTTCCAGTTTCTACCAATTTGTTTTTAAATTATACTTGATACTCAATGAAATGACCCGACCACATGAATGACATGACACAAAGTTATGGCCTGACTAATGAATGGCATGAGGTGACGGTGTCGGGACCATATCTTTAACTGAATACGTAACAGTATATGTGGGACGATACATACGCGCATGACATGGCAAGGGTGACATGGCGTGACATGGGCATTCATCCCTTTTTATTTACATCGTGTGATTGACGTCGGGTCATGCACGCATATTAGCTTTTCGTGTGCAGATATATTCCGAGCCAAAGAAAACACCACGACAGCACCATGTCATTCATACCATTTCTTTCATGAAATACATGCAGTGACGAGCATGTGATGACATTGATGTCATTACATCAAATATTCTTGATTGCCTTGTAATTCAAGTCAAGAAATTTATGTCATTCATGTCACGGTACGCATGACATTCTTGTCATTAGATTTATGCCATATCATACACATAAGGTAATGCCTGTATTTTATTAATATCCGAATATATATTGATTATATATCATATAACCACCACGACAGCATCATGTCATTCATAGGATTTATGTCATCGCATACATGCCATGTCAAGTATGTAATCTCATTAATGTCATGGTATGCCGTTCGTGCTATGGATGCATGTATTTTACACCCCCTCCCCCCATGCCCCTCTGATGTATATGAAAACGAAGAAATGACTACGAAGGCATCACGACGTAGGAGGCTATAAGATAGATAAATACATTCAAAATATCTGAAGATGACAAAAACTGATACGCATTTAAAAAATTGTCCTCAAGCAATCACCGACCGTCAGTGCAATCGAACAGCCGAATTATTCTAGAAAGCTATTCACATTAATAAGCGAATGATGCGATTGAAGGCGTGCGTTTGTCAGAGTGAGAATATTTAAGTAGCGCTTGATATTTCATTGCGTAATTCCGTAGATAATACTGCCGTTAACCAGTACGGTTGTATATGCGGCTATACTTACAGGCCGATTCCTCATGCGTGTTGTCTCCGGTGGCTTGAGTGCCACTGTGGAAGGTAACTGTCATTCTCCTCTCCTACCGCTAGAGCCGTCCCCACTGCTGCGAAAGGAAAGAAAAGGCGGCAGGAAACGAGGTGACCTGCCATTAGTCAGTACAGCACTACTGTACATCATCTTCCAAGCACCACAAAACTCTGGCACGACAGCGCGCATCCTTAAAAGGCAATTTTTTTATAGACAAAGGGGTAGCTGCTTGGCGTTCGCATAAAGCGGTAGCGTCTCTCTCGAGCTCTGGAAAAAGATTTAATTTATCCTGGTGAACTTGGTACTGGTCCTTCTAGTGTTTGCAAGGACATTCAAAACGGTGATTGGCACCTGGTAAGCAAGACATGCGATCATTTGCAAGTATCTACATTGTACTATTAGCTTTCCGCGTTGCCGTGCTTAAGCCTCGTCCGCCACTCCTCGACGTTGGTGGTAGCACGTAGCGCCAAGAAGGCGACGCCAGCTGGGATTAAATTTGAAGAGCTCATGGTGGAGGAGATGCGAGCTTACGCGGACATGATACATTGATATGTCTACTGATTTATCCTTTTCTGGGGGGGTTCATACGAGATCTGCCTCTCTTTATCCTTTTCTGGTGTTCATACGAGATCTGCCTCTCCGAAATTCACAGAATACCTTGATCAACACCAAACTGGTTTTTCAGAATAGTGAGAGAAAAATTTTATCGCGTAATTTTTCAAAGTTAGCATGTCATTCTGTGAGTGCTGAAGCGACTTCGCACACTGCCCGCGTTCGTGGCCAGTAAAATAGTGCATTAGTTACAGTAAGCAAGAAAAAAATATATGTGCGTCTGCTTCATAGGAAAATATATTTTTGCGACATAGTGGTAGCGTAGCAAGATATTATTACCTGTCAGCGTGACCCGCAGCCGCCGACTTATCACCGAAAAGTGCGCAGTCATACAATTTTTAGACCGCACTACTTGCTCAGCGTCCAAGCAATTTCTCTCGGTCGTGAAAAGGAGCTATATCGCTGATCTGTCGAACGAGTCCTTAAACTCGGAGCCAGCAGGCACGCTTCTAAATCAGTGCCTGGGATAGAGCATAATGTTAATGCAACATCAGAAGCAACGACGTCACCAAAACCGAAATGCACGGTAACAATTCGATTCACATCGCTCAGTAAGAAACTTTATTTACAGTACGCATACTTATGTCCTACCGCTTTTCTTGCGTGAGGATATCCGTGCACACATACATAAAAACAGTTGTTTGAACTCCAGTCTTTGCCACTGGAAACACAGCACCGCAACAAACTTGGGGTACGCCATTCATGCGCGACTAGCACGGACGTCGTCGCTCGAACAGTGGCAGCTATTGCCATTGCTACGTGATCCTTTCAAACATTACACCGGCCGTTGTCGGCATGTATCACAGGGACATAAAAGTCGCATTTCACATACTGAAGAACACAAGCCATGGTAACGCAGTACGAGAAGACAAGCCATGGTCACGCAGCACGAGAACACAATCAGAACCTGAGCCGACATCAGGAGTCAGTGAGCAGCTTTGAGGTATACCTAATCCTTTTTGCGCACTTGAAAACGTTGCTCTTGCATTCATCGTTGCCAGCAAAGTGATCAGAGCTAACGTATTTCAAGCTGAGATACACTGAGCTTCAGAGACGCGTATAACACTTTCTGGAAGGAAATACGGGAAGCAAATTGACGAAACGCTGTCAGGGAACGACACTTCACAGATGTAAACAAACCGTCAACCATGAGCACTGCCGACTCCGCCGAACGCGCGTGGTCGCTGGCGAGGCCCACAGCCTCATGGGAAGCTCCACGTGTAAACCTGTTTCGGTGGAGGGGAGTTTTTTCAAACTCCCTGTCAGCTAACCAACGGAGGGAAACCAGGGAATGGCGCTGTATTGCTCCCACACATCGGAGCAAATATTCGAGGATCGGGATGTTTTAGGGCACATCACCTGTTAAAAACTCCTAGGTTACTTTATTTTCGTTTAGAGTGTACCAAGTTCTTCAAGTGGGGATCAAAGGGTTTTTTCGAGCTGCAGTATCTACCCAGTCCGGCACTACTCCGGCCCAAGTAGGCGTGAATTAGGTTCCTTGAACAGAGGGATGTATGCACACACTGACACATACTCAGTGACTCAAGTTTGTCCGATGATTGGTTTCGAACCCTGCTACATCAGCCCTGCCGCCAGATGATCTAACAATTTGCCTACGGACTGCTCAGTGCCCCAGATAGGTGGGAAACGGTTAGACAAAGAGATAGATAGATAGATAGATAGATAGATAGATAGATAGATAGATAGATAGATAGATAGATAGATAGATAGATAGATAGATAGATAGATAGATAGATAGATAGATAGATAGATAGATAGATAGATAGATAGATAGATAGATAGATAGATAGATAGATAGATAGATAGATAGATTCCGAAAAGTTTGTGAAGCATTACAATTATGCTAAGCAATTAAAGGGTACGTAAAGCCTTCAGGTAGTTTAGGACTAGCTGGGATAGTTGGTGCATTGCTTTGAAAAACCAAGTTGCGCATTCAAAAAGATAACCACAGAAAAAGGCGACAGAGACGGAAAGAACGCGAACAATCAACTGGTTTAATTTTCGTGAAGGCTCCTTACATATACAGAATCTCAGCCAATAAAAGGACGAGGAGAATGGGAGGGGGAGAGTAAAAAACCCGTCAACTCGTAATCAACAACAGCTGTGCAAATATTTTGTTTTCCTTTTTGTACAATTTGACAGAAGCGTCGCTGACACATATACCACCGTTTTCCTTTATGTGGTAGGTCTCCAAAATCTCACGCGCTGTTTTATTTTTACTTTTTCCTAGAATTCTTATGTTCTAAAGCAGCGGCTCGCACGCTGGGACCGTAAAAGTAAAAGTTAATGGATCTACGCCAGAAATATATCAGCACCTAAATTCACGCGGGCCAAAATAAATAGAATGAGACAGCAGATTTTAGTGATTCTTTCGGCTCTGCATTCACATACTGCGATAGCAGCATTTTTCAGCTGTTAAAACTGCCGCTTCATTTTCGATTCCCCGTTTTTTTCCCTAAATAATTACGTTCCCCCACTACGGGGAACTCGACAACGATCTAGTTGTTGTATGGAAATGCATTCATTTAAATAAAAGGTATTCAAAATATGCATTATTCCACTTGAAATGTGATCACTATACAAAAATAGCTGTATTAAATTTCTAGTCAATATAAATTTATATAGTCCGCACACCACTGTCCCAATATTACAGCAGGCAACTGCAACATAACATAGCAATCGCTGTCATACACGGTGCTCTAGGCCGTCTCAAATAGACATATCGATGAACTGCTGAGTAACGGGAATACCAAAAAATGGGAGCGTTAAGGATGCAGCAAAATTATGAGAAATGTTAGAACTTCAACCGTAATATACACACAAAATCGTGCAATTGAAGCGGCAAGAAAAAGCGCCCGAGTAGATGGACATCATTATTAGGGCAACAGTATCCCGAAATCTAGTTCATTGAAACAATCTTGCTTTTAAAACGCGCAATTAATGAGCCTCTTCCTAATTCATTCCATGTGGCGCTTTTCAAAGTTTACAACATGTGGAAAACAAATGCCCTAGCCTTTGCAAGATCCACGTTCTTGTGTTTCCGAGTTCTCAAATCGAAGATTGCGGTTACCAGCGCTGACTTTTTTTTTATTTCTTGCCTTCGCGTATAATTATTTGTAACACTCATAAAAACACATGACCACTTAGCGGCGTATACTAAGATGTAGGTTTCGTAGTGGGAATGACGACCGCAAGCGAGGATATTTCAGGGTAGCAGTGCGCTCACATGAATGGACAACACTGCAAGCACTCACGCCACCCACTCGGTATGCTAGCTATGGATAGAAGGAAAGTGTGCGACGAAAAGGGGAATAAATAAAACGGCGTAAACGCCACACTGTGCCTTGCATGGCTTGGCTCCGCCGCGTTCTTCGAGTGGCAGCGACGGAGGGACACAAGAGGGAAAATAGTGATACGAACGCATTCCTGTATGCATGCGCGCCCAGCTAATTCTACAGAACAGAATGTAGCTGTCTGAGCGCTTCATTCATAGCACTGAAGAGGCTTACGTGGGTGTGTTGCGGGGGGGAGGGGGAATGATGGGACCGAAGAAAGGCCGGAAAAATGAAAATGCGCTGCACCAAAGACAGACAATGACGAGACGGTGTTGACACGGACAAGCGCAGACTCTCAACGAAATTTTCTTTCTGTCAGCGGCGCCCATACAAGCAGCTTACCACACATGCGCAATGAAGTAGGGAGAGAGATAATTTAATTGAAAGAAGGCAGAGAGGTCGGCCTGAGCTTAGGTGGTCTAGCCTGCTACTCTGCACAGGTGGAGGGGGAACGGGGAGATAAAGATGTGATGAGGGATGATGATGACATAGCAAGAAGGATGCGCAAAGGTAAAAGCAAGTTCAGCACTCTGATGATAAACATTCACAAATGTCATCCATGAAGCCACAATCAGGTTTCGCATCAAGTCTGTAGTCACCAATTCGAGTGAACTTAAAAACAGAGGCACTAGGACGAAGCTGGTGTGTGGGCCTCCCCTGCGTGAACAGCACAAGCGCCAAACAACACCTTTATAGCATATAAAGACCTGCAAGAAGCGGCTCTAGCACGGCGAGCACTTGTAGGGCACTTTTAGCGGCCGGAGTCTCGAGACCACCGAGAATCAAGCGCATTGACTCCACTAGGTGCTTCAGCATTTTTTGTACATTCTCCTTCTCATTGTGTTCATCTCCTTGCTTGCCCGTAGTGTCACCGGTTACATTGACCCTATAATACTTGTCTTCATGGCGCAGAGGACCGCTAGTGCCCGATGGCATGGCCGTGGGCCCAGAGGGCCGCAAAGGCCATTCCGTGTCTGTATCAGTTGGCGGAGGTGAATGTTTGCCGCGTGCTCTCCTGGACCTTGAATTATCAGAAGACGCCGTTACCGTCTTCGATGCACGCACAGGCAGGGGTGGTCGTGGTACTTGTGCCACGCTAGGTAGTTCTCCTGAAATGGTTTTGTGATGCTTCTGTCGCGAGCGTTGGTCACTTTGGCGAACAGATTAAGCAGCCTCTTTACGTGAAGATTGACCTCTGGTCATTTTTCGAAGGATACGAACCTCCTGTTTCATCTTCGGGCATTCCTTCGAAGTCGCTTCGTGAGAGCCAGTACACAGTACAGTTGGAACATTTATATGAGGACGTCTCACAGTCGGTGGTATCATGCTCTCCGCAGCAACGCGAGCAGGTGGCTTTGTTTCTACAAACAACGCTCACGTGTCCTATCTTGTGACATTTCCGGCACTGAATAGGCCTCGGAACGAATGGTCGTACTCGGTGTATAACCTAGCCCACTTTGACAGACGCTGGTAATGTCGAAGAAGCAAATGTTAACTTGATATATCGGGAGTGCCCCAAGCAGTGAATCTCAAGAATGCGCACCGATGACCTAAAAAACATCTTCAGGTTTGCATGCTTGATTTCAAGCTCCACGTAGGAAATCACTGCAGTTGTTGTCTCCTTCCCGTAAGTAATAAAGGAGCGGACGGGGATAGCGCTTAACTGTGGAATGGTCTTTAACTTCTGAAGTATTACGGAATTTTTTACATCTATTGTCAGGATGTTCTTGCGAGCGTTGATCCTGATCTCGTTAATTTGCCCAAGGGCCACACTTTCAAAATATTGGGTTAAAAGTGAAGTGAAGAAACCATGAAGGATTCTTGCTCACTCTGATGCGATGAAGTCGCCTCAGTCGACATACGGCGCATCTTCTTCATACGGCGGCCCATGACTACGGTGTACTCGCTGTCAGAGTCCATGGCTTCTGGCGTTGAGCTCTCCCAGGAATCGAGCTGGTCCGAGCTTCCAAAGGAACGTTTTCCAAAAATGAGCGTGGAAGTAGACGACTGACCTTGTTCAGGTGGTCGTGGGAACATGTTCTTACTCATCCTTGATGCAATGATTCTCACGAAAATGGCAAGAACGTAAACAATGCATAACAGCGAGAAGCTCAGAGCACAAGTGAGCTCTGGGCACTTCTTTACAAACAAGCAAACCTATTGGAACAGGTCCACGATGACTACATCGCCGCAACATGCCATGCGCGAACCTTTCTTCGCTGCTAAGCAAAAAAATAGAAGGTTTACTAATACATATGTTCCATCTGGAGGCGCTATAAGATCGTTCCATCAGCTCTCTAGCTCTGGAATTCTTGATTCTGGCCAGAATCTTGATAATACAAAGCCGCGGAGCGCACGTGCAAAATCTACAATACAGACTCAAATGCACAATAACGTTGTTTCTTATCGGAAGGTCATGTTGCCCTACACTACCAATAAAGCAGCGGCAAGTTTGCCCGATGTACGACTTCCCCTGCTTGCTACGTATCGCACAGGCTTATCTTTTGAGGAGGACGCATTTCGGTGAAGTACAAGTGCAAAAATGCCCCTGTACAATTCAAGGGCTGCACGTGGAAAAACCACAGGTGCGTAGGATAAATCAAAAGTCCCCTACTACGAAGTGCCGCTTAATCACATTGCGCTTTACGCACGTAAAACCCCAGATTTTACGTCATCTACTGCTTTTTAAACGTCCGTTAGGGGTAGCAAGTTGTACAAAAATACACATAAAGATAGGAACCAAAACATTACTTACTAAATATCCAGCCATATGTACAAGCCATTCGTTGTTCCTAGCAAGTCAACCTTATAATACATGTTGGCAATTCCACAGATATATCGGTCTAATTATTTCCGCCTTCTTTAATGACAGTGCTGACATTCCTTGCTGCATGTGCAAACAGGGCCAGCGCTGGATATCTACCAGAATGGCCGAGCCGATATTCGGTCCACTGTTCATCTTATGCCAACATTCGGACAGGAATCAAAATGGCAAAGTCCATATAGAAACCATGCTCTAAACCTTAGGCCATCCTTGCTCCACGAACTATTAATACGTACCGAACGTTGGCCCCAGCTGGCGTGCAGCCTCGCTTGATGGCGTCATCGGTGAACAGACAATGGCGCGCAACTCTGGTGCCATCCCGTAACGGTCGTCGCCGGCGTTTCCGTCTTGAGCGGCACTACGCTTTTCTTCTCATGCTGTCGCCGTACCCTCCTCCCCGAGCTTCTGTCTCATGGTTTCGCTGGAGCCTCCTCAGCTTTCCTTCTTGCGCACCCTTCGTTGTCGCTGTCTCTCATGGCCTAGTACGCTTCGCGCTCACTCTTTCACCCTCTTTCATCGATGTGCTCGTTCGCTCGGTTGCGCCGAGGACGCCGACGCTGAACACAGAAACAAACGGTTAAGAGCTTCGCTAAAAAAATCGGTTCTAATCAACGCTTTAAAGGTGGTTGGCCTTTGAAGCTGTGGTATCAGGTGATCCGATAGACTAATGTGGCGTAGCCGTGAACGATTGAGCACTGAACTACATGAAATTACTGACAACATGTTAAGAAATGCACTGTACCGAAAATTTCACTTATTTGCAAGATATTGATAATTGCTTTGTGATCGCTGTGAAAGCACGACACTGTTGTGCATAATGAGGTTGCTATTCCCTTTATCACTGATTGTATTCGCGCTGCTCTTCGGGAGTCTTAACTATTCGTGGCCTTTGTTATCACTATCAGAAGACAAATGAAATAGGTTGCTACGAGCGTTCTTCTTTTCCACATGAAGGCGTAGTTATGTCACTCACTGCTTGGTAGACTATAGTTTCTGCTTCCTGGAAACTGTAGCTTATGCTACCATAATCTTTACCGGGAAACGCACGTGACGAACGATACGTGAATCGCATTGCTCGAACGCGCCTCATCATCTATCATTTAGTTTTGACACTTGTCTCGCGCTTTTCTTTATTGAAACGAGAACGTGAGCGTGTCTGCCATGCGTAATTCTTTAGGGAGAGGCACTTTTCGCCTTATTTTGTGGAATGGTCTTCCGTCGACTGTTCTGGCGACGGAGAAGAACAAATGCAGGGATCCGAGACACATTTAGCTTCGCTGTAGAAGTGGAGCTGGACAGGCCATGTAATACGTAGGGCAGATAAACGATGGACCATTAGAGTTACAGAATTAGTGCCAATGGAAGTGAAGTGCTGCCGAGAACGGCAGAAATCTAGCTGGCGGGACGAAATCAGGAAATTATCAGGCGGAAGTTGGGAAATCAGATAGTGCGAGACGTGGTAATTGGAGGTCACACGGAGATGCATTTGCCCCGCAGTGGACATAAAAAATTGGCGAATGTCGATGACGGTATTGTAATATTGCAGCGCTCGCCTCGAAACAGCATTGTCGTCCTGTTGCAATATGTTGAACGTATGAGGTATGAAGCTGCATATGTTATTTCACAAGGACGGCGTAAGCATCGCTCAGGAATTATGATCACCCCGTTTCTCATTGTTGTTGGCTGCATTTTTAGAGGACACGCGCAATGCGATAATATATGACACTATGATTTTCGGCAGTATCGAAATGGTGTATGTATAGGTACACGTTCCAAGTAGGCAGTAAATACACAGATGAGCCAAGAATAAATACCCTATGCGCTCTCTTTATACAAGTATTAGTAAGACCTTGACGAGGGCCAGTTGGTTAATATTTAGAACTGAGATTGAGCAGCGCAAATAAAAAGAAGAACACAAAGAAGCAATTGCCACAGACAAGTTTGTCTGTGGTACTTGTTTCTTCGTGTCCCTGTTTTATTTGCGCTGGTCGACCTCAGTTACCATTATATCTTGCCCTGGGGATATCGCAGGAGTTCCGTGGTTTTCTTTCAATGGTTTTATAAAGCGTTTTACTAAGAATTTTGTTCCGACGAAGCGCAGGCAGACAGCTTTGGGAATTGGGGAAAGGGTGGCGCTGCGGTCCAGCAGGAAAAATGTGCTCACATGCGATGTAGAATTGGACGCTCGGGGGGGGGTTACTTGGGTGGCCCATCACCCATTTTCTCGCCTTTGTGGATTCTGCAAGTGAATACCAGGTCCTCCAGCGCTTACCTTCCCAGCGCCACGGAGTCTGGACACTCCAAGAAACGGCGCAGGCTTTGTCTGTTGTTCTTGTGAGCGCACACCTAGCGGTGCCCATTTCTTTAATTCCGTTGCACAGATTGGCTGTCTGACGGCAATGAGCTTTTGTTTGTGCGTTATCTATTTGATAATGGGGTCAGAATTCAGTCCGAACCCGGATCTTATCTTTTGAATTGTGACTAAGCAATGGAATGGTATTTTCTGTCATCATTGAGAAAGATCTAATTTGTGCTGTTTTTTTTATGAAGTATCACTCTTCGGGCAGTGCAATTCGGCTGAAGAACCCAGTTAGCAAACGTAGCACTGCCACGATCCGCGCATCAGGAGGCTGTGAGGGTACAAAACAGTGGCAGCCCGAATGTTCATTTTCTTTCGCCCCGTAGCGGCCTTTTCTGTAACTCCAGTTGAAGCGTGAGAGGCACTACAGTGCCTGAACCTTCAGACGCTACGAAGGTCTTGAGCGACAGCGTGGGCATCTTATAGCTAACTAGGGTTCTTCGAAGAACCTGCCGTGCAACACGGTTCAGCGGGAGCAAGTTCCTACGTGGAGGAAGTGCGAGTACAAAAAGATTGAAAGAGCGAAAAAAATGTCACTTGCTTTGAAAGGCAACAAAGTGCTAAAGAAGTAATTAAATTCGCTTAATAGGGAGTCATGTTATTGGCGGCGTATATTTGTTGCTGCGAGGTAACACGTATGGTTTTGTTGTATAATTGCATAGTTAACAGAGACGGTGACCTGGCGCATCTGTGACCGTAATAGAGATTTCTATGCGTGTGCGCCCAATTCTTATATGTGTGCTCTCCTGTGTAGAGCCATGTCGGGCGATAATGCAATTTCCTAGAAATGGAAGCCCGCAGGAGATCACGAGAAAAACTGGGGATGGTGTGATAAAACTGATTTAAGGAGCCGCGCAGCATTTATGCACGAGTCAGGCCAACACACATTGTTGGGTATGCTGTCTGCAGCATTGCCAATCCATTCCAAGGCAACGACAATTGCATGTAGTCTACGGCGATACGGCTAAAAAGACGCAATTTCTGGGCAATGTAACGGCTGCAACATCTCCATTTATGGATTGTTTCGCCACGTTTTGACGTTGGAGTGAGAGTGCAGACCATCCCGTTGCAGTTACTCACGATTTCCCTGTGTGTGACCATCTGGTAGGCCTTCATCCATCCATATTGAAAATCAATCTCAAGAAGACCGCCAAGATAGCGCCTGAACTTTTCTATCAAGGTGAGATCAAACGTTGCGAGATCAAACTACAACGCAAAGAGTTCGTTATTGTGTTTGCAAATTATGACCGACCAAGATTTTGGTATCTATACGGAGTTTAATATTTCGCTTTGACTACTTGTTTCTTTTATTTTGTGTTTCCCTTTATTTTTCGTCTGCTTTCTGTGTGGCCGTTCACTGTAGGTGGTATGAGCCGGAAATACGGGGACAAAGAAAATCCCTGCATAGAACATGCCGTTTAGAGTGTGAAGTCTGACATGCAAATCTATGGGATTGGCGAATTTACACAGGAGAACCAGAATGAAATACTTCAAGTTGTCTGTCGGGAGCATTCGGAACCGAGGTTCTAGAAGAAGGCGAAATATTTATAATCCACCAATGAGGATTGCTTGATTAGCTCAAGAATAAATTTGTTAGCCTCAGTGAATCTGGTCACAGCTAACTAGGTATGATTAAACACAAAGGTAGCCACAGTTCCGCTGCGCATTCTTACATATTTTGCTGCTCCATTGTAGGTGAGGCAGACAATGGTGCCTGAAAAGAGCCGGCAACCTTACCGGAAGCGAGCAGTGGGAGACTTGGCTCGCCAGTGAGGATCGGGAGATCCAGCAAGCGCTCCTCGACCAGGCGCGGCGGACCGCTCAAGCCAGTGGGGCCCATGGAATAGTGGCTGCACCCACATGCTTGCTGCACTTTTTGTCTTTTATATAAACGTTTTGACGCACACACATACACACACACACACACACATATATATATATATATATATATAATGTAGGTGAGCCAGACAACAGTGCCCAGAAAGCCAGAAAAAAAATCAAATATTGTTAACATCTTGAGCAACAAAAAAAAACGAAAAGCTCACAAGCAAATTCCTAGGACATTAAAGAGACAAGAACAGGGGGAGACACGGGATCATTTGCTGCTAGTGGGTAGGCCAAAAACAGTACTGGAATAGCTGTTAGCAGTGAGCAAATTTTATGAAATTGTTTTGCACGAAACTGGATTTTGGTGTCTCCGTATTGTAGGCCGATGAGTCGTGAACGCGTAAACGTTTTGCCACCTGCGTAATTGAGGGCCACCAACACGCATAGCGCAAGTAAAGAACTGCTCAGCACTGGGATTCGAACATGCCATCAGTAAGCGAATATGCACACTTCCGCAGTTACACGGGGCTTCCTCTTTTTTTGTGGGATTATTTCCACACCCCTTGTAGCAATCAGCCATGTGACGACAACCTTCGTGACGAGACGAGATGCACTGAACGTCCCCTGAATAATTCTTAACTGCCCGTTTGGGTAGCCAACCGGGCGAGATCTTCGTTATCATCCGTGCCTTTCCTTCTGGGTTATCTCTCTCGCTTAACTGTCAGGTTGCACGAATATATAGTGTTCCTGTTTATTTAGCAGTTATCACTGTTCTTGCAATTTACGCTGCTCTATTCTGCTCCTGTTCCTCCTCTTCCTGGAGCCTTCTCCATAAGCTTTCTCAAATTGATACTGGGGTACCTCTCCACACTTTATATGCTATTTTTTTGGCCTCAAATGTATCAGTGTCATGGAAGCGTTACAGCATATCAATAAGGCAATGTCAAATAGAAGTCACTCATGTAAAAAGATTTGCCTCTATTACACTAGTGTCTGCAATATACGTAGTACTTAGCAATTAGTATTCACTATGACTGTGCTTGAGATTGATGAAGCCAGAGAATAGCGTTAAAATTACAATTATTTTATATTGTAGTCCTCTCCGTATGTGCATCCTTAATAAGTCTGAGGAATATAAATCCCATCTGTGAACTGCTGAAACAGGGGCCCCGTACTGTAAAGCTATGCCATTCTGACATTTTTTTTTCTGATTTCCGGACGTCAAATTTACGTAATCGCCAATGAAAGCATCGGCTGGTTACCCGCAGTGCTGTTCGAACAGGCCTACAAAACGCTCTTCTCGTTTATAGAGGTCACTTTCGTTTCCTTTCAAAGATTATAGCATTTCGTATCTAGACAGTTGCTTGGCTGACTAGAGGCAGGTAGCAAGCATAAGTGGAGAAGATTTCGATGGGGCTGGGCAACACCGCTGGGACAGGCCGAGCTAGCGCAGTGTAAGTAGATAACCGGGTTAAGAGAGTGGGTGACGGCGTCTGGCGATTGGTGTTTGACCCTTTGCTTTGCTTTCAGTGGCTGGTCAAAAACCGTGGTGGTGTGAAACGGTGACCCGTAAACGACACTAAAACGGATCTTCACCTAAGAACTGTTGGCAAAGGTAGGACGTACACGTGCCTCACAGGTTCGACAACGTTTCGCTGCGGCACACAATTCGTATTATATGCAAATAAATTCATTTTCGCCAGTGGATGCGCGTAGCCAGTTCCAGACTGGTCGGGGGGCAGTCATCTATTGTTCGTTTTGGAACGGGCAGTCTTTCAGGCTATTACATAAGTTTTCTTCGCCACATTGTTCCAGCTTTACTGCGTACACTTCAATTGGTGGGCTGAGTCTTTTGTTGTATTGTGACGTCACATGACAGAGAGGCGAAGCGGGTGGAACTCGAAATATCTTTTGGAAGAGCCGAGAGCTCATTTTGAAAAAAGGTTAGAATCGGAAATAATTTGTTTATTTTGTTTGGCCTAATCATGCATAATTAGTCTCCACACGTCATATCAGATAGATAATTTTCGCAGTTGTAGCGACATCGTCTGTCAGGCTGGCGAAGTGGCCCGGGCCCGGAAATTTGTGATCAATCCGGAAGGCAGAACGGCACAAACAGAGTAGAAACAGATTGGAATAGCTTTACTTTATAGCACACAAGGTTACGAAAATGTATCTGATTTTATAAGCATGTAAGCAGTCATGGTACCTCAACTATGCAGTTGCTATGCAGCTTAGGGAAATAGTGAGTCACAGCGCAACGAAGCAAAACATATTTTCGCAACCAAAAGGAAGTACTGCTAATACGAGGCTGCGTTTTTTATTATCTGAATCAATCCAAGAAGAATGGTGGCAGTGCTCTATTGTTGAATAGGAATGACCTGCAGTGTGAAGTGTTAAGTGTTATTCCTAATATAATTGCTGATTTTGAACTTTGGACTGTTTTTCATGTTCGTATCATTTGTTTTTTGTTGTATTGACCACCAAAAGGAAATGTGGTTAGTTTTATAAGTACATTGATAACCAGTCATCCAGTGTTAACGCTAACGAATTCATTTTAGTTTTGGGTGACAATATACATAAAAACATGTTGCACGATAGCGCACTTCGCAGGGACGTATTGTGCAAAGTTGAAGAAAGTGCGTGTATTAGTACAATTACTAGCCCTACTCGTATTCAAATTGTCTGAGAAAGTTTATTCGATGTTGTCATCGTGAATTTCGACGCACGATACATTGAGTCAGGTTTAGTCACTACTAACGCCAGTGATCACTAAACTATTTTTACTTACTATAATCAGTGTTCTTGTAGATATTATTCATTCATATTTCAACACATTAGCCCATTAAACTTTATAAATTTTGCTATAAAATATGTCGGATAAACCGGCAAAATGTGTATGACATCAAATACTGTCACAAGGCATATGAGTGTTTTTATCAAGCTTTAAACGCTCTTACGCAGTTTTTTAAACGCAAGAAAAAAATGAAAGAAAGAATCCTTGGATAACTCACAATACGTTGAATTTGGTAAAAAGAAAAAATGCTTTTGTAAAAGCCAAATTGAGGCACATGGGATGCAATGAATTTAGCATATTTTTAAAAAATTCGCGAATTAAGTTAATAGCCTTCTAAAGCTTGTAGAAACGCAGTATATTGAGAAGTTATTAATTGTGTAAATGATTATACGAAGCGATAATATTTTGAAAATCTAAAGTTTGCTTGGCTTTAGTAAGCAGCCTGGGGGAGCTTAAAAGTTAGTAATAATTAATGATTAAGCCTTTATCAGGCGATCATCGCATCGAGTCTGGCATGTGTGCTACGCAGGATAAGCGGACAGAACGTTTCACGACATTTTTCTGTATTGTAGTGTAGTAACCGCCCATCATAGCAGTGTCCCCGCTTCTCGGAAAGCCGGTTCCTCTTGCATTGGGGGTCATTTCCTTCTGCTCTTTCTTGGGACTGAGGCAGCTCCCCCGCTAGCAAGCATACACAGCCACTCGGCAAACCTACTTTTGTTCTTGATTACAGCAAGTCGACTCCCCATTCTCAAGCTGTCAAAACATGTATTCTTTGCCTACGTTATCCCAACAAGTGGTAACACAGGGCATTTACATTTTCTTTCGAACACTAGCCATGGACGACGCTGCGCGTACTCCTTCAGACAGAGAGGACGCCCCGATTACGTCTCTTGTAATCATCGCAGAGCTTCAGCTTCCCAGCTTTTGGCCCAAGGATCGGAGAATTTCGTTTATGCAAGTAGAGGCCTGTTTTCAATTCTGGTTCATCACTCCACAGACAGCAAATTACGCCCACGTAGTCGCCACGCTACGTTACGACATCATCAATGGTATAGGCGACTTGCTAGCGGACGACGTGAAACGCACGGTCCTGCAGCGTCTCAAGCCTTGGAATAGAGTTGGCTCCAATAGCTCCTCTCTGAGGAAATCGGCGACCAATGACCGTCAGAACTCCTACACCGGTTGCCTCAGTTACTGGGTGAGCACTCCGCAAACGAGAGTCAGCTTCCAATTTCGCACGAGTTGTTCATGCAACGGCTCCCACAGTCCGCGCGCATGGTACCAGCGGCTTCCGACGAGATGGAGTCTTGATCGGCTAGCTGCACTCGCTTACCACATTTGCGACTGTTTGCCTCGGACACAGCTACCTAGCGCCGTTGCGAGAACCTCAAAGCCAGGAGAACGACTTTCGCGCCTGCAGAAAAGAGTCGACTGCCCTACCAGTGCACTATTATTGTTACCAAAACAAAAGGTGTGCTTTTTCAGTAAAATAACAAGAACCATAGCATCGATATGCATATCAAAGTAGAAACTTCCATGGTTGAGATAATAGCATCAAATAAAAGCTTAGATGTAATTTTACAAGGGAACATGTTTGAAGCTCGCTGGAGTTTGAAGGTTTTATTGAAAAATATTTGGATACAGGAAAGCATATGGTAAATATTAGTACAGAAGTAGGTCCCAGAGTTTTAACTGCCCAGGGAACCTCCTGTGCTAAGTACAAGAAATAACAGAATACAGACAGGCAGTGGTGTTGCATATCAGTGAAACAGTATTAGCAAAACATAAAAACGAGAATACATAACTTCATTAGAACATCATTATACAGAGAAATATACATAAAACAAATTAAGTACCAGACGGTGACGCCTAATGTAAAGTATAAAATGCAAAACACGGTTCGTTGTGAATAAAGGTCATTTATTACTAACAGACAGTTGAACACAACTGAATTTTCAATTCTTTATGAAATAAGTGCTCAGCATGGACGCACTTGATGAACATGGGCAATGAATTCCAAAATATTATTCCCGAAAAGAGTGCTGCCTTCTTGCCGTAATTTTTGCGTCCTTTATGTAATAACATATTATTTTGTTCCGAGAATCTTGTAATATTACGATTGAGTAGTTGGGGGGCCGAAATATTATTAATGCCAGTACCTTGACTTCGGATGCGATAAATTAAAACACCAAGTTTCAGCGGTAACCAGTAAGTGAGCGGAAGGATCTTTATTTTCTGGTGAACTGGATGAAAAGTGTTGGAATAATAACAAGACTACGCTTCCTGTTGCCATTAAAAGTAAAGCTCATACTTCATATTTGTCTTTTTTATTTCCTGTACAGTATTGTCATCTCGTATGGAGCAACCGTCTAACGACAACATTCTTTTTTATTGGAAATAGAAAGCCGTCCACGCAATGCCAAACTGTTTATTCGAAGCACCCACTGATCCTCTATTTTGTAGATTACATATAATGCTGATAAAGTTGTTCTATTTTACAATTTTAAATAAATTTCTTTAACAGCAAGAACAAGCAGCGTTAGTTCTCTCGAGTACCTGTGAAAACTAACGTCAAATACAAACAGTCACAATGCAAGGCACGTAGGGACTTTGCATGTTCCACATTCACGAACAAGCTATGGAAATCAATATCTTCAGCATGCTTCAATATCATTATTAACCAGATTGGCTATGCTTTGAATTATGTATCCTGACTTGTGAATTCTTTTATTTGCGTGAGTGCTCTTGCGTTTTTGCTTGTGTTTTGTTTTATGAACGTGGATGTTCAGCTGTGACTGCACCTCCGTTTAAACGAAAAGTGATTTTTATTTTGTATTTACGTGTTTTTTCTGCAACTTGCATGAAACGCGTGTATCTGAATTGATGTCAGTGTTGACTACTGTGCGAAAATTACGTTAAACATGCAAATTTGTTTAATACACATATTTTATAAGCAATAACATTAAATTATGGGGTTTTAGTGCCGAAACCGCGATTTGATTATGAGGCACGCCGTAGGGGGGACTCCGCAAATTTAGACCACCTGGGGCTTTTTCATGTGCACCTAAATCTACCTACACGGGTGTTCTCGCATTTGTTCAATTCTTTAATTTTGTATTAAAGTAGCCGCCTTTTCCTAAGGGACTACTTGCTCGTACAACCAAACATCATTCGCGGCATCAATGTAACATGTTATGCTAGATAGCACAAAACTAAGCTCGATTTTCGAAGGAAGCAGAAAAACAGAAATAGCAAGCGAAAGGTGGAGCAAGAACATGGCGCCATGACTGACCGCACAGCATTTATTTAAATTTGCACGTATAACCGTGACACCTATATTCTTTGTTCAAATTGCCAAGTCAACAAGGGACACAAAGTAGTGGATTGTGAAGGAACGATTCCACGAAAAAGTAATATGCAACCCACTAAGAAAGTGTCTAAGCTCGAAAACAGGAATATTTTCGTGATACCTATTGGCTGTTCCACGTTCTAGAAAGTCGGCTGCTCCGCGCACAAGGTTCGCTTTTAAGCAGAATGGACACAGGTGTCCGCGCGGACTTCGAACTTATGCGCATTGCTTACGGGCAATCACTAAAAAAAGCAAACCGAAGCGCGCGGGGAAAGTCTGTTTCACATGATGCGATTCTCGTCGCACCGGAAGTGCGATTTCCGTCGTTTGCGACGAAAATTGTGGTCGCAGTGCCGACCCCCCGATTTTCGGCTGTGACCAAGCGGTTAGTCGCACATTCGCACCGTCGCAGCAATTGCTGCGATTTTCCGTCAAAATTGCGCGGAGAGCTATCATGAAGCTATTTTGCCGGTTTGTTTTTGAAAATGCCGTATCGCACAACAGGTGCAATGCGCGAAGACGTGAATTGCCGAATTCTGTACGCACGCGAAGGGAGAATAAAAAAAACTTGTAACGCAGATTCCATTCTCCGATTTCTATGCGTTTGTGGACGCGCTATACAGCAAATGAAGTGCATTTTCACGTTTGCTTCGTACGCCTTTGCGAGTTGGCATTACTAGGTGTTCGATCCCCACCAGACGAAGAGGTAGTTACAATTTTCTTTTGTTGAGTAGCATGCAAAAATTGCGCTTACGGAGCAGCTTGAATTATTTCAACGTCGGCAAGGCCAAATGACCAGACAGCAAAGTACCCGAAGTTTCAACGTTGTTCATGAATGAATAGAAATATGTGCAGGAAGGTAAATAAGTATAGAGTTAATTATCATGTTAATGCAAATTTTTCATTTAAGAATTTTCGATTGCTCGTAGAAGTCTACGCCATCTATTAATGCTTATCAAGGGTAAGAATTATCGTATCTGCCGCAGGCACTTTCTCTTTTATTTGCTGCATGTGAAAGAATTCACCAATATATTGAGAGAAACGACAAGAAATTGCGAGATCATCAAGAGAGACTGAGAGACTGAGAGAGATAAAGGCAAAGAAAAAATGGGGTGACTAAGTAGAGAAAATCTCCGGTTGGTCACCTTGTACCAGGGAAGAAGGAAATGGGTGTGAAAGACGAAAGAATATTTAGAAAATAAAAAAAACATATACAAAAAACTTTGCAGCCACAGTCTCAGTCTGCCAAGGGGATACATAGTCATACACAGGGACTACGTTCCATTAATACATTTCACATCACAGAGAGCACAGTGCACATTCACAACTTGACAGACAGTCCGGCATCTCTTGAATAAAGCAAGAACGCTTTTACAGCGTCTCCTGCTGATGTTCCTGTAGGCCAGTTTCCAAGGGCTTTAATATTCAGGAGTGGGTATTGTCCAGCTTGTATAGTGTGGCTGAGAGAGCCTGCTCTTTGTAGCTTGAAACGAGGGCACTCGCGAAGTAGGTGCGCGATCGTTTCGTTGCGGCTGCAGAATTCAAGAAGTGGGCTATAGGCCATTTCAATTATAATGCAGTACTCATTTGAAAATGCAAACTCGAAGTAATTAGCGGGCTTGAAGTGTGCAGTCACGACGGACAGAATGCGGAGGTTTAAGCTAGGATTCAGGGTATGAAGTCGGGCACTTATGAAGTCGGACGAACTCCGTTGGTCTACTGTTACGTTACGCGCAAGTGTGTGAAGTATTCTGTGGGCGTACTCGCTCAAAATAGGAATGGCAACGCAGTTGCCTTTCCTCTAGGTAGATCGGGCAGCTGCGTCCGATTGATCATCGCGATGTATCCCGCAATGACTAGGCAGCTCTTGAAATCTAACACGCGCTATTTGATCGCGCACATGCGTGATCATTGCGATGATCTTCTCACGTGATCCATGACGTAGTGCGGAGAGTGTACTCTACAGGGCTGCCTTGGAGTCACAGAAGATTGACCATGAATGGAGTGGCTTCTCCTGAATGAAACGGACAGCCGTACGGACGGCTACCAGTTCAGCAGCTTTCTTTATTATTTCATGTTACGCTTTACGCCTTTATTTTGACGGATCCTGCTCGAATCACCACCACGGCAGCTGAACTTGTATGCGTGACTGGTCCATCGGTGTAAACATGCACGTGGTCACTGTGCCCCTCTTATAAAAGTCCTAATGCGGCCCGTTTGAGGGCAAACGATGGAAATTTGCCTTTCTTTGTGATTCCTGGGAGGGTGAGGCCTAGTTCTGGTCTGTGCAGGGCACCAAAAAGGCGAGGATGGTCTTACTGCAAGTATGTAGTTTGATGGTAACCAGGTACAATTGGCCGATGTTAGACGACTGAACATTGTGTGTGGGCTTAAACCAGATGGTGATATGATAGTCGGAAAGAATGTAATATGCGCCCAGGGTATGTCGGCGGCTATGGTATCGCGTGATCTCGTTCTACGACAATCATTGCCGCTGTAAGCGCACACTTTGCAAGACCAAGACACATCCTCAAGGCCTGAGCTTGCATTCTCTGAAATGAAGGCAACTTTTGTTTAGCAGGTGTACACTGGAAAGGGTTCTAGCAAAACCGAAAACGAAAGAATTTTAAAGCTGCAACACGGACGGTACCGATCAGGCCATGATTTTCTGCCGGGAAATTTAAGTACGTGCGTTATAGTAGACAACTTACTCTTTAAAGATATGAAACCTGCGGACTCCATGATAGGTCGCGGTAAGTAATTAACCCTAAAAGGCGGTGTTCCCATGGCCTTGCAATGCTTGCCCATTCACATGTACATGGTTAGGCCTCATTACCTTGCGTGATAATAAAACAAGACAGCATTTCTCTGAAGACGGGTTAATCTTGTGGCATGAATGCCCCTTGGTGTCCAGATATTTGCTATCGCAATAATTTAAGAGCAATCGGCGACTGAGCTTCCCGCAGCTCATTACTTTCTGCAAAAGAAGTAACAAAATCAAACTTTCACTATGCGACAATTCGTTGCGCCGCAACAATGTCTTTTCTTCTTTTGTGGGGCGGGGGCACCGAATTGAACATACCCGAAAGAAAGCATGTTGGTCAGAATCGAATGCCTACTTCAAGCACCTAATTTGGCTACCGAAGGAATATCGAAGAAAACGGGAGACGCTTGGTCCACAGAGAACCATACGCATACTGCTCGATATCCTGCACCGGTAAGACGGGACTTTCTGGAGAGGTTGCGCTCAAGCGAGCTTGTTGCAATCCGTTTTGTCCCCACAGTGATGGCGGCGAGCGGCCATTGCTCCCTTTTGTCGTACCCTAGCCGAAAAGCGTCTAAAACTCTGCCAGGTGAGAATCCACTCGGCCAGAGAAAACTGAACGCGCACCAAAGTGGCCGCGTGGTGGTCGGGGCAAGACGAGGAAAATGTATGCGCTCTTGCTGTCTTTGACAGCCCGCTGGTAGCGAGAACAAGAAAATTGAAGAGGCTCAATGTTGTCCTCGCAAATAAAAGTCAAACTACAAAAAATAATAAGAACGTAGTTACCTTTGCTGGCTTTAGTGTCTTGACATGGATGCTTTGGCGTAGGTGAAAAAAATATTGATATTCTTTTCTGTGACACGACGGCACAAATGAGCCACCGCAACGCTTCGTCTCATCGGACCTCGCTGAGTGCTTTTGTCAATTTGTCTGATAGTGTGTTGATTTGGCTTGTCTCTTTGTATGGTACGATGTACGACTTTCGAAAACTCAATGCACTTTTGGCGTGAAATGTGTATGAAGACATTAAAGCCGCAAAGTTCGGGAATTTAAAATCTAAAGCACGACTTTGGAAATGTGAATGCGCCTTTTACATCAAAAACCACATTTAAAAAATGCTTGACTGTACTCCCTTGATCCCACATTAAGCCTTCGAGTGCCATCACAGCTTTGCCGTGGAGACGCGCCGCTTTTGTATCGACTGTGGTTGGGCGTTGCTTTTACCAAAGACTATGCGTTCCGCTTTCCGATCGCTCAAGGTTGCTCTTGAGCGATCGAAAGCGCGTTTTCCACCCTTGGCCGGCGGAGAGGGGAGATTTCGTTCCGGCCGCGAAGCTCTCTACATCTCAGTAAGGTGCCTGGTGGTGGTCTCGTGCTGACGATGCCCTCTCAGTGAGCGCATATTTCCCCCCTCATCTTTTAAGAGATTCAATACATACAAGCTTTTGTCTCGCAAACCAGATTTATTTCAAGGGAATTTTCCACGTCTCAATAATTTCTCTCGTCGTATACGAGTGCTGATTGCCGTGTTATAGTTTGTTAACGAAGCTTCCCCTCAAGTCTAAATATTTTAAGGCAGTTTTCCTAGTCTATAAAGCCGCTCGAGTTCACGCTGCTCCTCTGGCGGCCATTTTTCCAAGAAATTATGCCTTCCAACCACTCAGAATGCCGGTGACAACTTCACGTTTGATCAATTCTGGATATTGTAAATAGTAAACAGCTACTTTTGCTTACATGATCGGCCATGACATTGAAATTGCTGATACAACGGAAAGCATTGCACCGGATGCACGTATATAGAGCTGTGTATGTTGAGTGAGATAAGAGCTGCACAATAGGCATCGCAGGCAGTTTTAATTGGAGGCAAACTTGGCAAGTGCGCCTCGAATGATAAATTGCTTTGTCTAAACCGAAACAGCGCGAATTGGTAGGCTGCATGAAAGAGAGACATTTTTATTGAATGACAGGAAGTTATTCGGCATATATCTGGCGATCACTCAGGAAATGGTTGTTGTGGAACGACGAGTCAGTTCTGATGTACGTCGCTATAAAAACGCGCGAGATAGTGTCGAGCAGCCTATATTGGCTTTTGTGTGTGTATATATATATCAATTCTAAATATTGTAAGGCAGTTTGTCGTGTGCGTATCATGGACACGCATGCTTATATCGCCTTCCGTTTCCCTACCACGGTTGCGCTGTCGACTGTCGCGGACATCATCAGTCCCTTTCCACATAAGTATGAGGCTTGGAGCAGGAGCTTTGGCGCTTGAAAGTAACCGTTGGCTTGACGAACCAACCGACTGAGCTACCTTTCCGGGCAACATTGAAGGATCACGAGTTCAAATCACATGTTATGTTCCTTTTTTTCCCTTTTTTTCTTTCTTTTAATGTATTTTCCTTCCTTTTATCACTGTACGGAAACCCTCCTAAAAAAATTATATATCCTCAATTATGTGTGGCCACACATGTGCAGGTCATAAATACCAGGTTCACTAGCCGAGTGCCATCCATGCGGTATAACCGAGCTCAGATTGGTCCACCTTGACTGATCAAATAGGGCACCACTGTAGGTTAAATGAGGCGTACAACTCCTGCGGGACCCGCTGTGGTTGCTCAGTGGTTATGCTGTTAGACTGCTGAGCACGAGGTCGCGGGATCGGACCCCGGCCACGGCGGCCGCATTTCGATGGGGGCGAAATGCGAAAACACCCGTGTACTTAGAATTTGGTGCACGTTAAAGTACCCCAGGTGGTCGAAATTTTCGGAGTCCTCCACTACGGCGTGCATAATCAGAAAGTGGTTTTTGTCACGCAAAACACCATAATTCAATCTTTAATTTAACTCCTGCGGGGACGGTAGAGTATCCGTCTCCAGTGCAAGAGGACCGTGATTCAAATCCCGGTGTCGCGCAATTCTCCACCGGAAAATACAAAAAAAAACCGTGTGTTGAGAAAATTGCACAAACAGGCCTGGAGTGCGGCCTGATCCCGGTGACCAGAACCGGTAACGCACTCTCTCACCAGAGCAGCATTGGCCACCCTGGTGCAGTACTTGGCCACAACCTCCTATATGAATACAACAATCAAACCCCGGCCCTCAGTCCCCAGCAGCCGCGAAGCAACTGACCACGGCGGCGGTCAGATCTGTGACGCTGCAGAGGGTGCTAAGAATACCTGGCTACGGACAGGCCGCCATTGGAATCTGAACCTGGCAACGTTTAACGTTAGAACGCTATCTAGTGAGGCGAGTCTAGCAGTGTTATTGGAGGAATTAGAGGGTAGTAAATGGGATATAATAGGGCTCAGTGAGGTTAGGAGGACAAAAGAAGCATATACAGTGCTATAAAGCGGGCATGTACTGTGTTACCGGGGCTTAGCGGAGAGACGAGAACTAGGAGTCGGATTCCTGATTAATAAGGAAAGAGCTGGTAACATACAGGAATTCTATAGCAATAACCAGAGGGTAGCATTTCTTGTTGTGAAACTCAATAAGAGGTACAAAATGAAGGTTGTACAGGTCTATGCCCCCACATGCAGTCATGATGACCAGGAAGTCGAAAGCTTTTATGAAGACGTGGTATCGGCGATGGGTAAAGTCAAAACAAAATACACTATACTGATGGGCGACTTCAATGCCAGGGTAGGCAAGAAGCAGGCTGGAGACAAGTCAGTGGGGGAATATGGCATAGGCTCTAGGAATAGCAGAGGAGAATTATTAGTAGAGTTTGCAGAACAGAATAATATGCGGATAATGAACACCTTTTTCCGCAAGCGGGTTAGTCGAAAGTGGACGTGGAGGAGCCCGAATGGTGAGACTAGAAATGAAATCGACTTCATACTCTGCGCGAACCCTGGCATCATACAAGATGTAGACGTGCTCGGCAAGGTACGCTGCAGTGACCATAGGATGGTAAGAACTCGAATTAGCCTAGACTTGAGGAGGGAACGGAAGAAACTGGTACACAAGAAGCCAATCAATGAGTTAGCGGTAAGAGGGAAACTAGAGGAATTCCGGATCAAGCTACAGGACAGGTATTCGGCTTTAACTCAGGAAGAGGACCTTAGTGTTGAAGCAATGAACGACTATCTCATGGGCACCATTAAGGAGTGCGCAATAGAAGTCGGTGGTAACTCCGTTAGACAGGAAACCAGTAAGCTATCGCAGGAGACGAAAGATCTTATCGAGAAACGGCAATGTATGAAAGCCTCTAACCCTACAGCTAGAATAGAACTGGCAGAACTTTCTAAGTTAATCAACAAGCGTAAGACAGCGGACATCAGGAACTATAATATGGATAGAATTGAACAGGCTCTCAGGAACGGAGGAAGCCTAAGAACAGTGAAGAAGAAACTAGGAATAGGCAAGAATCAGATGTGTGCGTTAAGAGACAAAGCCGGCAATATCGTTACTAATATGGATGAGATAGTTCAAGTGGCTGAGGGGTTCTATAGAGATTTATACAGTACCAGTGGCACCCACGACGATAGTGGAAGAGAGAATAGCCTAGAGGAATTCGAAATCCCACAGGTAAGGCCAGAAGAAGTAAAGAAAGCCTTAGGAGCTATGCAAAGGGGGAAGGCAGCTGGGGAGGATCAGGTAACAGCAGATTTGTTGAAGGATGGTGGTCAGATTGTTCTAGAGAAACTGGCCACCCTGTATACGCAATGCCTCATAACCTCGAGCGTACCGGAATCTTGGAAGAACGCTAACATAATCCTAATCCATAAGAAAGGGGACGCCAAAGACTTGAAAAATTATAGACCGATCAGCTTACTGTCCGTTGCCTACAAGGTATTTACTAAGGTAATCGCAAATTGAATCAGGAACACCTTAGACTTCTGTCAACCAAAGGACCAGGCAGGATTCCGTAAAGGCTACTCAACAGTAGACCATATTCACACTATCAATCAAGTGATAGAGATATGCGCAGAATATAACCAACCCTTATATATAGCTTTCATTGATTACGAGAAAGCGTTTGATTCAGTCGAAACCTCAGCAGTCATGGAGGCATTACGGAATCATGGTGTAGATGAGCCATATGTAAAGATACTGGAAGATATCTATAGCGGCTCCACAGCCACCGTAGTCCAAAGAAAGCAACACAATCCCTATAAAGAAAGGCGTCAGAGAGGGAGATACGATATCTCCAATGCTATTCACAGCATGTTTACAGGAGGTATTCAGAGGCCTGGAGTAGGAAGAATTGGGGATAAAAGTTGATTGAGAATACCTTAGCAACTTGCGATTCGCTGATGATATTGCCTTGCTTAGTAACTCAGGAGACCAATTGCAATGCATGCTCACTGACCTGGAGAGGCAAAGCAGAAGGGTGGGTCTGAAAATTAATCTGCAGAAAACTAAAGTATATTTTAACAGGCTCGGAAAAGAACAGCAGTTTACGATAGGTAGCGAAGCACTGGAAGGGGTAAAGGAATACATCTACTTAGGGCAGGTAGTGACCACGGATCCGGATCATGAGACTGAAATATCCAGAAGAATAAGAATGGGCTGGGGTGCGTTTGGCAGGCATTCTCAAATCATGAACAGCAGGTTGCCACTATACCTCAAAAGGAAAGTGTATAACAGCTGTGTGTTACCAGTACTCACATATGGGGCAGAAACCTGGAGGCTTACGAAAAGGGTTCTGCTGAAATTGAGGTCGACGCAACGAGCTATGGAAAGAAGAATGATGGGTGTGACGTTAAGGGATAAGAAAAGAGCAGATTGGGTGAGGCAACAAACGCGGGTAAACGAAATCTTAGTTGAAATCAAGGAAAAGAAATGGGCATGGGCCGGACATGTAATGAGGAGGGAAGATAACCGATGGTCACTAAGGGTTACGGACTGGATTCTAAGGGAAGGGATGCGTAGCAGGGGGCGGCAGAAAGTTAGGTGGGCGGATGACATTAAGACGTTTGCAGGGACAACATGGCCACAATTAGTACATGACCGGGGTAGTTGGAGAAGTATGGGAGAGGCCTTTGCCCTGCAGTGGGCGTAACTAGGCTGATGATGATGATCATGATGCGTTCCGCATGGGCATGACCGATACCGCAACCTATGACCACTGCGGTCATGACGAATCGATTGACCATATTTTGTGCGCCTGCCCGCACTACAGTCCATAGAGGGAATGCCTTCGCCACGAACTCGACCAGCTGGACGAACAACCACTATCGAAAAACAATTCTGCACCATAGAAAGGACCTAACGTCACAGAAGAAGGCCGTGCAAGCGCTAGTGCGCATTTTGCTATCTACTGGCCTTTGTCAACGTCTTTAACTGGAACGCCTTTTGTGTGTCTGTGTCTCCGTGTGTGCGTTTTTTTAACGCTTTCATCTCTGTCCTCTTTCTAACCCCTATCTGCCATCTCCAGCGTAGGGCAGCAAACTGGAGACTGATATCTGGTTGACCTCCCTGCATTCCCACTACATCTCTATCTATCTCTATCTCTACAACAGGGCTAAGGTAACTGCTTTTTGTAGCCTTGCTCGAACCTCGTGTCTTGTCAAGGAAGACGTTCGCAAATGTCATTAGCATGGCTCGATAATTAGACTGTGTTGAGCAAGCATCGGACAAGGTTTAATGGTGTGGTACTCAATACAGCACCTTGGGGTTGTGCACGGTATGTTTTGTAGCAAGTCGTGGCGCCATCCTCGGTCTTCACAAAGAAATGTCTGTCAATCGAATCCCTGTATAGCCACTGAAAAGTACCGCCACCGATTCCGCCTTTAATGAGAGTCTGCAAAATGGCAAAATGCGCTACATTGTCGCTACACCTTGTATTCAAAAACAATGCAGCAGTGAGTCATTTGAGATGTTTTTGATTGTGAACAAACACGACCAGATTGTTTACATTATCTATGATTGAACCCCCACGCTGGATGCCAGCCGTTGCATCTGGATAGACGTTGTCACTTTCCGGGTACCATTTCAAATGGGTCAGCACTCTTTTCATTATCTTTTTATATATCTGCCAAAACGGTGGGGTTCTATGATGATCTAGCGGCATTTTACAAGGTATAGAACATAAACGAAGCGGCTGCCATTTTCGTTCACGTCGAAACAAACCGTTGGGTGAAGACTCGTTGTACTGGTTCTGAAGCACGTGTCGTGCTTTCTGCCCAAGATTGCCGCGAACCGCACAAGTAATTCCGTCACCCCCGGGTGACAACTAACGAGTGCGAATCACCAGCGCCGCTTGAAGCCCCTTCACAGAAGACATTGGATCCATACGTTAGTCCTGTGACACAAGAGTCACACGTGGTGTCAGTGCGCGTTGGGACTGCAAGCCAGGAAGCCTTGAAAAAATTCCTCAGCAATCTCAATCTCTCGTTCACCTTGGTGCAGAGCGAGACGTTTGCAAGGAACACGCTATTTCTTGGAAGCCCAAAGACTACATGCGGTTCTCCACATCTCGGGTAAGCGTTGACGCGGATTCAACTCACAGCATTGTTTCCATGTTTCAGATTGTTGCGCACCCATGCTGCGCTGAATGTTTTGCGTCCGTGTTGCCTCTGAGACCACGAATTAATTTAGTAAACCTTTACGTTCTCACAGCCTGCCACCGAAAAACTCGTAGTCGCTGCAGTTCAGCTTCAATGTCTTCAACTTTCAGGAAAACTTGAGCACTTTGCTTTCTACAAATACTTGTCTTTTTCTTTCTTCGTCTCTTGTGTTAGCGCTGTGTATTGTTTGCCATGTACTGAAGGCACTGGTCATGGTGCTAGTGAATAGAAAGACGACGAGGAGTGCTTGCTTCCCCGTTTCGATATAGCGCCGACCTGTTTAAGCCTACCGCTGCAACCTAGAACTAGTGCTGCTGGGCGAACACCCCCGTTGCATTTGGTGGAGCTGCTGGGTTTCTCTTAGACATGCTGGAACTCCGCAGTCGGACGCTACCACAAGCTGTTGCAATGGATGAACCGAACCAGGCGGCTGCTCCCGTGCCCCAGGCCATCGTCGGCTCTGGCGTCATCCGCCAGTGCGATCCGGCTATATTTAGCGGCACAGACGACCATGACGTGGAAGACTGGCTCGCAGAATATGACCGCGTAAGCGCCTATAATAAGTGAAATGACCGCGCCAAGATAACAAATATCATATTTTACTTGACTGACGTGGTCTACCTATAGTTCCGCAATCATGAAGCCGATTTTACCACCTGGTCGGCATTCACGACAACTTTGGCTGAGGTCTTAGGCCGTTCGGCAGTTCGCGGGCTTCGCGCGGAGCAGCGCTTGCGTGGTCGAGTTCAACGCCAGGACGAGACCTTCACAGCTATATTAAAGACGTGCTCTCGCTCTGCAAGCGCGTCAACTCATCTATGGACGAAGCTGACAGGATCAAACACGTCATGAAAGGCATCGATGTCCATGCCTTCCAAATGCTCGTCGCGAAGAGTCTCCGGACAATTGCCGAGGTCATACAGCTTTGTCAGCAGTACGACGAGCTGCGCCAAGCAGCGTGCATCAACACGCGCTGCTCAGCCGGACACTGCGGATCTATCTCCGTTGGACATCTCTACTTTATAGCCGGAGATACAGCAGTTCATCCGTCAGGAAGTCGCACGCCAAATCTCTCTGGCGAATAGCGCACCCGAGCCGTCAACAACCCTGGCTCCTTCGCTTCGTCACGTCATTCAGACGCAAGTTGCCGCGGCGCTGCCATCTGCCCCTCCTCCGCAGCCTGCAGCTGGACCGCTGACGTACGCTGACGTTGTCGCCCGGCCTTACGATCCTCCGGCTCCTGATGCCTACCGGGCCACCGGCACCTTCCATGTGCCACCGCCACCTTCGCGTCCGATTGTCGTCCTTTACTCGACCGCTGGAGCCCTTGTCCTCAACCCCTGCCGAACACCTGATAATCTGCAAATATGTTATCCGTACCATTCTCTGGGCCACGTAGCACGATTTTCCGCCGTCGCAGCCCCCGTTTACCTGACAGTGGGGGCGCGTCAAGCTACTGGCCTGCTCGACTTCCGCGTCAGGACCAATCTAACCTTCCTCCGGACTCGCCTTACAGTCGCCACCCCTTCGATTCACGCTGGTCGCCTTCCCCACGTCCCCGATCCATTTCTCTGATGGTTAGCCCACCTAGCCCAGCCCGAGAGGAAAACTCACAGTCGCAGTTCCAGAAGCAAGAACTGTGTTTACGTCGAATATTTCAAGTTCTCATTCTGCACCGGCGAATGAAATTGAACTTTCCCTGGACGGCGTCACCGTACACGCATTTATCGACACCGGAGCCGCCGTTTCTATTATTAGTAAGAAGCTCTGCCGCAATTTGAACAAAGTGACCATTCCCCTTACCCAACTTTCGCTGGGTACGGCAACCTCGCATCGCAGTCAGCCTTCAGCGTTGTGCAGAGCCCGGGTTATCATTCAAAGCGTTAAGCATATTATCGAATTTGTCGTCCTACCTCGTTCCTCGCACGACGTTATTCTTGGATGGAATTTCCTATCTGTCAATCAAGCTCTTATCGACCGCGCTCATTGCGAACTCACGTTATCAGTGCCGTGTTTTGACCCTGATGACCATTATTCTCCTGAAGTTGTTGCCGCCTCTGACATCGACATCGCACATTTCTCCGCCGCTCTGGTTCCTGTGTTATGTAGCTCTGCTGCGAACTCATCTGTTCTATTTAAGGCGTCGGCCGCTTGTGCGCGCCTCCGGAACTTTCTGCTTCTGTTGGCTGTCGTCACTTTTTGCGATGGTTCTGCTGCTCTTAACGTGTGCAGTCCGTCCGCCTGCCTATCATCCCTACTCCACGGCGAATGCCTCGGTACCTCAGAAGCTTTCGATTGCGTTCTCCCGGCAACGACGTCTGGTGATACCGCATCACTTCCGATTTGTGCCGTCACTCCTCCCGCCACGACCAATGCCCCTGTAGACGTCTTCGCTCGTGCCGTCGACGCAGAACTCACAGCTGCGCAGCACACCGAAATCATCAAGCTCCTCCAGCGTTTTCGTGCCACATTTGCCATTGGTCAACCATCCTTGCTTGTAGGCAACGGCTTACTGTCCGTTGCCTACAAAGTATTTACTAAGGTAATTGCAAATAGAATCAAGAACACCTTAGATTTCCGTCAACCAAAGGACCAGGCAGGATTCCATAAAGGCCACTCAACAATAGGCCATATTCACACTATCAGTCAGGTGATAGAAAAATTTGCGGAATACAACCAACCTTCATATATAGCTTTCAATGATTACGAGAAAGCATTTCATTCAGTCGAAACCTCAGCAGTCATAGAGGCATTGCGGAATCAGGGTGTAGACGAGCCATATGAAAAAACACTGAAAGATATCTATAGCGGCTCCACAGCTACCGTAGTCCTTCATAAAGAAAGCAACAATATCACAATAAGGAAAGGCGTCAGGGAGGCAGATACGATCTCTTCATTGCTATTCACAGCGTGTTTACAGGTGGTATTCAGAGACCTGGATTGGGAAGAATTGGCGATAAGATATAATGGAGAATACCTTAGTAACTTGTGATTCGCTGATGATATTGCCTTGCGTAGTAACTCAGGGGACCAACTGCAATGCATGCTCACTGACCTGGAGAGGCAAAGCCGAAGGGTGGGTCTAAAAATTAAAACTAAAGTAATGTTTAGTTTTAATTTAAGTTTAGAAAACTAAAGTAATGTTTAACAGTCTCGGAAGAGAACATCAGTTTACGGTAGGTAGTGAGGTACTGGAAGTGGTAAGGGAATACATTTACTTAGGACAGGTAGTGACAGCGGATCCGGATCATGAGACTAAATAATCAGAATAAGAATGGGCTGGGGTGCGTTTGGCAGGCATTCTAAGATCATGAACAGCAGTTTGCCATCATCCCTCAAGAGAAAAGCTTATAAGAGCTGTGTCTTACCAGTAATCACGTACGGAGCAGAAACCTGGAGGCTTACGAAAAGGGTTCTACTTAAATTGAGGACGACGCAACGAGCTATGGAAAGAAGAATGATAGGTGTAAAGTTAAGGGATAAGAAAAGAGCAGATTGGGTGAGGGAACAAACGCGAGTTAATGATATCTTACTTGAAATCAAGAAAAAGAAATGGGGGGGCATGGGCAGGACACGTAATGAGGAGGGAAGATAACCGATGGTCATTAACAGTTACGGAATGGATTCCAAGGGAAGGGAAGCGTAGCAGAGGGCGGCAAAAAGTTAGGTGGGCGGATGAGATTAAGAAGTGTGCAGGGACAACATGGCCACAATTAGCACATTGCCGGGGTAGTTGGAGAAGTATGGGAGAGGCCTTTGCCCTACAGTGGGAGTAACCAGGCTGATGATGATGATGATGAACCATCCTTGGGCCCGGCGTCCGCAGTCGTTCACCGTGTCGACACCGGCGAACAAACACCATTGCGCCAGCGTCCGTATCGTGTGTCGGCCGCTGAACGCCATGTCATCGACCAGCACGTTGACGACATGCTGGAGCGTGGCATCATCCAGCCCTCTAACAGTCCCTGGGCATCTCCGGTTGTCCTCGTTAAAAAAATATGGCTCCATTCGGTTCTGCGTCGAGTATCGCCGCCTTAACCGAATAACGCGCATAGATGTCTATCCTCTGCCGCACATCGACGATGCCTTGGACAGTCTGCAGGGAGCGGAATTCTTTTCCTCGCTGGATCTACGCTCCGGGTACTGGCAAGTGCCAGTGGCAGAGGCCGATCACCAAAAGACAGCCTTTGTAACTGCTGATGGACTATATGAATTCACCGTCATGCCGTTCGGCCTCTGCAACGCGCCTGCCACTTTCGAGCGAATGATGGATACCATCCTTCGAGGGCTGAAGTGGAAAACGTGCCTCTGTTATTTAGATGACATTGTGGTTTTTTCCACTGACTTTTCGTCGCACCTCAGCCGCTTCGAGCAAGTCATTGCGTGCCTCTCCACTGCAGCACTGCAACTAAATTTTAAGAAATCCCACTTCGGCGCTCGCACGCTTACTATTCTCGGCCATGTAGTTTCAAAAGAAGGTATCCTCCCGGACCCCACAAAATTTAGCGCCGTATGCGAGTTCCCTAAACCAACCACCATGAATGAGCTTCGCAGTTTCATCGGCTTGTGCTCATATTTCCTACGCTTCATCCGTAACTTTGCCTCTATCATCGCTTCCTTGACACAGCTTCTCACCGGCAGTTCTGACCTATCAGCCTGGTCCCCAGCGTGCGACGACACACACCAAGAAGTGCGACGCGTTCTCACCTCTCCTCCAGTACTGCGACACTTCGATCCCTCTGCACCAACTGAGATCCATACGGACGCTAGCGGTGTCGGGCTCGGCGCTGTTCTTGCACAACGCAAGGATGGCTTCGAAGAGTACGTCGTCGCGTATGCCAGCCTCACCCTTACCATAGCCGAGGCGAACTACTCGGTTACTGAGAAGGAATGTCTGGCCATCATTTGGACAATCGGAAAATTTCGTCCTTATGTGTACGGGCGTCGATTTGATATCGGGACCGACTATCATGCCCTATGCTGGTTATCTTCATTAGGACATCCAACTGGTCGGGTCGCCCGTTGGGCATTGCGTCTATAAGAGTACGACATCCGCGTTGTTTATCGCTCCGGCCGAAAGCATTCAGACGCAGACGCTCTATTCCGGTCACCCCTGCTCTCCGGTCGTGTCCACAAGTCTATTTCGACCTATTGAGCCTTCGCCCTCAACATTTCCGACATGCCATCAGAGCAGCGCAAAGATCCATGGATCTCTTCGCTTATTGACTTCCTGTCTAGGCAGTCGCCAGCGCCGATTTCTCGGACGCTCCGTCGTCAATCCGCGCACTTTCATTCGCGCGCATCATTCGGGATAACCTGCTGTACCGCCGCAACTACAATTCGAGCGGTCGCAAGTGGTTGCTTGTTATACCCCCACACCTGCGCCCCGACATCTGCGCCACGTTCCACGACGACCCCCAATGCGGCCACGCTGGTGTATTAAAGATATATTCACGCCTCCAGCTTCGGTACTACTGGCGCGGTATGTATCGCTTATCGTATCGCTGTATCGTATGACGCAAGACGCCACCTCAACATGCTACCGGCCCCTTGCAACCTTTACCATGCCCCGCGCGCGTGTTCGACCGCGTCGGCATTGACCTATACAGTCCACTTCCCAACACTCCAAGCGGCAACCACTGGGTTATTGTTGCTATCGACCACTTCACGCGGTACGCCGAAACTTCAGCCCTAGCATCTGGCACAGCAAAAGACGTCGCCAGTTTTATCCTCCAAAACCTGATTTTACGCCATGGAGCACCTCGAGAATAAGTGAGCGACCGCGGTCGCGTTTTTCTCTCAGACGTCATTGCAGCGTGTTTAAAGGAGTGTCGCGTCCTTCACCTCACTACCACGGCATATCATCCTCAAACTAATGGGATGACAGAGCGTTTCAACCGCACCCTTGGCGACATGTTGGCCATGTATGTTTCCTCTGACCACTTGAATTGGAATCGCATCCTGCCTTTCGTCACCTACGCTTGCAATATCGCCACGCAAAGTACCACTGGGTTCTCCCCTTTCTTTCTCCTTTACGGACACGAACCTTCATGCGCTATGGACACGATTCTGCCTTACCGACCAGATGCTTCGGAGTGCACGACTGTTTCTACAGCTGCTGCTTACGCCGAAGAATGTCGCCAGCTCGCTCGTTCGTTCACATCCCAGGACCAGTGGCGCCAAAAGCATCGCCACGATTCATCTACTGCGGCTACGTGCTTTGCTCCTGGCTCGCTGGTCTGGTTGTGGGTGCCGTCTACTCCTCCAGGCCCTTCCTCTAAGCTGCTCTCCAAGCACCACAGTCCTTATCGGGTACTGAAACAAACGTCCGCGGTCAACTACCTCATCGAGCCAACGGAAGCGCCTTCCGACCAGTATCGTCGCGGCCAGGAAATTGTCCACGTCTCCCGGCTCAACCTGTGCCACGACCCCCCTGTGTTTTCCTGTGCTTAGGTCGCCAGGATGGCTACTCTTTCGGTGGGGAGTGATTGAACTGAAGGCACTGGGCAGTGGTGGGCATAGTGCTAGTGAATGAGAAGACGACGAGGAGTGCTTGCTTCCCCGTTTCAATATAACGCCGACCTGTTTAAGCCTACCGCTGCAACCTAGAACTAGTGCTGCTAGGCGAACGCCCCCTTTGCAGCCATAAGGAATACCCCCCCCCCCCTCCCGCTAGTCTAATTTCCAGTCCTGTCATGTTCCACCGAAGCCACTGAAAACTGCTCTGCAAGCTTTATTGCTACAATGCAACTACACCTGAACTGACAGCGTCACTGTTATTACCATTTCCCTTGATTTCTCTCGTTAATAACCTAGAAGAAGCATTGACAGACAATGCCTGCTCTACAAATATAGTTCTCCATTCCGGAGTTCAGAATACATCTTTTTGACGCCCTTCACAAATTTCTTCGCGCATGGATCACCACCTTAGGTCCAAGTACCAAGTTATCCCACAAACATATTCGCCAGCTTATATGTGCATGTGACTGCCTCTGACTGGAACATATTCCCGCATTCACTGCCAGCAATACTCACCAAGTTTCTTTGAACCCGCTATTGCGATTATTCTATAATTTGCATGTACGTTGTATGGGACTATTTTTACCGTTCATAACCACCCTATATGTTATGTCAAGAAGACCAGACCGTATTTAAATAAATAAATAAATTATGCTGCGCCTGTTAGAGCGTGATCAGTGTCCTGCGTGTGAACTCGCCGGCTATTTCCTTGGCAGAAAAATTCGTTTCATGTTAGTGGGCGCGCGTTAAATCGCGGACCACAAGTGCTAAACGCACCTGCATTTTACTCTACGGCCGTAGAATTTTACCGCCACATACAACAGGTATGTCCGTTCTCGGAAACCATGTCGTAGGTATGCCGCGCACGTTCCAATAATGTATCGTGGGGTGCACTAACGGCGTCATTTCTCACTGGCCACCTAACGCGAACTCATGTGGCGTCTAGTGTGGCAAGCGCTGCGACCGTGTGACAGGATAGAGCGGTGGGCCACAGTCCATATTCGCTGTTTCGCAAGTGCCCCCTTCAAGAATACAATAAACATGTGCTGCTTCAAAGCGTCGGTGCCACGGTATTTTGGAAGGCCGTGCATGCTGCTTTCCGTGGCTTTAGAGTTATCTGCGTTATTACACCTGGTCGCTGCTCACGTGGCCGCTTTGCCCAATTTTTAATTGCTGGGATGCCTTTATTTGTCTATGACCTAACCGGTGCGGGGCAGTTGCCGCGGGAGATCGTCGCCGCGGTCTTTTTCCACTTTTGGAGAGGCTCTACTCTGAGCTACTGTTCTTTTTGTTCGAGAAGTTGTTCTTACATTAGGGAAGAAGAGTTCCTTCGAAAGTGGTCATGCCGTTTCCTGTCTGTGGCTGATGGACGCGCCTAGCTTAATTTTCGACCAGCCTGGTCATTGTAGCCAGACCATCAAAAGTGCATTAGGTAGGCCTATTTTCCAAGAGCTGCAGGAAATCTGGGAGAGGCACAGTTGATGTCGATCTAATCAAACACGGCAAGAACTGCCGTGTAACGTAGATTGGGTGCAGGTTAAAAAACCTCAAGGGATTCAAATTTATGCGGACCTTACAATAAAGCAGCGAGCCTCATAATAATGTTGCGTCTTAAGCACATAAAACATAAAAATAAATAAATATAGCACGAGTTTGAATCATGTGATCTGAAAATAGACTTAATGCTGGTTTTCTCCCAATTTTATGCAATGCTTAACGTGTGTAGTGGGGGCTGTGCGGTTTTCTCAGTGAACTGTGCTAGACGGGCTGTTTATATTTCCATATAGAGGAAACATGTTATCGGTGACATTTGACAATGATTATTTCTTGTGAAATATTTGCCAGCTTTGTAAAAAGTAGTATTCTGTTGTTCGAAAGCGTCGTACTGTAGTTATCAGCATTGTTTTCGAGAGCTCTAAAATAACTAACTATATATGGCTCGAAATTTCTTTAGAAGAAAGAAAAAATTGTCATCCGTCCGACTCCAGCGCGAAGCTACAAGGGAAGCTTGCACGAATCTCTTAGATATACCCTGAAGAGGACAAATTTTCCTTTAGTTGGAAAGTTCACTTTTTGATAAACCCGTACAGGTTTTTTTGTAGCTTTCGCCGTAGAGTCGGAGCAGGAAAACGAAAGAAGATCGGAGAACAACAAGAAATAATGATGTCTTCGATTGTAGTGCCTTGTACAATAAAGATACACTAAATACACTAAGATACACTAAAACCTTCCAGTAGCCAAATAGAGCTGCCGTAAAGCTGTACCATAACTATGAAAAGGCACTGTAAGATAATATTGTTTTTTTTTCATAAGCGGAGATCCGAAACGGTAGAGACAACTCGACCATTTGAAAAATCATTGCCATTGACACAGATGCGTGCACAATACTACTTCGAGCTACAATAAAACAAGCCACAGAAAAGAGGTTTTTGGTTCAGACTAGAAAGGGCTGCGCAAAATAGTGTGCATTGTCAGCGACCTCAGTTTCAGGAAATATGCATGTTCGCTTCTATTTTGTAGCCAAAATGTACATAACACCGTACACTCAAAGCATGTGCGCCTGTGAGCTGAACGATGAACAATACTAAGAAGAAGAGATTTACGTAAGTCGCAGCAGAACGGTGAGAGTTGAGCTAGAGAAATGAACATATAGGTCACGGCCAGAGAAATGCAGCGCAAAGGATTATAAGTAGCGAAGAAAATTTCAATACTGCGCGAATGAAGAACACATTTCACGAAATTTCAAATGAAAAAAAAAATGCCTCAACAATTTCTAAATACAGAAAAAGCAACAGGAGACTTGAAAAAACAAAGACCGACAAGCGCCAGTACTGGCTGCCGGTGGTGAATTTCTTTTTGCTGAGCTATGCTGAATAAAAAACAACGTTAAATTCCTGTAGTGTTTTAGCGCTGAGTATACCGTATACAATCCGTTGCTCACCTACAAACATTATTGCCCTCTTGTGGCGTATCCATTTCGATGATTGAGGTATTACCATGTGCATTTTATTTCGTTGTTAAGACAGAAGATTTACAGCGGAAAACAAAGCTAAGGTACCTCATTCTTCTTGCTCGTCATGCTACATTGCACGGCTACTTCATGCTTAAATTTCTGGCTGTAGCTTACTGAAGGACTTAGAGGTTTCGCAAAGACATTTTTGCAATCACTAGTTTATAGAAAGTAGCCGTTATATTTTTAGGGCTAAATATTTCCCGAAAGCTAGGCTCTTGCCTGTGGTTCTCTTGCGATTATCGATAGAGGATCGCGGTTTTCAGCGAATTTTTTTACGCAATTATGGCTGCCGAGAAATCACCTTCTCGTGGAATGTGCTCAAAGACCTCTAGATCTCTAACGATCTCTACACCAGCGTATTTTTCTGTATGTTCATCTAGGTTGATACATTGCTAATTTTACTTCACTGCAAGTTTATCCTTGAATACTGCTGTCTCGTATACGCCTATACACACTTCCTTCGGCTAGGTTTATATTTAATTTCGTGTCTTTCTATATTAAGGTACCTGAATATGGCCACAGGTTTCTTTGTATTAAAGTGGTTTATAGTTGTTACTTCCGCTTGGGTCGACATCGTTTATTAATGTCTGTTTGTGGATTCTTGGATAATGCTTGCTTCTGTTTAGGTAAGCTCATAATACGCACCAGAAGAAGCAGAGACACTGAATAACTTTGTAAGGTGTTGGCAATTCGCAATGAGCGCTTGCCTCGCACAGACTACGTCGCTTTTTGTGAGGTGCCTACGCCACTAACGTTTCAGGAAGCCTTTAGTGGGCTTTCTCAAGAACCATGTGACAATTTCTAAGAAATTTCTCATGGCCTCAACTTTAGTTCTGTACGGACTCCTTAAAATTCAACTCAGCCTAACTAACGCGGACTGAAACCCACCCAAAATTCTAATAAAGCGGAGCTTGCTGTGACTCACATTTAGCGAAATTCCACGAAGCCAAACTTGCTCTGGCTCATATTCACCAAAGTTCTACTCAGCCTAGCTTGCTTCCCATCATATTCACCAAAAATCCATCAAAATTCCACCCAGCCGAGCTTGCACTGACTCATATACATCAAACTTCTACTCAGCCGAGCTTGATCTTATATTCACCAAAATTCTAGTCGTACTGGCTCACACGGACTAAGCTGTACGCGTAGGTTCAAGTAGCGAGCTGACGTTTGAGTGAGTTCACCTGGCTATGTATATGTTACATTACCTTAAACGTGTGACCTGTGTGGTGCATAGGAAAATATTGCGCAGCATACCGTGTTGCATCGGGATGAAAATCAAGACAATTCTACACATTGCAGTTTATATCATAAAATTTAATTGAGTGCTGCGTGAAAGCCTCCCCTCATGCCGATTCCAACAAGTGCGATGGTTCTGCAAGATATTTTTGCCTGTGCTGATGGCTGTCTCGGCCCTTACTCAGTGATCACTTTTTGTGCATTCCAATAAAAACTTCAACAAATGCCTGTGGTGTAATACATTTAACGCTTAAACCACTACAAGTACCACAATCAGAACACAATAGAAATACATGCTCATAATTCGGAAAACGCGAATTCTAGGGCTCCATAACGTAAAGCAATTCCAAAATTTTCTATTCCAATTCTGCAATCAGCCCTCCTTTATTGATCGAAAACTTTTTTGGACCACTCCCACTTTGCCTGTCTGTCACGCGGTGTCACGAGGACCGAGATATGTCCCCATCTGATATGACGTGTACACACTGATTATGCATGATTTGACCGAACAAAAAAAATTATTATTTCTGATTCGACGCCTTTTCAACATTAGCCCTCGGCTATTTGTAAAGAGTTTTCAAGCTGCACCCACTTCATCTGCCTGTCACGCGACGCCACCAAACCGCAAAAACTCACCGCGTCAAAGTGACGTGTACGTGTTAAGGATGCATTATTATGCCGAACAAAACTGAATATTCTTCTGAATGGCCGCAGGCTGCCCCTTTCCGAAAGCAATTAAAGGTGGCTGCCGCGAATCCCTCAGGCACTGGCTACTTGCACCTGCCGAAGAGCACGTGTTTATTTGCGTGTAAAAATACTTTTTGCGTGGCCGTGTAACGTTTTCGAGCACTTTCGGCACGTTTACGACCTCGTTCTGCCAACGCTTCTTTGTTGAGGATCCGTTGTAGTGTCATTCTGAAGCTTCCGTTGCATGCCGCCGCAATTTTCTACCAGCCACCGCAAACTAAGTGAGGGAAAGCGGACCAATCGCAGGCACCGGCGCCACCGTCTTCACTCGGTTATCGATTTTCAGTGCAGTGGCTCGGCCCCATCCAATCCCTCTCCTCTTTGGACTGCACCTCGTCTCTCGTCAGCCAATTAGGTACGACAAGCCGCTCAATGTAGGCAATGTTATTCGTTTTTCAAGCAAACAAAAGGGACCTCCTATGATCGAGGAGAGCGTTTGATTGGTCTGTTCGGACAACACTGTGGGTCACTGCCCTATGCTTGCGTCGGCAGTTACGCAAGTTTGACGTCAGGAGATTGAAAAAAAAAGCATATTGGAATAGTTTTACGTTATAGGGCCCCTATACACATGTACAGACGGAATCGCACATCGGCCACATTGGCCGCCATCTATTAAAAAAAAGAGAGCAAAGGCGAACACTGCATTCCGACCACACATGATCATACCGTTTGCCGAGTTCATGAGCCTTGGGAGAAACATACGTGGAACCTAGCAGATACCTCGAGTTAGCAACTACGGATGCTGTTGCAATGTGCAGCCTCCCACTCAACCATTCAAACGCGTTAAGCCTGTACTTCTACTTAGGCGCACTTTTATTGTATACATTTAAAACATTTAATGTAGAGTGTCCTCAAATAGTCTACACTGTTTAGATTCAGAAACGTGCAATGACAAAAAGTTTCACTTAATTGTTGTTCATGCTCATTAAGCGCTTAGAGATATTGTCAACATTGAAAATTTCTCTCGGAGCAATGTGTACTCTGATACTGGCATTCTAGCAGCTTTTCAGCAGGAAAAAAGAAAGAAATCGGTTCTCCGCTGTTCTTGAGCATTGAGCTAAAGCAGTCAATTCACTCAGTCATAAATTTTGCAAATACAAACGGTTGTAGAATACCAGATTACATTTCACCTTGACGCTTTGCGCTTTCTTATTTTGGCTCAGTAGTCTATTTGGAAATGGCTGCTATTAACATGCACTAATATTGGTTCAATACAGCTTAAGCACATGAATTCTTGATTTAATTTCTAGTGAATGAACCGTAACACCTGCTCTAGTTGCATAGGCTTTTGTTGTGTTTCAGGACCCATTTGAAGATAGTGTGCTGAACAAGGTTGAATCACAAGCATGTCAAAGAGATCGGCCGATAGATAGACTAGCTTCCTAATTCACGCTTGCCACTACGAATACAAAACTACAGCGCTTGATTGTATTATAAAACAAACAAATATACTTCTAGCAATGTATTAAGTGCTTGCTGTGGGGCTATTCCGCCGCTCTACGTACTGCAGCTTATTGATTTAAGCTTCTTTATGCAGATTCACAAAGGCTAACAGCCCGAGACGCAGGACGAGAAAGTGGACGACACCCATGCCTGTTCGAATGCTACGATGATGCGTACACAGGTGACTGCGCCTCCTAAAAGATTGTGGTTTTGGCGTTTACGCCTTTCGAAATACTCAGAAGACTTCTATATACAATTACAGCACACGCGCCACGATGGATAAGCCAGCCTAGTGCTAAGAATAAAATTCACAATACAAATTCTAACGCACATTCAGCAATCACACATGGATCATTTGAGGCTTCCTTCAGGGCCAGATGTGAGCTTTCGGGTTGGTGACTGCTGCTAATTTTGGTGCAACAATATGGCTACGAGAAGGAACTGCTTGTGAACAATTACGAGCAGTATACGCACATGCTTTGTTCAGAAGCTGACGTTAAACACGGGTGGCGCGAGGGTGTCTAAGCCCTGACATGACTACTTCGTTGCAGCCGAATTCTGAATATTGCTATGCGATGAGGATAGCTATAGGGGGTTGTTGATAGGTCCTCTTGTAATTTCTTGTAGCGCAGGCAGAAGAACGCTCACACTGAAGGCAGACGTGACAACACACATCACTGAACGAGCAGTTGCGAACAGCTGTTTACGCGAACCTTATCTCCTTGCACTTCAGAAACCACTGTTGCGCACTACTAAACAAACATAAACTTCGAAGGGTACTTAAATTGCAAAACAGGCGTATTATTTTCTCATAATAAAGAGTGGTCGACAGTATTTTAACGAACAGGTTCTACAGCGAAGCTGTTAGCCTCTAGTTCGTTGCGATTTTTCGTGGGGTCCCGCCTAGCGGCCGCAACCACTCAGGCAACCTCAAACGGCTTTGTGTTGAAGTGTCCACGAAACAAAATTATGTTCCCGGCAACTGAAGTACAATGTCGCATAACCGAGTTACAAACCCATGCTACCGTGTCTACAGGTTGTGCCGTACTTTACGAACTTTCTGATGCACATTACTTTCAGAAATACAGTTAAGTCAAGAGAAAAGGATGCATAGAAAGGCAGGGAGGTTAACGAGAGGCAGTTCCAATCTACTTGCGCTAGGCGGAAGGCCCACAAAAATGAGGATGCATGCTTTGCTTCCCCAAACGTGCGCGCACGCGTGACGAAAGCATGCACACAATGTAGCTATCCATGATGCTTGGGTGCTCTGCCCATTCCATCTGTCGCAGAGCTTGTGCTGCGACCGTAACGGACATTATGCCAAACACTGTCCAAGATAGAGTGCTGCAGCTAGTGGCCGCGGCCACTGAGACACACATAAAACGGCAGCTGGAAAAGGGTTTGTCTTTCAGTTCCCGCTAAAAAATATATCTTTTCTAGCATATTCGTATTGAGATCCTCGGCTATCACGTCTGCAGCTGATATGTACGACGCACTTCGCGCATTTTTCTAAGCAATTTATTTTTAAACATTCATTAGCAAAACTAGAACAAGGTAAAAGCGGGAGCCGGCGTTTCCACAAGTGGACCCCCTTGCCTTTGAGAAAAGACAAGTCCTCTTGGATCTCGCATCGTGTTGAATTTTCATCTCCCGTCTTCCTCGTGTTTTCCCTGCATTTAGTTCTGTAAGTCAGGTGTTTTTGGTTAGAGGGCCTGGAAGAATGGGGATAAAGGCTGCACTGCCACACACGTGCGTGCGCCCGTGACGCATGCCGCTTGTGATGGTGGTCCTTGTGTGACGTTGTCTAACGTCAATTGGGGTGGCGGTGCTTCTGTAACATCGATTGTGTTTGTCTCACGTCGGCAACAGCTTCGCTGTACATCCCCTATCATAAGGTGAAATGAAGGGATAATTTTTTTTCATTACATTTGAAAAAATTATGCGGGGTGTGCCACAAAATCTGGCACCAAGCAACCCTGGACATTGCTCCAGCCGCGTTGTTGAAATCGCGGTCGTGTAAAATGGGTCCTATGAAAAATCGTATTAGGGTGAGCGCGATCATGCCGATAATTTATTTCCGCTCCAGTCGCAGCACATGCAACAGCCGTCACCAGGCTCACTATATTTGTAAATACCTACCAAGGTTGGGAAGCACCTACCTCTCGGTCTGTGCTGGTCTTCAATGAATTCACTTGATGCCAACTTCCCTCACGGGGTATGTGCCAGAAGGTGTGTGCTGCTCTTGAATGGACGTTTTTGACGCCAACTTGTGCAACGAGGTAGTAACCGCTGGAATTGTTCCCCTCTACAGTGACGAAAAAAAATCCCTAAATTTATCCGATGCTGAACGGAATCGAGCCCACTTTACAAGGGTTTCTCAAAGGCGGTAACCCGATGCCTCAACAGGCACCGCCACCCTTGTACTGAGTATGCGCTGCTTTTCAATAAACCCTTTTTGCGTCAATGCTCTAGCGAGAATCGCCATGAACTTACTACGTGCGTGCCGTTTTTTAGTGAACCTCTCGCCTAGTTGGGTCACTGAGTAAGAGTCATTGGTTTTGCTGCAAGCGACGAAACAATTCTGAACGTTCGCAGGCACCGGCGGGCCACGTTTCTCGTCTCGTAGATCACGCGTGGTCTACTAGACAGCGCCACTAGATGGCGCAGCGTGTATACCAAAAAACGAGACAGGACCCCACTTGCTGCATGACGCATTTGTAAACGTTCGCGCAAACCAGCGTGCCATGCATTTCGGATGCTACGCGCAGGCTTCGCGGTGGCGACGTTAGATGATGTTGTTTGTTAAGGAAGCGCGAAAGAAGAGTGCCACTGCAGTATACGCCTCATACGGTACTAGTTTTGGTGGTGTAAATACGTGATGTTGCTATGTTGATTCGATGCTAAACGCATTACCGTCTGGACAACCAGCGTGAGAAGGGCTCTGCCGAATCTTTCTTAATGAGAATGCACAGCTTGTAGAAAACGTGCATACATAAGTGTAACGCAGAATCAATCATCTCCTCAAGAATTCGTCTTTCTCAAATGGCTATCCATTTCAAACCAGGGTAAGCACGGGGAAGGCAGTAGATCAAAATTCAAGAAGATGATCAAAACGAGAACAATGTAAAAACGGGAGCCAACGTTTCGACAAGTGGACTTGGCAAAACGTTGGCGCGCGCTTTTACCTTGATCTCGTTTTGCTTATTGTCCATTTAAAAAATCTTTATGATGAATGTGACAATACACCTGATTGATACCGCATCTCGATCAGGTGCTTATCCTTGCCTGCCGTCTAGTGAAGAGTATTATTTTGAAGAGCACCTCGGAAGTGTGAACATGGTGTTTCTTTTTGACACTTAAGGGTGTGTAATAATATCTAGTGCGCTTTCTTCGAGTAGTTCCCACATGAGGGGATGGCATCATTCTGTCATAGTATTGATAAATATGGATATCAGTAGTTTCTGTATGAGGTGATGCTTCTTCATGACACTGTGTAACTGTAACAAATACGAAAAAAAAGAATCGTTTCTGACCTAATAGAGCATCGGGCAGCTGCGCTGGCGTGCAGCGTTAAAATCCCACCGTCGGATTCGGTTCTGTCTGTCTTAAAGAGTGACATTCAAGTTACTCGACAGGAACTCGACCATTGACAAACCGACCTAGGCGAAACAATGGGATGGTTGCCAAACAATGTTCCGCTTTAATAAAAGGTTCCGACATAATCGTTAGAGCAATGGGCTGAGGTGTTTGGGGCCGAGGTTGAAAAACCGTGGCTGGACGTTCTTTCTTTTTCTTTTTTTAATGCTAAGGAGCAAGTTTCTAAGCGAAAACCCACTCAGTGAGAGACCGACCAAGCAGCCTCGGAGGAACGACAGGATGGTACGCATAGAAAGCTTCGCTTTAAAATAAAAAAAAAATAACTACAACGTAATCTGATGGTTGTCGCATTTCGTTACATGGGAACGGGAGACCATATGCGCACGCGTACGTTTCCTGTAAGCCAGAGACGCAGCAATGACATATGCAAGTTCACAGCATTTCATTACCTACTTTACGAAAGTTTTGCTTCACAGATTCTGCATTATCTTTCTGGGAAGAAAATTTGCGAATATTCACGGGGCCACTTCGCTGTTATTTTTTCCATAGGCATTGGCGTCTAGTAAGAAATGTGCACCTGTGCAGAATGTACAATGCAATAAATTTTTCTTTTCTCGCTGTTTTCTTGTTTTTCATTTGTGTTCGCTCGTCCTGCCCATCCAACAATAGCCGGCCTACCCTATATATTACCGCTTGCACAGAAGATGCATTCCATAAATATTATTCGTGGCACTAAGCATACACGGTGCAAGGTTTTCCTGATGAGAAGTACCAGGTGCGTGGTGTTCCTCATGTCTATTGCCCTGAGTTACTTTCTTCGTTCCATATTATTATTCAAAGATTACTCACGACAAGGTCCACATATACAGTTCCTAATCAAAGGAATCTCTAAACGCGGATCTCATAATATATTAGTACAGTATTTTCGGGCTTCTGATATTTGTCTAAATGACATATTTCGGCTAGCCCAATCTTTAGTACATCTCGGTCTGAGCTGCTGGAATTTGGCGGTCGCGGAAGCGAGACGAGATAGATGCATCAGATGCGAAGAGAATTCAGATTCGCCTTTTCTTTATTGGTTTTCAGCCCCAGCCTTCTTCTTTCTCACCTCTGTCGGACTTTTTAATGTCCTTGCCTTGTCACTGTATACCGTGCAACTTAAGACTCGTCTCGCTATAAATCTTCGAAATGCTTGCAAGAATGCCTGTGTTGTCTTGTTCGCAACTTCGAGATGTAGAGCTCGCGTATTAGCATATACAAATATTGTAACAAGCTGTCTTGTAGTGCCTTTCATCGCGTCTTTTATAAGCACCAGATCCGCTAAATCCACACGGAGCAGTTCAAATTGCTGTCGCTCGTTGACTCTGTAAGCAGAAACTGGGGCTGTTTCTTGGTGCAGCAGTTCTGCATCAAATAGTTGGCTATTTAGACATCCATGAAATACATTCTTCCCCAGCTGTCTTCCTTCTATTATCCGGTACTTAGTTCGAAGTTGCGCTAATGTGGCGCTTTTTATTTCCTCCATGATGACTGCATTGGTGAATATGGCGTACGAACAGCTTTGTACCATTCGTGCTATTTTGTAGCACAATAGAATGTCTTTCGTTTTATGTTGATATGTTTTCAAATAGGCTAACTTTGGATCTTATGAGACCTCGCGCGTCTTCAAGGACATTCGTAGCATGAAGAAACATACTTGATGTATTTGTGGGATATGTTCTCGCACGTGTTCTTCCAGATTTATCATTGTCGTCTCTGCATTCTTCCCTTTCTCAAAACTCAGGTCTCCGATGATCCGCCTCTATTTTGGTGTAGGGCAGATGTACATGAGAGCCCAAGCTGTCACTCTGGGTAATCTTATGTATGTGCCATTTCTCCGCATCAATCAATGCCACAGTTAACGTGCATGTATTAGCGTGCATAACTTTCACCCATCTCGGTATCGTCCCCTTCGGATTACTCTGTCGTTTTCTTTTTCACAACAAACCATTTTGGAACGTGCCACCAAGTTATGAATGTATCAAACGCTCGGCGCTCACAATTCTAGTCGTCAAATCAGCTGGGTTTTCTTCAATTTGCAACGCATTTCCAGCCTCACAGTTTGCTTTTCCTTGTATGGTCTTCACTATGTTTTTGGCAAAGATGGCTCGTTTCTTTTTTCCGCGTGAAGAACGTAGAACAACGATCGAGTCTGTCCAATATCTTATGTCATTTCGTTTTCTTATAAATCCACTGATAATTCATTTTGAGAGCAGTGCAGATAGCGTTGCAGCCATAAGCTAGAGTTTTAGCAACGACATTTATTTCATTCGAGCTATCCGTCTTCTTGCGATGAGTAGCTCAGCGTGCTTTTGGTTCTCGTAGGTATTTATCAAGTAGGCTGCTGCCTCGTAGCGTATGGGCTTGCAACGGAAAGTAAATGAAGGTGCCACAGGGAAGCGTACTCAGCCCCTTCCTTTTTAACTGCGTCATGGCTGATTTAACGCGAAGACTGCCATCACAGTTAAAGTTTTCTCTGTATGCAGATGATGTGTGTATTTGGACATCTGGATCTAATGCTCAGCTACTCCAGATGGCATTGCAAGACGGCATAAATATCATCAACCAATTTTTGAGAGAAAGAGGAATGGTACTATCACACGCAAAGACTGCTGTATTGCCCTTCACTCGGAGGCAGTTAAAAAATTTCACTCTTAATCTGGAAGGACACCCTCTAATGATTGTCACGCAGCATCGATTTCTTGGCATAATACTTGATAGGCAGCTATCCTGGGCACCCCACATAAAAAAACTCGAAAACGAGGTCAATGCCACAGTGACTGTACTTCGCAGACTTGCAGGCACATCATGGGGCGGATCAGTCTCGTCCATGCTGACTGTTTACAATGCATTAATACGACAAAAAATTGCATATTCCGCGCCCATCTTACACGGACTTTCCCACACGTCAGAAGAGAGACTTCAAAGACTTTTAGCTAGAGGACTACGCCTATGTCTAGGAGTTCCACGAGCGACTTCGAGTTCTCTTGTAATAGCTGAGGCTCGCCAAACACCATTTCCAGTTATGCGAACTACAGAAACATGCCGGCATTATTTCCGTCTTCAAACCCAGCATAAAAACCACCCATTGGCTCTAGACATAATGAAACGAGATAGAAGTTATGTTCATATCGAAATTCAAAAAAATCTTCACATATTGCCAGGAAATGAATTTTGGAACTCAGAAATTGAATATCCTCCATGGCTGCTTACAGTTCCAAAAATCGAATTGTCAGTAGAAGGAATATTCAGCAAAAGAGACATGTTCATTCAAGCTGCTCAACAACTAGCACTATACCAGATATATATGCGGTATTCAGGATACACACACGTCTATACAGACGGCTCCAGTACAGCAACCTCTTCAACTTCATCATTCATTATACCGCACCTCAACAAACAAGAATCATTTAAGTTATCTCGTGCGACTTCGTCCACAACGGCTGAACTGTTCGCAATCCTATGTGCGGTAAAATTTATATTGTCAGTAACAGAAGCGCAAAATTGGGTAATTTTCAGCGATTCACAGGCGGCTCTAACATCACTCTGCAGCACAAAGGGGAAAACATTCAGCGACGGTATCATATATGAAACACTTAAAAACCTCACAAAGGCAAGGGAAGCGAAACATGCAATAGCATTCCAGTGGATACCAGGGCATTGCAACATTCCTGGCAACACAGCAGCCGATGAAGCAGCACGACAAGCGCACCTGAAAGATGATACGGCTGCGCTCCCAATATCAAAAAATGAATTACGCTGCATGATAAGGACAACGTCTTTCAACATGTCTAGAAACACTTGGTTTGACCAGAATTCTAAGAGCTCTGACTTATATCATATTGATCCATTTATTGAATTCAAATTTTCATTGTCATTAGATAGAACTATGGAAACGCTTATTCATCGATTAAGGCTAGGCACTGCCTACACAAAGCATTTCTTACACAGAATTGGCCGAGCGGAAACCCTCGAATGTGATTGTGGATTTGTAGATGAAGATATATATCACCTCCTTCTAGATTGCCCACATTACGACACACCAAGATGCCGACTTAAATCAGCGCTAAGTAAATTAGACCGCAGACCTTTCAGTTTAAGGAAACTTTTGGGCCCTTAGCCAACAACGGCCTTGCAGAAGAGCGCTTTAAAAGCACTAAAGACTTTTTTTGAAGACAGCGGCATCGTTGGACGTTATTAGTGCTTTCATTGTTCTGTTCATTTGAATGTCACTCTATCTATCCATCTGTTTGGGAATTATGTTATGTTGACTGCTTTGTTGTGACTGTATGTGCTAATATATTTACACGATGTATATACCACCCGCTGACTTGACAATGTGTTATTAGGTGACGGTATCGTTTGTACTTTTGAGACTTTCGACTACATAAGTGTGGAGACATTTGCCATGTATATTGTATTGTATGTACCCGCTGACCCGCTGATTAGAAAATGTGCTATTAGGTGACAGTATCGTATGTACTTTTGAGACTTTCGACTACATAAGTGTGGAGACATGTAGAACCCTCAATGATGTATGACGGAACCACCCCAGAGACTTTCGACTACATAAGTGTGGAGACATGTAGAACCCTCAATGATGTATGACGGAACCACCCAAGAGATAAGGAGTAGCCGGCGCCTTAAATTGCGCGCCAACATCTCCTTATATCATATCAATAAAAAAAAAGGTCCATGTAAGAGGCTGGTTGCCCTCGTTTTTATAAAACCATCTATGTATGCTGAATTGTTGAATAAATTATATCTCTTGAAGACAGTTCCTCCAAGACGTCGCTTCATATCCTAGTGGCAGTGAGTCGTTCTAAGATATTCGCTTCCTTCACATGTTTTGTATTTATCGCTTAGCTGTCACTGAAAGGAGGGACGGCATGTGGATTCTATATTCCTGGTGTAAGCTGTAGCATTTGCTTCTTCATAATTTTACAGCTCGTATCTAGATCTTTTATGGGAAAAACTGAAAGTACACCGTATGTTCATTGAAATTTCATTTGATGCTAAGCCATGAGGCTTCTATGCCTGTTTTTCTCTCTTGTACGGTTATGGCTTGCTGTAATCAATGTTCCTTCGTCTTGAACTTCCTAATTTTCATTAACGCCTCTTAAAAGTATCTTTTGGCTGTTTATAACGCTTTTCGGCTTCTTCTGGTGAGTCGGTTCCAAGTATCACATCTGGAAGTGCGGGAAGGTGCCGCGACCAGGGTTACGGCTACTCCAGTTCCGACAGGCCAGAGTCCACTAGGACGATGGACTCGCCACTGAAAACGGATGAGATGAGGCCCAGGAGCGAACATACGGGACATCGACAGCAATGAGCAGCACGGACACAGAGGGGGCTTAAGCCACGAATGACGTCTAACAGCTAGAATATGTACGCGCTCACCGGTTTCCGCAGTGATTCTAGACGACTAGCGAGTTTATTTTGAAGAAGCGTAGGAAGCTGGAGACGCAAATAACAATCCTAGTGAGCGATGCAGACAAGAAACTGGAACAGAATGAAGATCCTACAGCGATATCGCTGACAACCACCCATAATAAAGGCATTGCAGATGGGCTAAAGAAAATGAACAAGGGGATGGAGCAGTTCATAAAAAACCGAAAGAGCTGACTCAAAGTTTGCAAAAATAATTAAGATTTCAAGGCAAGTGCTCTGCACAGCATAAACGCATACTTTTCTAGGCGAGAAGTGCGGGAAAAATCGAGGGAGCAACCGAACGTTAATGATGAAGGTAGACAACCACAGCAAGCAACAATAGTGAAGCGACCAAAGCTAGAAATAACGAACTTTTTTTTTATTTCTTGATACTGCTACCTTTTACAGCCGTTGAGAACAGCAAAGAGAATTCCCCAAGAAGTCATAAATCAAGTCATAAATAAATCATACGTCGAAATAAATTAATTGAAATGCAAAAATATAAGGCACAAATGCAACAGAAGGATATAATGTAGTACAAAAGATGTGAGGAAACTAGAGTTGAGTTTCAAACATTTGTAGTGGCGTTTGCGATACTGCATCATTATTAATATTATTCCAATATGTTATCGTTCATGGGAAATAGGAATGCTTATAAACGCTAATTCTTGCGTTTATGGGTGTCACTGCAAAATCGTGCCGTTGTCTTGTGCTATGTCCAGAGGAGTGCGATGTAATGTTGGATGTGCTAGAATTGTATGGACCATTGATTAATTCGAAAAAAAAAGAATTTTAAACAACAGATGTGGTTTCTATGGGAGGCAGGAATATTAAGTAGATGAGTGACAGATGAAAGGCGATATGATTTATAAGTAAAGCGTACTGCATTCTTCTGAACTCTCTCGAATTTAGCAGTAACGGCGATAAAACAAGATGGCAGAGATTTTGACGGGAATCTTAAAGAGTTGTAGACAAAAGAGCCTACTTGAACGCAAAAAAAAATTAATGCGCCTACCGTCTATCATAACTAACCAGAAAAGTGGCAGCTGCCATGCATGGAGTACAATTTTCTTGGGGCAACTATTGGAAAGGCATTGATCTACTCTCGCAGCTGTACGGAAAAATTAGGTGCTGGTAGAAATGCACATGGAAACGTTAACTAACTTGAATACAGTAGCAAGCTGCAAGGACTATGACGGTTTAAGAAAACTGTCAGAAAAGTTGCAAGGGCACCTATGGGGATTGGAAACCCTAGGCTTGACGAACGACTCCTATGCATCGATGTCACTTCCGATCCTGAAGAGTTTTGCCAGTGGATACATACGTTACATTCTAGTTCAAATAAAGAGAATTGATCAATAGAGCTTCAACAAAAAATCACGACATGGCTTCAAGTCAAGAAGATACCTTTAAGCGTTTGATAAAATATATAGATGAATTAGATTCCTCAGAAGAATTTTCGACAGAAAGGAAAGAACGCTTCAGCTACAGATCGAGAGTAAGCAATAGACATGAAAGGGTAATTTTCAATGTAATGCCGCAAACTTGTGCATATTTTGTGAGAATAGTACTCACTATGCTGAAGATTGTAGAAAAACGATACCTCATGGAGACAAGAAAACTAAGCTTAAAGTGGCAAATATTTCCACTGTAGTAGAGCCCGCCATACTGCGAAAATATGTATAGCAAGCGTTAGATGCAAAATATGTCTTAAATGGCTTGCAACGGCTATGTGTGGAAGCAAAGGATTGACAGCACTTTGTACAGGAGCTGCTCCTGGTGAAAGTGGCAACAAGAGAAAATGTCTAGTTGCCAGGATCGGTTGTTTTTCCACAAAATACAGTTGCATTAGGACAAGGTAGAAAGCGATCATGCTATTGTCCTGTTCTGTTAGATAGTGGCAGCTAAAGGTCATTCATTTTCAAAAAGCTTGTATGAAAAACGTGGCTGTAAAGTTAGAGAGAGAAAAAGACCTACGATAGACTTGTTCAGAAGCGGTCAAAAAATAGTCATGAATTCGTTTGAAGTTAAACTGAAGAGCGCTAACGGTAGTGAAGACCTGTTATTGGAAGCACAGGAGGCTGATAAATATTCAAAAGAAAGAACGGCGTTACTTCCTATCTCATTAAAAAGTATGAAGTTCATGGAGTCAAGCTGTGTGCAGCTTTTTAAGTAGAAGCACCACCTCCACAGAAGTCGGAATACTTATTGGATCAGACATGTACTGGCAAGTAACGACAGGTGATATCCGAAAACTAGGAGAGGTAGGCAGCCGCAGAAACCTAATCTGCTGGACAGTACAAGGTGGAGCGGGGATATCCGCAACAATGATGGAGATGTCAACCATAACGGTACTTCACGTTAACGTAGGAATTTCTGACAGAGACAAAACAAACACATCGTAGCAGCAAGGTGAAGCAGCATCTGCAACAAAACCACTGACACTTCATGCGCATAGGGAGAAAGCGGATAGTGTCAGCACATGGCAACAGCAACAAGCCAACGTCTGGCACAACACCACGCACACTTCTTTCGCACAAGGAAAAGGCGGAAAGTGTCAGCACATGGCAGCAGCAGGGAGGCAGCGTCTTGCACAAAACCACGCACGTTTTTAAAGCAGAAGGACGAGGCGGCACGTATCGGCACATGTGATTGGAAAGGTGAGGCACCGTCTGCCACAAAACCACGCCCATTTCTAGAGCATAAGAACAAGGCAGAAAATGTCAGCACATGGCAGCAGTAGGGAGGGAGCGTTTGGCACAAAAGATCGCACACTTCTTGTGCATAAGGACAAGGTGAAAAATGTCAGCACATGACAGCAGCAGGGAGGCAGGGTAAAACCATGCACATTCTAGCGCAGAAGGGAAGACGGCAAGTTTCAGCACATGATAACAGCAAGGAGGCAGTGTCTGGCGCCAAGCGACGCATACTTCAAGAGAAGAAGGATAAGATGGCACGTGTCAGCAGTTGGAATCAGCAAGTTCCGGCAGCGTCTACCACAAACCCGCACATACTTGCAGCGCACATGGATATGGCAGCAAGTGTCTAGACAAGGCAGCAGCAATGAGGCAACCTCTGGCACAAAAGCACGTACATTTCTGGAGCAGAAATATAAGGCGTAATGTGTCAGCACATGGCAGGAGCAGGAAGACAGCCTCTTGCACAAAACCATGCACAGTTCTAGCGCAGAAGGAGAGACGGCGAGTGTCCACAATTGGCAACAGCAAGGAGGCAGTGTCTCGCACCAAACCATTTACACTTCTAGAGCAGAAGGACAAAGCGGTGAGTATCAGCACATAGGATCAGAAAGGTGACATAGCGGCTGCCACAAAGCCACACATTTCTAGCACACAAAGACAAGGGAGCAACAGTCGGGACAAGGAATTAGCAAGGAGGTAGCTTCTAGCACAAGACCGAGCGCGCTTTTTGCGCAGAAGGACAAGGCGGGAAGTGCCAGCACATAGCAGCACCAGGGAGGCACCGTCTGCCACATAACCACGTACATTTCTAGCGCTCAAGGACAAGTCGTCAAATGTCAGAACATTTCAGCAGTGCGGATGCAGCGTCGGGTTAAAACCCTCGTGCACATCTAGCGCAGGAGGACAAGGCGACACGTGCCAACACGTGGGAGTAGGTAGGTGAGGCAGCGTCTGCCACAAAACCACACACACTTCTAAGAAAGAAGAAGAAGGCGACAAGTGTTAGCGCATGGCAGAAGCAAGTAGGCAGTGTCTACACAAAGCTACGCATACTTTTAGCGCGGAAGGACAAGGCCGAACGTGCCATGACATGGAAGTAGCAAGGTGAGGCCGTGTCTACAGCAAAACCACAAAGTTCTAGCACAGGACAAGGTGGGAAATACCATTACCTGGCAGCAGCAAGGAGTCAGCGTCTGCTTCAAAACTACACAGACTTCTAGCGCAGAAGGGTAGATTGCAACTGACAGCAAATGGCAGAAGCATGAAGAGGCAGCGTCTGGCACAAACCCACGCACACTTCTAGCGCTCAAGGACAAGGCAGCACGTGCTAGCAGCCAGGAGAGCTAGAATTTGGCACGAAATCACGCTCAGTTGTAGCACAGAAGCACAGGTCGACATGTGTCAGCACATGGTCGCAGCAAAAAAGGGGCTGCCTATGGCATGAAACCACGCATACTGCTAGAACAGAAGAACAAGGTGGTACGTGCCAGCACATGGCGGCCGCATGGTGAGGCAGCGTATGTTACAAATTCCTGCCAGTAGCAGCACAATGATATTGCCACCTGGTGTTTTGAGCCAGCGTTGCGTGCCCAGCAAAGACGGTGATTGAAGACGACGAAAACAAAGATCTCGCGCCAGCTGGAGAACCATCCTTTTGTGTCTGACATTTTCGTGTCTGGCTGCTGATACTGCTGCTTACTCTCGCCTCAGCGCGTGACAAACTGGTGGAGGTGCTGGTTAATCTAATCTATGCACCAAACCCCTCCGGGCAGCAGGAGCTCCAGCCTCGTACCAGTGGTTTCGCCTGTACACCGCGCCAGCAGAAGGATCCGTGGACAAGCCCCTGAGTTTGGACTCCTCCCAGAGAAAATGGCAGCTCCGACCACCCCAACCGGTATGGAAGGCACAACGCTACTATATCCGCGAACGCCGAATCCCTTCCACGGCGCCATACATGAGGACGTTGAAGGTTGGCTGGGGCACTATGAACGTGTTGCCGCGTTCGACAAGTGGGATGACGCAGACAAACTGAAAAACGTATATTTCAGCCTTAACGATGGTGCACGTGTTTCGTATGAGAACCGTGCAGATGCCCTAAATTCTTGTGCAGAATTGTGCATGACGCGTCTCTTTCGACGAGCGGACCCCAGCATGTCGGAAGAAAAGCAGGTGTGGTATCTGATGCGCGGAGTGAAAGAGCAGCTGTTCGGGGGTCTCGTGCGCAGTCCTCACAAGACTGTGTTAGAATTTCTTTCCGAGGCCATCACCATTGAGCAGACTCTTCGCCAGCGGACACCATCATACGAACGCCAAGTGAACACTGCCTCACCTACGGACTTCTTCGGAGCTCTCGGGGGTCACGTCAATTTCTTTCGAGAGCTCATTCGTTCCGTGATCCGCGAAGAACTCCACAACCTGCCGGTACCTTCACAGGCGACGCTCAGCTCCTTGTCCAACGTTTTCCGTGACCAAGTCCAGCATGCGCTAAGAGAACCACCCTTCGACACAGAAGTTCGACCGCTAAGAACTGACAGCCCCCGTATGCCCTATTCGCAAGCCTTGAGGCAACCTGCCCCACCTCCCTCCCCGCTTCGCGCCGCGCGCCCGGCCATGCTAGAGCCCGTCCAAGCTGCCTCATGTTACCAGGACCCCCGACAGGCCCCAAGGAAATCAGACGTGTGGCTGGTACCTGATCGCCGTCCCCTTTGTTTTCACTGTGGCGAAGCTGGGCATGTCTACCGACAGTGCTCCTATCGAGAGCTCGGACTACGCGGATTCTCAGCGAATTCGCCGCGACCTGGGTTCGGCCAGCGTCTTCCTGAAATTGAAGAGTCCGTTGCCCAGCAGCGCGGATCTCCATCAGGTCGACAACAGCCACGCTCCCCTTCGCCGCGGCGGTTTTCTCCGACTCGCCGTACGTATTCAAGCGTGGTGCAGGGTCGGTCGCCCAGCCCAGGACAGGAAAATTGACCACAGCGAACTTTGGGGGCGAGGCCGCTCAGTCTGGACGTGCTCAAGGACCCCTACTGACGCGTACGCGGACCGACGATACACCGACGACGACAGTACCTGCTGATTACGGAAGAAGAATTTCTTTGGACATTCCTGTACTGCTCGACGGACGTGGATTGACTGTTTTAGTGGACACTGGAGCGGATTATTCTATAATCAGCGAAAAACTGGCCACCCTTCTGAAGAAAGGGACCACGCCTTGGAATCAAACGCCAGTTCGTTCAGCTGGCGGGCACATCGTCACACCACTCGGCATGTGCAGGTCACAAATACAGATTCGCGGCTCTACGTTTGTTGCCAGTTTGAGCATTCTCCCTCAGTGCTCTCGAGACCTAATCATCGGCATGGACTTTCTCAGGCAGCACGGAGCTCTCATCAACATTCGACAACGCCTCGTCACTTTCCCGACAAAGAGCGCCACAGCGATGACCAACACCATCCACCCTCGAGCATCTCTTCGTGTCATCGATGACGCTGTCACGTTACCACCGCGTGCAAGTGTCGTGGTTCAAGTGGCATGTGACAGGCTCATACACGGTGAAGCGGTCGCAGAAAGCAATCGCTCTCTCCTGCTTTCTCATGGAATTTGCGTAGCAAGAAGCCTTGTCGATCTCCACGATGGCCACTGTGAGGTCCTTGTCACCAACTTCAGCTACGAAAACCGGCACCTTTGCCCCGGTACTGTCACCGCCTACGCCGACCCGATCGCCGATGTCACTGAGTGTTTTGTTTCCAAGGCAATCGGCACTGCTGAAGCACCTCTACGCAACGTCGACATTAGTCCAACGCTTCCTGAAAAGAACAGACAACCCCTGCGCGAGTTGTTGCTTGAGTTCCACTCTTTCTTCGCACGGTCGTCGAAGATACGTCAAACATCGATTACGAAACACCGTATCATCACCTATGACGACGTGCCCCCCATACGGCAACAGCCTTATCGTGTTTCCCCGACCGAGTGACATGCGATTCAAACGCAGGTAAAGGAAATGCCTTCATGCAGTCCCTGGTCATCGCCAGTCATTCTTGTTAAAAAGAAATATGGCACGCTTCGATTTTGTGTTGACTACCGGAAGCTAAACAACGTCACAAAGAAAGACGTGTACCCGTTGCCTCGTGTCGACGATTCTCTGGACAGACTAAGGCACGCGAAGTATTTCTCCTCTATCGATCTGAAAAGTGGCTTCTGGCAAATTGAAGTCGATGAGCGTGACCGCGATAAAACTGCTTTCGTAACTCCGGACGGCCTTTACGTATTTAGAGTACTCCCTTTCGGCCTCTGTTTCGCTCCAGCCACATTCCAGCGAATGATGGATACCGTTCTCGCTGACCTCAAATGAAAAATCTGCCTCGTCTATCTCGATGATGTCGTTGTCTTTTCGGAAACTTTTGACGAGCACCTTCGACGCCTTCGGAATGCACTCGAAGGAATTCGATCGGCCGACCTTACACTCAAGCCAGAGAAATGCCATTTCGGTTACGAGGAACTGAAGTTTCTTGGTCACGTCGAAAGCGCTGCAGGTGTTCGGCCGGATCCCGAGAAGACTGCTGCCGTAGCAGCTTTTCCCGCTCCAACCGATAAGAAAAGTGTCCGACGATTTTTGGGCTTGTGTGCATATTATCGACGCTTCATAGAAAACTTTTCGAAGATTGCAGATCCGCTATTTCGCCTTACGCGTGACGACACGCCATTCCTCTGGACTGATAAACAACAGACTGCCTTTGCGAAGCTACAACGTCGATTGTCTTCTCCTCCCGTGCTCGGTCATTTTGATGAGGATGCTGACACAGAAGTACGCACTGACGCCAGCAATATCGCTCTCGGAGCTATCCTGGTGCAACGGCAAGACGGGACTGAACGAGTTATCGCCTACGCGAGCCGCACTCTGTCACGCACAGAGTCCAATTATTCCACCACAGAGAAGGAGTGCCTCGCGGTTATTTGGGCTACCACAAAGTTTTGGCCGTATCTCTACGGGCGTCCATTTAAAGTTGTGACCGACCCCTTCTGGACAATTGGCACGTTGGAGTCCGAGACTCCAGGAATTTAACATCACCATCGTGTACAAGTCAGGCAGAAAACATGAAGATGCTGACACGTTATCACGAGCACCTGTTGAATCTCGGAATCCTGACGAGGAAGACGACAGCGCCTTTCTGGGAGCCCTCAGCGGGCCGGATCTGCTCGCTAAACAGCGATCGGACGCTGAGTTAAGATCCATCATCGATCACTTAGAAGGCGGCATCGCGTCCATTCCTCGCCCTATTTCGCGACAGTTGTCGTCATTTTGCCTACGAGGGGGCATCTTATACAAAAGAAACACAGGTGCCGGCGACAAACCACATCTTCTAGTAGTACCTCAAGCCTTTCGCGACGACTTCCTATTAGCCTGCCACGACGAGCCGACATCTGGTCACTTGGGCTACTCAAGGACTCTGGACAGGGTACGGCTACTGTACTACTGGCCTAGACTGACTGCTTGTGTCAAACGCTACGTGAACGGATGCCGCGAATGCCAGCGCCACAAGTCACCACCCTTCGAGCCTGCAGGCCTTCTACAACCCATCGACCCTCCGCGTACGCCGTTTCATCAAGTTGGAATGGACCTTCTTGGACTATTTCCCTTGTTTTCCTCCGGCAATAAGTGGATCATTGTCGCAACTGACTACTTGACGCGTTACGCTGAGACGAAGGCACTACCACGCGGGACAGCATCTGAAGTTGCCCAGTTTTTTATGCATCACATTGTGCTTCGGCATGGCGCACCATCATTCATCATCCCTGACCGAGGGGCGGCATTTACGGCGAACCTTCAGGACGACATCTTCAAGCTGAGTTACACGAGTCATCGAAAGGCCACTGCATACCACGCTCAGACTAACGGCTTGACAGAAAGACTAAACAAAACACTGGCAGACATGATCGCTATGTACGTGGATGTGCAGCACAAAACGTGGGACGAAATCCTACCGTACGTAACGTTTGCGTACAACACTGCCACGCAGGAAGCTACACGCTTCACGCCATTCCGCCTCGTTTATGGTCGAGATGCCCAAACTATGCTAGACGTCATGATCCCGTATAAAGGTACCAACCAGCTCGACCAGTTAGCTCCTGACGTCGAGGAGTACATTCAGCGCGGCGAGGAAGCGCGTCAACTGGCCCGTGTGCACATAAGACAGCAGCAGTGTACAGATGCAATAAGGTACAATCTTCACCATCGACAAGTTACCTATGAGCCTGGTGACCAAGTTTGGGTTTGGACACCCATTAGACGGCGAGGCCTCAGCGAGAAACTCCTGAGCAAGTACTTCGCACCATACACAGTACTAAGGCGTGTAAGCGACGTGAACTATGAAGTGATTCCGGACAGAGAACTGCCATAGCCCAAGCGTCGTTTACCACGCGCAGAGACTGTAGATATCGTCCGCCTCAAGCCGTATTTCACACGGTGAAGTGTACTAGTGAAACAACCATTCTTTTTTGCTGTCGTCGCGTCGTCCTCCAAAGAACTGCGACGCGTTTTTTTTTTGTTCCCGACCAAAGAACACATTTTTCCGTGTGCATTTCCGTATGTGTGCTAGCGCGTTTCCTTTCTTTTTTGTCTGACTTAACTTGTGTAGTTACCATGTACACTATCAATCATGTGATAGAAGAATGTGCGGAATATAACCAACCTTTATATATAGCTTTCATTGATTACGAGAAAGCGTTTGATTCAGTTGAAACCTCAGCACTCATGGAAGCATTGCGCAATCAGGGTGTAGACGAGCCGTATGTAAAACTACTGAAAGATATCTATAGCGGCTCCACAGCCACCGTAGTCCTCCATAAAGAAAGCAACAAAATCCCAATAAAGAAAGGCGTCAGGCAGGGAGATACAATCTCTCAGATGCTATTCACAGCGTGTTTACAGGAGGTATTCAGAGACCTTGATTGGGAAGAATTGGGGATAAGAGTTAATGGAGAATACCTTAGTAACTTGCGATTCGCTAATGATATTGCCTTGCTTAGTAACTCAGGGGACCAACTGCAATGCATGCTCACTGACCTGGAGAGGCAAAGCCGAAGGGTGGGTCTAAAAATTAATCTGCAGAAAACTAAAGTAATGTTTAACAGTCTCGGAAGAGAACAGCAGTTTACGATAGGTAGTGAGGCACTGGATGTGGTAAGGGAATACATCTACTTAGGACAGGTAGTGACTGCGGATCCGGATCATGAAACTGAAATAATCAGAAGAATAAGAATGGGCTGGGGTGCGTTTGGCAGGCATTCTCAGATCATGAACAGCAGATTGCCATTATCCCTCAAGAGAAAAGTATATAACAGCTGTGTCTTACCAGCACTCACGTACGGGGCAGAAACCTGGAGGCTTACGAAAAGGGTTCTACTTAAATTGAGGACGACGCAACGAGCTATGGAAATAAGAATGATAGGTGTAACGTTAAGGGATAAGAAAAGGGCAGATTGGGTGAGGGAACAAACGCGAGTTAATGATATCTTAGTTGAAATCAAGAAAAATAAATGGGCGTGGGCAGGACACCTAATGAGGAGAGAAGATAACCGATGGTCATTAAGAGTTACGGAATGGATTCCAAGGGAAGGGAAGCGTAGCAGAGGGTGGCAGGAAGTTAGGTGGGCGGATAGGATTAAGAAGTTTGCAGGGACAACATGGCCACAATTAGTACATGACCGGGGTAGTTGGAGAAGTATGGGAGAGGCCTTTGCCCTGCAATGGGCATAACCAGGCTGATGATGATGATGATGATGATGATGATGATGATGATGATGATGATGATGATGATGATGATGATGATGATGATGATGATGTACGTTTTGTGTTTGAGCATCGAGTCGATGCTCCATTGGGAGGGGGAATAATGCCACCTGGTGTTTAGAGCCAGCGTTGCGTGCCCAGCAAAAACGGCGATTGAAGACAACGAAGACAAAGATCTCGCGCCAGCTGGAGAACCATGCTTTTGTGTCTTACATTTTCGTGTCTGGCTGCTGATACTGCTGCTTACTCTCGCCTTAGTGCGTGACAATATGTAGCACAGAAACACATGGGAGCAGCGGGTATATACATGTGTCATCAAATACTACCCTAAATACTGTGAAAGCATAGCGTGGAAGGCGACGTTTATAATAAATGGGTCTTTCTATGTGCTCTAGGTGCCGCTTGTCAGCAACAGAAAGTATAGGAATTTGTCATGCATTTGCACTTTCACCGCAAATATTGTGGCCGCATAGGCCGAAGTGTTACCAAATACGATCCTGGGCTGCTGGAGGCATGCGGGCGCTCGCCGCCGCCGCTGTCGTGGTCGTCGTTGTCCGAGCAGAACTGGCTCGCAGACGGCTCATCGCTGCTAAGGTACAGATGGTGCAGTGCTGCATATGCTGCCACAATTGTTCCTGCTTTTTAGAACGATAGCTATACTACTCCAGGTACAAACCTAGCCAACGCCTGGTTCCGTAAATCTGATCTTCAAGCTCAGCTCTGGTCAGACTGGGACTACGGTTGCCAGTACCGACGGCTGCTGCGTACGCCGCGTGGGCGCCATATCTTTAATGTGATCGGCGATGTGGATAAAGTGCGCGGTCAAACGAGCCTCATCTTCAAAGCGTTCTGCGATGTGTACAAAATGCGCCTAGTGCTGGCAGCTTTGTAAGCGCTCTGCTTTCCACGGTTAGCTTGCATTGAAGGCAGACGCCGCATGAATGTCAATTCGCTCGCTGCTGCTGCCGCGCCGAGCAGCGTCTGTGTGTACTTTTAAGGTGCAACTGTAGATCCGGTAGTTGGTGAGAGCATCGATTAACGCCTCTCTTTTTCCGAAAGCAAGCGAAACCGAGCTATCTCGCAAGAAAAAAAAAACTTGGTTTAACCGCGTTCAAGCACGGCAAGTTTTGGAGCGCGGTAATGCAATGCTCGTAGACACTGCAGGAATTGGAACCGACTCTTCAAGACGCTAATGCAGCGCTCTATCACTGACCTTGTTGAAGCATGGGCGCCGGTATAATGCCCCCTCCCCCTGTGTCCCCCTGGGGTATAACGCCCTTCCTCTGGCTGAGTGGCGGGCACAGGCGTCATGAGCCCTGGCTCAAGTGGGTAAGTGCTGTCGCCTGCACACACACAAATGGCATGTAACACAATACAGGTTAACACGCACAGCCACCGCGCATTCTTTCGTTCTCGTAGCGATTTTTCTTACTGCACACCCAGCAGGTACTCCGCTTCTCCAAAGACAATGCGGGCGGTCATGAAGCGCCATGGAAGCGGCGCGTTTAGGCTCCCGTGAGCGTTCTGTCATTAGCCAGCGAAGCGGGGCTCAATGTGGATGACTCGCATGTAGAGTCGCACACCTGGGAAAGTCTTTATAGTAAAAGTGATGGTGATGCCCATGGCTGTGAATCAATTGTTGCTTCGTTATCAGATTAGTTTATCTTAAAGCTAACCACCATTCTACTGAGAGCGAATAGACCTTGCGGCATCAGTACGCTACCTTCTGCAATAAGGGAGCTTCTGGGAGACAATTTCAATGAATGTGTTGTCAACACACAAAATAATACCGCCGTGGTTGCGGTGCTGCAAGAAACCTTGCTTGTTGACGGTTCGACCATTTACGGTGCGTGGAAAGGCCACCCATAGGCGCGACTTCCCATTGAACACCAATGGCCTGTGCGACTTTTTCAGATGCGCCTGCTCACAGACGGCTGAGACAAGTAAATTGTCGCCTCGCTGCCCACTGATGACTTAAAGCTGCCTTAAGCAAAGAACCTGTGCGCAAAGAACTTGCTCCTAAATGCTCAAGTCCCGAAGTCCAGGCGCTTCAGCATGTGTACAAGCTCACTGCAAAACTGCCGAACAGAACTGTTCGTCATGCGGGAATGCCGTCGAAAAGGTTCTCCTGTTATGGCTAAAGGGTCGATGCTGGGGCGGGCATGTCGTTTCCGCCAGTGTGCGCGGAATCACGGGAGATGCGTGGTGTTCGTGGTGTTCGTGGTGCGTGTTCGTGGTGCCGCTATCGAGTTCTGTAAGACACTGTAACCGAAAACTGGCGCTTAGAAAGCGCAACACGATCCACTAGCCAATGAACACTCTACAAATTTTCCTGCTCAAATCTAAGTGCAAACTGCCTTCAAAAAGTACTATTAAGTGCCATCTTCACCACCAACCGACAGCGAAAAGGTGCATGTGTTTATTCCAAATGTGTCGGGAGCACCGAACACCGTGACGTAAAATTGAGGCAGACGGGAAATACTGGACAGCCCTATTCATTTTGCGGTCTTGGTATAACAGCCTTTAGATGCGATTCTGATGACCGAGACAATTGAATCACTGAAAGTGATCGTAGTAGAATATGTCCTCAGGATGGACTCCAGATTTACTGATGACGTGGCTCAATAACAGAAGCTCATCGTAAGGGGACCGACACTTTCCCAGCTTCAGATTTAGCTCTGATCGCTAGATGGCCTCTAGCACTGTGCGAAACTGCCTGAGGTGGTCGTGGATATTCCCGGCAAAGACAACCACGTCGATAGAGCAGACGAGACAAGTCTGCCACTTGTAGCTGGCTAACACCGTCTGCATAACGCGCTGGAACGCTGCAGCAGGTGCGAGCACAGTATGAATGGACTCATCTTGAACTCTTATAGGTAGGCCGTCCGACGTCTACAATCTTGCGGTATCGCGATCCTTTTTGTCGACATCTATTTGCCAGTAGACATTCTTTAGATTCATAGAAGAGAAATACTTAGCGTTGGAGAGCCAGTCCAATGCGTCGTCTATCCGTGGGAGCGGCTATACGTTCTTCTTTTGAATATTATTTAGCTAACAATTTTCCACGAGGAAAACGCAGGATTCCTTCATTTTCTTCACCAAGACTAGAAGAGGTGCCTACGGGCTCGGTGGCGACTCGATGATTTCGGCTCGTAGCATTGCATGGGCTTGTTGCTTTATGATTTCTCGTTCCCGCATTGAAAATTCGTATGGGCTTTAACGTAGGGGTCGAGCGCATTCTTCGGTTATTATGTGATGCTAAGAAGCTGCTGTTTGTCGAATCCTAGATGACATCGACCAATAAGCAGTCTTTGTATTATCGAATAAAAGCTTTGAGCCGTTTCTGCTTACTCCCGGGAAACTCGGATTGAAGTCGAAGGCTGGTTCGGGTACTAATCTCGTCGAGGTAGATGCGGCAGACTCCGAGAGGACAAACGCATGGCTGATTTCCAGAATTTCGTCAACGCAAGCGATCGTCCTTCCCTTGCTGAGGCGTCTCTGTATTCTTGGCGGAACTTTGTGAGCCTTACTTTCGTTTTTTCCTAAATGCAGTCGCGCGATTCCTCTAGCGGCGCAAACTTCGTGATCTAGCAGAAGATATTGGTGGTCCTCGATCACGCCTTCTATGTCTGCCGGTGTTCTTGGTTCGGAAGAAAATAATGATACTCGCGCAAGACAGGACGTTGACTTGGTCTTCGAGCACACTCATGGCGTGGAGACTCAGAATTCTCCGGCGGCATCGCTTAGGTTTCAGATACCAGTAAAAACTTGCACTCCAGGTGTACGATCACACCATGTTGGTTCAAAAAGTACATACTGAGAATAGCGTCTTACAAGCACTATTGGAGGATAACAAAGATCGCAGGGTAAGCTTGAGCAGTAATTCTTGCTCCACAGATTTCAATTGGTGTTATCAGCTGTCCTTCAGATGTCCGTATTTGAAGGCTTTCGCATGCAGTTTTTCTTAAACTTTCAACTGGGCAGCGAAGGGTCCACTCATGACGGAGTAGTCGGCTCCTGTATCCGGAAAAGCGGTGACTGCGTGACCTTCGAGAAGTACGTCGTAGTTGGTGGTTTTCGGTCTTGCATTACCCTTAGGCCACGGCGTCGGTTGACGGCTGCGTCTTCTTGTCCCAGTGACAATACGTTGGGTCGTCAGGTCTAGTTTAGGCGGCGCTTTTTTGGCTTCGAGGCTTAATTCGTGTCGCGTCATGTTGTAGCTACATCGTCGAGATCGTCTTTTCGCCATACTCGTCAGCGGCGGAGTATCTTCGAAATTTCGACGAACAGCAACTCTACCTCCATCTATTTCTGCTTTCCAGGTACGGCGGCTTTATGGATAGGTGAAAGGAACGGCCAGTGTACGGCAGACGCTATGGGGGTAGGCAGCATCCAGGTTAGGGCGGACGGGAAGGACGTCGGTGTCTTCAGTGACTGGCTGAGACGTAGCCCACGATGCCAAGAGGTCGTCAGCGTAGCTGTGAGTTCGACGCCTTTATGGGGAACCCTAGTATTCCCATTTCAAGGTACAGGTACTAGGGGTAGATGTGGCCTGCTTCTCCACAGTGGTAGCAGATCGGGTGGTGTTTGAGGCCGCGCCAAACGTCACTCTTCCTTGAAAGGATGTGCAGGGCGACGGGTTGGCGTGCTCGCGGCGGCGGCGCTGGATGACGGATCGGTGTTACGGGCTCTGGCGTGGGCGTAGAGGGGTAACATGGTGGTCGGCTACCCAGGCGTAGCTCATAGTTTCTGGTTGAGGATGTCGTGGGTGAGCAACTCGCACTGATAGCTAGGCCTCTTGGCAGACCATGCCAGCAAGTGAATCAATCTGGGGCCTAATCGCGGGGAATGTCTTTAGTAGTTCTTTGCGCACAGCTTGGAATATTGTCACCCGCTGGTCGTCGGAGCAGATGCTTTGTACTTCAGCAGAGTATGCGATCTAGCGGTGATTAAATTGTCTAGTACACATTTCCGGCGTCCCCTAAGTTGTCATGGCCTCTGACTCAAGCTCTTCTACGGTTGTCGGTGGGTTGCGCATCAATCCGGCGAAGGATTCTTGTTTTATACTGTACATAAGATACGTACTTTCTTTTCCTGAGACATTTCCGTGTCTGCGTAATGCAAACGGCAAGTCCTCTATTACTTGAATACAGCGACGTTCCAATTAGCAAGCTGCACTCGGGGTTACAGTAGATGTTCCGCCCTTTCTCTTTTGAAAATGCTTGTTATAGACGCCAGGAACTCGCTACAGAACATATGACTTGTCGCTAACGAGGACTCGATTTTCGAACCATGTTCTGGCTGTGGTTTTCCAATGAAAGAAAACGTGACGCAGCTTGTCTTCAGGGTTCCACTTGTGGGTTGACACTCTCTCAAACGCATCGAGCGAGGTCTCCGAGTCTTCAATTGAAGCTCCATGGAAGAGTGGTGGCTCACTGGGCTCTTGAAGCGTGACGGTTGATGGCGACACTGGTGATGTCATCATTGTTGCTGACTTGGCGTTGGTCTTTATCGTCTGCTCGGGTAGAAGTCCATGCTCCGAAGGCAAGTATTGTAATCTGCGGTTTGTTCCAAGGTCCGGAGTGGCGTTGAGCTGCCTTTGTGGTTCGTGCTTGGATCGTGGCTTTGCGGAGGCATCCGGCACATCAATGAACAAGCACCTCAACAAGATGTCACGTTGTAGTGACGGTGAAGAAAACACTAGCAAAATTGTGAATTAAGAAAGAACTCCTTATTTTGCAACCTGAGCCCGCAAAAACAAGTGACACTAGAAGCACGATAGCGGCGAGTCCAGTCGGCGATCGTGGAAATTTTATCAGCGGGTGAAGCTCGTCGGCTTTTATACGTCACTACTCGATGGTTCGCGCGTGATTACTGGTGCACATTTGCCTTCACGAAAGTATTACCCAATCCGCGTCGCGCATACAACCAATGTACGCAAGGTTCGGTGACAACAGACTAGGGACAGAACCATTCATACCATTTGTGAAACTTCCGTTACATACAAGTGCATCCTAGGCGGATTTGCTAGTCGGTGAAAATGCGGTCACTCGAAAAAGAATAAATAAGTAAACATGTCGATATGCTACTGCGACTTAAACGAAAATTGTCAACATAAAAAATGATGATCTAAAAAAGTAAAGAATCCGGTATCCATTTTTTTCTTATTGAATGTTTCTTTCGAATACAATACCAAGAAACATCACGAATTCATCCAAGGGAAGAGTGATTGTGTTCGAACAAAGATAGAAAATGTAAATGCAATAAGCATTGCAACCTAATGTAGTGGCTGAGACCACGCACGTTTGCTCCAAAAAAGAATGCAATTTATTTGGGCTCTACTTCATCAAGGATACTTCGTCTAATACAGGAAGCAAGCTTCCGAAAGGAATAGTCAGCTAGGAATATCGAATTGTAGTTCAGTTCTCTATTAGCGGGCGCTTAAGGTAGTTAACAGTCAGTGGGAAAGCGCGTGATTTATTCCCAGCAAATATTTATTGTGTATTTAGTGCACTTCAGTACCACAAAAAAGTAAACGAACCGATGATTCCCCCTTAGTCAGAACTTGTCGAGGCTCTCCAGTGAGAAGCTTCCGTATCCTACTGTGAGCTGCCCTCTGCTACACTGCCACAACTACCAATATTTGCTTGGTACATGACAAACGACTCCACAAAGCAATGCTTGAAGTCATCGACGAGACAAGCCTTACAGTACCGATAGAATAAATTACAAACAATATTCCTATTTGAAAGGCTTTAATTTTGGCAAAATATTTATTATACCGTTTCAGGTTTGGTTTACAACCGGGAAAGCAGACGATGATCTTGCTGGTCTTGACACTTATCCTTACGACACAACATTCATTATCAGAAATTCCTGCGCTGACATTTAAGGATGGTAAGTTCGATATCTACGTTGTCCTAATGGCTTTGAAAACACAATTTTTTCATCGAGTATGACAATCTATCTTTTTTGAGTTTAGTTGGTTGTTGGTGGTTTAGTATGCGGTTCCACACGCTGGAGGCACTTCGACTAAATGAAATTCTCCATTTGTGCTTACACTACTACAGAGAACTGAATTTCTATTTATTATAGTGACTTGGATAAAACTCACGCATATAGAGCGAAGGAAGAAATATCTCCATCGCATTAAGTATAGCTACTGCGCCGTTTTTCGCTGCTAATTGAGTTCAGTCAGAATTTCTGTCTGATTCGAGTCGCCAGTTTTTATATTCGAAATGTCGCAGTAACACACAGAGGCTTCCCAGGGCCATTGTAGCGATATGAGGCCCGATGCGAACAAATTTGAGTGACTGTGCTTGAAGAAGACGCATCGTTACCTAAATATAAATTGGCCTCCACTACTCAATTTTTCGTTACTGCCTTCCTCTAGAATCGTGCAGTCATCCCTCTGCCCCTATTGCGCCACTCCTGGGGAGAAGAGAATAAAGGCGGCGGCCAGATCTGCAATTCAGCTGTGGGTGCTAATAATATAATGAACAAAATAGGCGACCACTGAAGACTGAACGTGACTACCTTCCACACCCGAACCCTTCTGAATGAGGCTAGTTTCGCTGGGCCTCTAGATACATAAACACGGGTTACCTAGGGTATCCTCGGGCTAATAGTTAGGCGAGCTCGTGAGGCAAGAACTCACTAGCACGCACGTCTCCTGCGACAAAGACATTCGAGATGAAAGAGAACACACGGTCAGACTTTCAATTCATCAGGGCATAGCCGTAATGTTGAGAAATTTTAAAGCATAAGCAAAACAGTGGCATGCACATATTATAACAGAGATATACAGTCGATTCCCGCTCATTTGGCTTCAGTTAATTCGCCTTGTTCACTTCGGTCGCACAGAAAAGTCCATGCAAGAAACCACAGAATGCTACGGAAAAAATTGGCTGCGGCTTAGCTCACCTAACCCTGGCTCTGGTCCTGGTATCACTTGATTAACCTTTGATTTAACTGTAATTATTATACCAAAGTATATAATCATCGTTAAGCCAGGCATGCGACTGTGCCTAGGTCGGTGGCTAGACATGACTGTGATTAGGCTTGGGTAGTCACACATCTTTCGATAGTGCGACGCCTGTTGTGCCACAGAGAAAGCGCAAGTACTAGACATGCAAAGAGACGCTGCGAACATGCGCAGCATCGAAGCACAAATGAACAGGGTGCGAGTGCGGTCGCTGCCTCATTGATTTCGACGGTGCGACGCCTATTGCATTCCGGGTCTTCTCCAGTGAAGCAGTTCGCCGGGCGATATCTGCGAGGTGGTTAGACGATGGCTAAAAGCCTAGCGCGCCCGCGCTGCGCTCAGAAAAGACGGCCCAGTGTCGCTTTCATCCATGGCAAAACTCCTCTCATCCATGGCGTCGCTCCTCTTAGCCAGGTGCGCGGTGAGTCACGTGGTCAGGCGGTGACCCAGCTGCAGAGAGCGCATGCGCCAAGCCCGCAGCGGCGGCGGGGACCTGTGGTGGAGCCTACGACGCAGCTTCGGTCAAATGAAGGTCAAATAGTTGGCGGCGGCGAAACTGGGCTCAATGCGGTTAGTAAACCTTTCGCTTTAAAACAAAACTCGTCCATTTGAGCCCGATAGCATGCCGCTTCGGGTAATTTGATCTTCACTTATCCCTAATTGTGTCCCCTCAGGCGTGCAGTGGTTATTATAGCTTGAAAACAGAATATGCATAAACTTGATGAGTGATAATGTTTTCAGAAAACCCTGACAATGAGCACATAACCTTTCTGAGTGCACATAGTCGCATTAATGGCTTCACCATAAAAGGACAGAATAGTAGAATTCAGGAGAAATCTGGAGAAATTTCGGCTACTGCCCACGAAGAAAATATGAGCCAGTAGAAATGGAGAATATGAACAACACAGTTCGAATAAATACTACAATAATAAGTTATACGCCGTAAAAAAGGTGTGTACGAAGTAATAAAATCTCTAATCCTTTTAAACGTGATGTGCACATTTGCAAGCACAATTTTTCTTGTGAGATAACCAAGTAGTCGAAAGATACTTACTAACATTCTGGTGTGGGTCAATTGAACTCCTAGTTTACAAGTGTGACGCCGATTACACTCACTCTGCAGAGTATTGCTACATAGGACGACTTTCCTACAGGCACCACGATGCTTGACGGCATGCACAACTTGCCATGTTTTGTCTGCAGTGGTTAATGAATAAGTTTTCTAGCCCTCTAATATTTGTAGCCCATAATTAATCTGTACATCTTCTGTAAGGCAATAGTTCAAAACTATTTTCATACGCGGTGACTACGAGGAGTCACTACGAAAAAGCAAAATGCATCATTTTAAAATGTTTGTTTGCTTCTTATCCAATGTGAAGTACCTCGCAATATATTTATGTGCGTTCGCCCCGACCGCACCGATGCAACGAATCTCATCTGTGTCTACTGTTGTTGGCAGGTACATTCACGAAAGCTCATTCCACGCTAAAGCCTGATATTCCTGCATGGGATGCCTGCGGCTGGGAAAACATGGACACCCTACTGTACCCCCGCACTGAATTTGACACACAACTGCAAGCAATGTCTAATGCATATAGGGGATCAGATGACCGCTGACTAATCATACTACTGCAACACTGTCCCCACCAATCATTGGCCCAGAAGGCAGTGTAGGCACTTTGTGCTTGGAAACGGCTGGCTTGTGCGAGTGCGTTTCACTGTATTGTTCTGTCTGCGCAGGTGCACACATTCATCGCGTTCCCTCTCTCTTTCTCTGTGTCTGTCTCTCTCTCTCTTCTCTCTCTTCTCTCTCTCTGTCTCTCCGTTACTTATATTCCCATTTTCTCTTCCCCCAGTGTAGGGTAGCCAACAAGACATTTTTCCTGTTAACGTTCCTATCTTCTCTCTTTCATTCTTCTGTTTCTTGGCATCTTAATTGACAGTTCTTCATACTCCGTGCCCGAGGAGTTTAACGAATAAGCTTACACATTAGGTTGAATTAGGTCACTTTGAAACCTATAAAGAAGAGTAAACTAACTGGAGCTCGAATATATCCCGTTACAATACGTGAGCAATAATTAAGAAGGCATAAAATATGGAGCCAGCACCCAAGAAATTTTGCGCTGGCAGAAACAAAATTATTGCAAGAGGTGTTATATTTCTTTTGCGGTGAATTCATGTTCTTTTCCAGCAACTTTATTCAGCGTTGGTTTTATTAACCTGGAATGAAATCGATTTCAACTTGGCTTTTCCGGAATCTGCGTGCGATCTGCACGCATCGTGCGTAGGACATTGACCTGCTCCCGTAGTTGTCTACTTTTGGTCTTGTGAGAAGAAACAGTTTCACGAAGCTCGTTTCTCGGAGGCTGCCTCATATTAGGAACATACCTGGTGCATTGCTTGTTTCTCGCCGTAACCTTGGTGATGTGATGTGACCAGCTTCAAAAATCCACACTGGGATATGTGGGCACCTGAGCAGGTATTTCTATATTATTGGATATTAACTAGCTTATAGCATCTGCGCAATAGAACAGGCCAAAGTGCTCTTATTAAAAGACGGACTTTATTTTGAAAATCCAGAATCAGCGTCAGCATTCACCATTGTGAAAACAACGACAGCTTTCAAAGGCGTAATATAATAATACTTTCTGCGCTTTTACGAACAAAAGCCATGACCAGACTATGAGGCATACTGTAGTTCCAGATTCCAGGTTAATATTGAGCGCTTCGGTTTCTTTACCGTGCAGCCAGGTCTTCTTCTTTTTTGCATTCCCGTTCCATCTAAGTATGGCCACCGTGTTCGGGAAATGAACTCGCCCAGCTTTTGAACGATAGAAACACGAGCGAAGGTACTAGACAATTTCTTGTTTAGTTTAGAGATTTTTCTTTTAACTGTTGCTTGGAGCTTATGAGTCAATTCGGCTGGACAAGTAGATTAGCGGAAAAGGTGGAAATACTGCGCGCAGAGCATTGCAACGCGTAATAAGGTTAAAAAATAGTCAATATTTACTATTCAAATTACTTATTTTTCAACGTGATAGCATTGTAACATGAAAGACAAAAAGTAATGAAGTGTTGTCACCGTAGAATAAGTCCTAAAGCTATGCCTACCTTCGAAATATCTCCCATATAGTCAGTACAAACTACATTGCTATTCCAGTTAGGCTTGTCCCAAATTGCTTTACACTACTGATAGCTTCTGTTTCGCAGTTGCATGCGCTCTAAAGAGAGCACTTAAAATGCTCCATTAGAATTCTTATTCACTAGGTTGCTCTACGTTGCGAATACTCATTGGTGTAACTTCTGCTTCTTGCAGAAGTTCCCTACAGAAATCAAATAGCGCAATCTCTCAAAAGAAATAAAGATATATTTGAGCTAAATAAGAAATATTGGTGTGCTAATATAGAACGCATGGCGCCCCTTCTGCCTTTAACGAGTGCAGCGTAAACGTTTGAGCTGAAGTGCGGTAAAAGAGGGCATTTTGCGTGATATGTAAAACGTAATGAAAAGGGTAAAAAATATGCACCTGCCACTTATCAAGGAAACTAAGCAACGCTTCTACCTTTATTTGCCCTTTATTCATGCTTATATGCATTGTATAGTACGATATATTCGTAAATATCAATGCATGTCTATTGATCGGCATTCCCTCCCTTGGCTGTTGTCACGTCATCTGCGTGCAGATGCTCCTAAAGGGGCCATGAGCTGGCACGTCAGAAGAGACGATGTGCAATTCACGAAGGCGCAAACTGTCGCGCAAAGCTATAAAAACAAGATAAATGGGATGATATAGGTCAGTGCCTTTATTACTTTAGGTTTGGAGAAAGATCTTGCCATCTAACAAGGCGGATGGCACTGAATTCTGTCCGAAATTTATTTTTCGCATCGTAGTTACATTTTATGACTTACACTTCCATCGGTAAACTTATTTATTTATTTATTTGTGACGCTCTTAAGGTACATATTTGTACAACGCAGACGGGACGCGCGATAATACCCTGCAAGAGTAAAAAAAATAGTTCTGCTTGCTGGGCTATGCTGTTTATACCAAGGACCAAGAACGAGACAGGCACTTTAGGTTTGAAATGTACTGTAGGACAATCAGGTGTAGTGGTATTCAATAAAAACAGTGAAAAGACAGTGGCGATACAGGGCCAGGAAATATCTCTGGTGACAGAATATAAATACCTTGGTTTACGGATAAACCAAGGCAATAGATATATGGAAACAGACGAAAAAACAACAGCAGTTAAGAGGAAGAGAAACGCAGCCATAAAGAAGCACAGTGCGCTATTGGGATAGAATAGGCGCAAGGTGCTTCGAGGTATTTGGAAAGGTGTAATAGTTATAGGACTTAATTTTGGAAATGCGGCTGTTTGTTTTAAATCAGGGGTGCAATCAGGACTCGACGGGAGCCAAAGGTCAGTGGGTCGCCAAGAAATGGGCGCTCACGGGAAGACTACAAATGAAGCTGTCCAGGGTAATATTGGCTGGACTAGTTTTGAAGTGACGGAAGCTCCAAGTAAAATTCAGTACGAAGAACGACTGAGAAATACGGAAGAAAGTAAATGGGCTGGTAGAGTGTTGAGGTATTTTTACTGGAATACATTGACTCACAGTGGAGGAAGAGAACTAAGAAGCTTACCAGCAAATATGCGGCCTGTAGGGTGGGCAGCACAGCAACAAGGAACGTCAAGCGGAGAGTGAGCGAGGCTGAAATAATCCCACGGGTGGCGGCAATGAAAAAGAAACCTGCCATGAGTAACTACTTAAGAGGAAAAAACGAAATGAGGAAAGAAACATTTTATGATAACTCGAAAGGAAGCTCATTACTTTTCGAGGCGAGATCGGCATGCCTTAGAAGACGCTGCTATAAAGCGAGATACAAGAAGGAAGAAGACGAATGTGCTTGCTGCAGTAAAGCTGGGGAAACTATGGAGCATGTTTTATTAGAATGTGAAGACCTCTACCCAGCGGTCGATTTAGGCATCACTGGCCTCCTTGAAGCCCTTGGGCTCACCGAGAGCAGTGGAAAAGTAAACATGTTCGCTATAGGGATTAGTAAGAGGCGATCGGAGGATTGGTGGAAGAAAAGTAGGGAAACGACAAAAAAACGGAGATGTACAAAAGCACAGTTCGCAATAGGGGATCAGAAAATTTGATTGTGGAAGTTCACCATCTTTTCTTTTCTTTTCTTTTTTTATTGTTGAACTTAGGACATTAGCTAGTATAATAGCAAGAGCTTGGTGGCGCCACCCACTGCCCCATTCGTAAGGGGAAGCTCGTAACATCCATCCATCAATTCCATCCATCCATCGAAAATGAGACATCCAGCGAATCGTAGCAATTTCTACAAAGGAAGAAAAGCCTCGCAGTGGAAGAAATATTCGTCCTGGTCCGGGACTCGAAACCTGGACCATCGCCTTTATGGGGCAGCCGCTCTACCATATGAGCTAACCAGGCGGCTAGTAGGTGGGAGGGTGAAATCAAATTTATCGATAACTCGAAGCGAAGGCAAGAGTTTGACGTAATAGTTCCGCGTAAACCAGCAAGGTGGAGGGAAGTAAGTAATAAAGGGAAAATGAGACATCCACCCAATTGTAGCAATTGCTACAAAGGAAACACATACGGATTCCTCAAAAGAAAAGCCTTGCAGTTGAAGAAAAATCCATCCTGGTCCGGGACTCGAACCCGGGACCACCGCCCTTCCGGGGCAGCCAGGTTTTCTTTGTAGGAATTGCTACGATCGGGTGGATGTCTCATTTTCCCTTTATTAATTTAGTACCCTTTATTGCAGATGAGCAGGCTGGGGCAGCTTTTCTGTAAGTAGACCATTTAGCCTGGCTTTGTATCCGCCTATTTGTGCGAAAAAGACGTTTCTTTTTCTGTTAGGCGTTTCAACGGTTTAGAATACTACGAAGCATTGTTATCCGATTAAATGTGCATCGTCGGTATGAACTTGTTGACAAGATCTTTAATTCTTCCTTTGAATATATTTCAATTAGTTTCTATTGAGCACTCGGCAACCTTAGGCAGGAACGTGTCAAGAAAGAGAGCAAGTTCGTTGTTGATAGAGGTGAAGTTGCCGTTTTTATAGTCACGAATGGTTTTAAAACTGTTTTGGGACAGTAAGATTGTGAGGCTAATAGAAAAATTCCAGTAGTTGTGAAACTTAAGCCGTGTGAGTGTGTAATCTTAGGTATGATATATTGTAAGCACTACTAACGTAATTCGTAATTTTCATTTGTACATAGCCTTCATCATCTTCCCTCTTCTTCTACTTCTTCGCACATGAGCGGGGGCGTTACCTTTTATGGGATAAAAAGTGCTGGCCAGCTTGGTCGGTCTTAGGGGCACTTCACGACGGCATATCGCCTGGCCACTTAGCCTTCCACAAGACTTACGACCGCATCAAGACCCGCTGTTTCTGGCCTCGCCTATCCACAACGGTGGCCAAACACATTGCCTCCTGTGCGTCATGTCAGCACCGCAAACGCTCGACATCCCCTCCTGCCGGTTTACTGCAACCTCTCCCTAGCCTGGAGGCACCTAGTGAATTTGTTGACATTGATATATATTGTCCCTTGCCTTTGACAGCCCCCGGTCACCGTTGGATTGTCACTTCGGTCGACCATCTAACAAGATATGCCGAGACTGCCCCTGTGCGATTCCGTAACACTTCTGGAACGCTGACGTTTTCTTGTGCTCCATCGTCTTGCGCCACGGGGCTCCTCGCGTTCTTCTCAGTGACCGTGGCAAGGCGTTTATTTCCCAAGTTCTCGAGGAAGTTCCTCCGGACGCTGATACCGTCCACAGTTCTATTTCTACCTATGAGCTGCCAACCAATGGCCTTACTGAGCGCTTCGACCGTTTCCTGTCTGACATGATTTCCATGTACATCCACCCTGACCACACTGACTGGGATAAAATTCTTATTTTTGTGACATTCGCATATAATACTGCTATTCAACGGACGGCCGGCTACAGCCCTTTCTTCCTTGTGTATTCACGATCTCTTTCCACCATATTCGACAGAGAATTCTTTTTGGCACCTTCTTCGCCTAACGTGTTCCTTCCACAAGATTTTGCTGCCCGAGTTGAACACTGCCGTCAAATCGACCGGCAAAGCACAGAAGCTACCCAAGCTGAGCGCAAACGTCGCGGCGACAACAAACGCCGTGACCTCTGTTTTACCCTGCAGACCAAGTCATGATTTGAACTCCAGTCCACACACCAGGCCTCTGCGAGAAGTTCCTTGAACGCTACATTTGCCCATAGACCGTTGTGCAGCAAACATCTACAGTGAACTGTCTCGTCCGCCCAGTACACTCCGTCACCAACCGTCGCCGCCAGATTGCCGAAATTGTTCACGTTTCCCTAATGAAGCCCTTCATTCCCCGTTTAGATTATCTCTAATCTGCGGCCAGGCTAGCCGCTTGCATGACAGGAGGAAGTTAGTGTAAGTACTATTAACATACTTCTTCGTTTTCATTTGTACATAGCCATCATCATCTTCCCTGTTCTTCTACTTCGCGCATGATCTGGGGCGTGGCCTTTTTTGGAATAAAAAGCGCTGGACAGCTTGGTCGGTCTCGTTCTTATATGTTGGTGACGTTAGAACAAGGTCTAATAGAGAGGACATGGTGTTCGTTACCCGTGTAGGAGAAGAAACAACCTGGACCAAATTGAAACATGCGCACATCTTGATGAAACGCTTCGATTCAGCGGAAGTTCTATTTAATAAAGGACACGTGCCCAACCAGTAACGTTAGGAAGGTAAAATCACGCATAAATAAGTTTTGTGCTCCGAGGAAACGAACGCTTATCTGGCATAAATAATTGTACACGATAATCACAAATAGTCGGGGCAGATGAGGGTTCTTGGTAAAAAGCACCGATCACAACCTTCGTGAAAACATTGAAGGACGCTTAAGTTTTGCCTTTAAGTGTGCAACCCAATAGCATTCAAAGATCCCTGACTGCTTTTCACGCTTCCCGGTCATTGCAGCGTATGTAAGCGTAAAGTTTGCCGGGAAACACGGACGGTGAAGGCTATACAGGAAGGCGGTCTTTCTGGTAAAACGCCCGCGCCTCTTGCGTGGTCCACGATGGAAAGATGGATGGATGTTACGAGGGTCTTTGGAGCGGGGCGGTGAGTTGTGTCAGGAAGCTCTTGCTATTATACTGCCTAATGCCATGCCTAGGTAAAAAAAAAACAAAAAAGAAAAAAAGCCCACGATGAATTGTCACAACCAAATTTCCTGACCCCCTATTACGAACTTTGTTTTTGTACATCTCCGTTTTCTGTTGGTTCCCTACTTACACCAATTTCCCCATCACCTTTTACTAACCTCTACTGAGGACGTGTTTACTTTGCCCCTGTTCTCGTTGAACCCAAGGGCTTCAAGAAGGCCAGTGCTGCCTAAATCGACTGCTGGGCAAATATCTTCACATTCTAATAAAACATGCTCCATCGTATCCCTAGCTACACTGCTGCAAGCACATGCTTCTTCTTCCTTCTTATATCTCGCTTTATAGGTGCTTGTTCTAAGGCATCCGGATGTCGCTCCGTAAAGCAATGCGCTTCCCTTTGAGTTATTATAAATTGTTTCTTTCCTGATTTCGTTTTTTTCTTCCTAAGTAGTTACTCATGGCAGGTTTCTTTTCCATTACCGCCACCCATGAGATTATTTTAGCCTGTCTGACTTTATGCTTGATGTTCTTTGTTGCTGTGTTGCCTAGTCTACAGGCCGCATACTTGCTGGTAAGCTTTCTAGATCTATTCCTCCACTCTGAATCAATGTTCTTCCTGTACAGATATCAGAACACTCTCCAAGCCCATTTACTTTCTTCCATATTCCTCAGCCGTTCTTCATACTCAGTTCTCCCAAAATGCCATTATTCTCTGCCCATGCTTGCAGCTTTAATTTGATTGCCTGCATTGCTAGCCTGTATATTACCGCTGTAATGTTCAACGGTCCATACGAGTGAATTCTATCTTTCTCCCCATTGCCTTTATAAATTAAATTCATTCTAGTTTGTCACGAACTGTCTGGTATTCGTCTATCTTACATTTAAAGTTTTTTTTCCCCTGCTTTCACCAGAGCTTCCTTATTTCTGGTCCTAGTTCATTAATCAGGCTAGCGGGAACCTCGTCTAGCCCTGTAGCTATGCGCTTAGGAATTTGCACTGCGGCTTTCTTCCAGTTGAAATTTGCCAGCACCAACTCCTTTTCCACCTGGTTCTCTTTCATGCTTTCTTTTTTTCTTCAAGTACAACCTCCTCACTGCCTTGGAAAGATTCGGCTGTGATTTTTTGGATGTAATTTAATGCCGATTCCCCTTCCAGTTTGTTGCCATCTTCGTCTAGGATATGCTGTTGTAATGTTGTCCACTTTCTGCCTAATAATTTTCTCTGGTTCCAAAATATTCTACGTTGAGCCTTCATTTTCTCACGTATTTCTGACAACCAACGTTGTATTTCACCTTTTATCTTTGCTTGCACCTGTATTTGCACCAAAGACGTTTTCTCCCGGTATATTTCTAATTTACTGGCTACTTCATCCTGCGGCAAGTGTGCCTTCTTTGCCTGCCTGTGCTTTTGGGATGCTCTCTGTCGTTCGGCGATCGCTTCTCATATCTCCCTGTTCCACCGGCTTTTCGGTTTCTTTTTTTTCTTTCCAACGAACCATGATGCTTCTTTTTTCCGATTTACGTCGTTATTCCACTTTGAAACTCACTATATTCTCACTCTTGGCCATTTCCAAAGTTCTTCCTCGACCCTTGTAACTATATTTGTTATTTTTTCACCGTTCAAATTTGCACTGGTCATTTCGCACTTCTTTCTCTCTTTCTGAACTACATATCCCATTTTCAGAATGATGCGTTTATGGTCGTCCCTATACTGCTATACTCTTCCTCGTCAATTACCATTTCTCTCAACTTGTAAATTCCTTCTGTCATCAGACAGTTATCAATGGCCGATTGCGGTTTCCCACACCATCTGCCCTTCACATTTAGGCCCTGTATTCTCGATAACGAGGCTATGTTGGTCACAGAGATCTAGCATTGACTTCCCGTTGTTGTCGCTATAGTCATCTAGATCTTGTATGTGGGCATTCATGTCAACTATTAGGATAATTTGGGCATCATTCCACAAACCCCTAATAACAGCACTTAGGCATCCCACTAACTCCTGATTCTTCTCTGTGCATGTATTTCTGGTCCAGAAATGCGTTACGCGAAGCCAAGCTTTTTTTCCCACTCATTACACCTGATAACCAAAGAGGCTCTAGAAATTTTGAATTTACTCTTTTCCATTTGGCTCCCTGATGGTTGAGCATTCCGACTCCCCCTTCCTGTCTTTCCGACTTAGTTCTGTTGCACACTTCACAAAATAATTATCAATCACTGGCGGCGCTTCCGAGTCTGTAAGGTGCGTTTTGTAATCGCATACACCCCTATTTGTTCTCTATCTAACTGTTCCTGTACATCTGCCCACTTTTCCTTTCTTCTGCCGCCCAGCATGTTTATTTAGCCTATTGCACGGCGAGCTCTTTTTCTTGTTTTCCTCTTTTTTCTGTTTATGGCGATGCTATTCTGAGGTTCCACTAGAGGACCTTCATTACTACCTACTCTGGCTTCCTGAGGGCCCGGTGGCTCCCTGGAAAAACAACAGCGCGACCAGCAAGTCGCCAGCCCACGTCTCGTCCAAACTTGTAATTGAAGTGGATCCCATCTCATTCACAACCACCACACTTTCTCACTTCCCTGTTTACTTCTACAACCTCGAACCCTTTCTCTCGGCTCATTTTCCATATTGCCTCATTAGCAACCACTACGGCTCTTTGTACGTGACTGTCACGTACAGGCACCCCCGGCACCGTGCAAACCCCGATCTGCACCTGAGGGGGCAGCTCACGCAAGTCGTCCGCCCCCTTTGCCAACCGCTGGGCTGGTCCTGTCCGTTTCCTCTTTAGGACGTCATTTAGCCCACATGCTACTATGACAAGGCTGGGAACGTGGGCTCCGTGCGATGCGGTGGAGGCGAGCGACATCTGTAGATGATACAACGAACCTTGCGCGGTGCTCCGTGATACTCGTGCGCGGGCCGGCGCAAATGGCGGACGCTGTGGCCTGTCTATAAATGGTAGAAACGCTGGAAAAGGGGTTTGTTTGAGTTTGCGCGCAACAGAATTATGTTTTCTCATAAATTTAAATTACAGTCCGAGGCTACCATTTCTGTAGCTAGTGTGCAAGTGGTGCTTTAGAACTTTTCTAAGTGTTTTAGCTTGAGAAAGACAATTAGTTCAGTAATTCGTTGCGCCACATGGAGGACCTTGGTATGTGTGGCTCGAAATTCGTGCCATGCCCTCCCACGCCGACACCGGATTTTCTGTGACACAGGGCCGGTAACGCTGTCGCGTTAATATACGCAAACGCTGCACTACACACATGCGATGTCACATGTTATTGCTACAGGCAAAGAGTCAATGCATTCATTAATAGCAATTAAAACACCACCACTTAGTGTGTTAGTGTGACCGGTACGGTAGGCATTATATTTTATATTACAACGGAATAACTCACAGTTTGTTACTTTACTCCTCAACCATGTTTTGGTTAATGCAGTTATGTCGGCGTCACAGTCATTTATTAGGCTGCACAGGTCATCTTTTTTAGGTAAGACTTTACTAGATTTAGGTGCACGTTAAAGAACCCCAGGTGGCCCAAATTTCCGGAGTTCCTCACTACGGCGTGCCTCACAATCACATCGTGGTTTTGGCGCGTAAAACCCTTCAGTTTTTTTTTGTTAACAGGCTATGAATATCAGTAAAAAGAACCGGTAGTCGAGATATTTTAGGATCGGGGTTCCTACCCTTCACTTTATCCTGTCAGTGCACCGTTGGAACATTGCGGCGTGATCTTCAGGATCGAACAGACGCCGCGGCATCATCTTGGGTACTTAACGGCTTCCTTTCATAGACCTTTTGTTCAGTGTCGTCGTATCCGTTGGATTTCGTACAAAGTAGTAGCTTTCTATATATTAATTCAAATGGTACATTCAGACTTTTTCCACTTTGTATAAGGGCTTCTCTGGTGTGACATGTAGTGGGACTGAAATTGCCACTAACAGTGATACTGATTTCTTTTGTCATTGGACGATTTCATAGAACTTATTCTTAGGTTTGATAGGCAGCAAAATTTACAATCGATGAACGTGCTTTTCCTTGAGTGGACCGACGAGTGCGATGTCCACGTGATATGATATCACTAGTTATTCTGCGAGTGTGTTAGTTAGAATGTCCATTATTTTTTGCTCTGATTGAACAGCGGACTAGGTGACAATATCAGTTAAACCTTAAAAAAATTTAATTTTCCTACGAGAGCAGTCTTACGCATCATACGTTCAGGAGGGTAGGAATGCAGCGTCTCTTGCTATACTTCCAACCGCCTCACGCCCGTCACCGATCACTTGCGTGGCGCTCTTTGACCATACCTGGCCCTTGCGCCAATAAAAACAGCACATTCATTCATTATTGCACGTCACCATGTTCGTGCTGGATTTTTTCAAAATTAACCGTGTGAACTTCTGCGGCCGTAAGACTTGCTTTAATTTCAGATATAGCAGCCACCACCGTTTCCTGATGCGCTTTCAAATGAATAATAGTGTCCAGCATTGCTTTTTGGTAATCCTCATTCTTTTAGACCTTTCATTCAAATCGGCTGAAGTTTTCAGAACTCCATTATTGTATCCCATGTTTGTTCCCTTCTGAGGCCTGGGATTACTTTCAATGCCGCCGCACAAAGCAATAAGAAAGAAAAAAAAAGGACCAAGCACTGCTTCTGGGCATGGAAGCATGATTATCGATGGATCGCGAAATTTTAGTTGATATAGAAACACACCAAACCTGTGGAATGAACGAAAAAATGTGTGAGGCCATCATTCCTGTCGTACGTCCCTGCCCACTGAAGACACGTTTGGAGCGCCGGCTTTAAAATGACTCGCTATTGGCGTAGTTGATGTCGTGAAAAATGCGCAGTGAATGTCAGGTAACATGTGATCTGTGACGCAACTGCCCTGCCATAGGAGCTTAGAAGCGCAAGATAACAGGAAAGCCGGAAAAGCACCCGCAATTGCAGCTTCGTCGCAGGGGTCGTCGCCAACTATGCCATTGCTGGTGCAGCACTTGTCGACAAGTAGAATCTCTGTTGGGGCCAAGCAACAATTGCCAGGATAAAGGGAGGCATATATATCTTAAAAACTTGCTTCTGTGGTGACCGAAACGTTGCAGCGTACGCCACTATGACGAGAGACACCACGCCAGGCAAGGACCAGGACACCGAACAAATGTAGAATGAACAAAAACACGTGCGGGGCCATCATATTTGTCATGCGTTCATGGCCAAATGGAACAAATAACCATGCCACTAATTAATCAACCAGGGGAGAAGCACTTAGGCACGGTACTGCAATGAACGTGAGTTGAACTGCCTGATTTGAAAACGTCACCAACAAAAAACGGCCAACGAGTATTGTTCCTGGAAAGCTGTGGTTATTACGTGGCTAGGCAAACAAAGGTTAGGCGGGCAAAGAAGGCGTTCGCTACACACCAACAACAGCAGGGTAGAGGCAGCGACCCGGGGCGCAGTAGTTTGCTTTGAGGCACCTCTTCGTCGACCGTGTATTTGCAAGCACTTGTGCTTAACTCAAATGTAGGTTTTACCATTGGGAGGGAACTGATAAATGGCAATTATAGACTACCGAACAAGTACACAAATGGTTCGTTCTTTCGTTCTTTATATCTGTTGCATCCTATGAAATTTCTGCCTCGGCCGAGCACTTGTGTTTCTGGTAACGGCCATTGGCTGTTACCCTCCGCATGTTGAATGATGCTAGGCTCTTTTGTGTGTGTGTATATATATATATATATATATATATATATATATATATATATATATATATATTTCAAGCAGATTAGAAACCAAAGAAATTTCGATTTATTATTGAATTATATTACCCGATTTGCAAAAACCTACAAATGACCTCCTAGCTAACACAAAAATATTTGAACATACATGCACCTCTATAAGGATGTTAGCAATTTAACTAAATCCGCCTCTTTCGTTTGCTAGAGCAAATTCAAAGGGTACGAAAATCCCCGTGCTTGGTTGATGTCTAGTGGCTGGCATACAGGATTTTGATGTCATGGAACTGGTTCACTTGCAGGTCGCTGCCAGTACGACGATCGTTCGCTGAGTGAAGGAGGGTCTTTACGCCTTGGCGAACCATGCGTGAGGTTGCGTTGCAAGGTCAGCAAAAAGAGATTAGTGGTCAACGGGTAAGAACTTCTCTTGAATTAAACGGTTATGGAACTGCTGGCACAAAGGAATATTAGCGTAATTTAAATGTGCAAAGGCTTGACGCCTAAGGCCACTTATTTCAGAGTCTTTGTAACTTCGTGTTGTGGCTCAGTGATCAGCAAAGTATAACATACTTTGATAGAGACGTAATGAACATTTGTAGACAAAATTTATCTTATTGAAGGGTCAAGAAATAAACAGAATATTTTGCTAAACTTAATAGTCTACGGTAGCAATTGTAGTCATTGTTCGTTAATGAAAATTTCATGGTCATAAGAGTAAGTTAAACGTGATCGTTTATAGTGTCGTATTTATCACAGCAGTAAGTCGCTTGTCATAGCGACTTACTGTTGTCATAGCTGCCTTCAATGTTGGCCAAAATGCATTGTCAATACACCACAATTGCCATCACCCTGCGTGATTATTGTCGAAGTTGTCTTCGGATCTTCTTCATTGTCCTGATGTCATCACTCTCATTCTATCATTAATATCACTTGCGTAAGAAGTAAACAAGAGAGAACAATATTGCATGATTTATTGCTCGGAATTGAAACTGAATAGGCAGGTCAAATATATTCATCTTATTGTTGTTACTAGAACGAACAAACAGATTTACAGAAATATGCGCATGAGTAACGCATATTAAAAAAAATCCATTCTCTTATGCGGTTTCGATGCTGATTCCAGTATTTATATTGGACGAGCACAGTCCGACAAACTATTCCACTTTGAACGTCATTATCGTTGGGAAGTATCTAGTTGAATTATTTGCTGTAACAAACAATCATAAATTTTCTAACGAAATTGCTGATGTGTAGGCGTCTGTATGCCAGGGAAGTACAAAGTTGCCACTACTTTCCTCCTTACAGGTAACTTATTTTCTAGAAGTGTAATCAGTACTGGTAACATAAGATGCTTCCGTTTGAATACAGCAACAACGCTATTTGTTAGCTATGAGCGTAGATCAAACGCAGATGTGATTATCAATTTCGCATTTTATTTATTTACAATTAGTACGTAATAAACCAAGTCTTCAATACTTTATGCACACTTTCCTGTTCTATAATTGTTTTTTCCCAGCATATCGGTAGTTTTTACGTCTAGTGTTCATAAAATTAATTGGATTTTGTCATCGGCTATTTGCGCCCTTACTCATTTGCATCGTCGTCATCGAAGCACTCGCTTCCTCGAGCGTCTATGAGTCGCTCAAAGAGGTGAAAGTCACAGAGTGACAAATCAGGATTATAGGGGCAGCGACCCAGTGTTGTCCAACCGGTTTTCATTATATTGCATTTGAGAAAGTTGCACTGTGGGTTATGGGTTTGTCATCGAGATGAAGGACTGTACTTGTTGGTTGGTCAGGCATCCTTTTGCAAACAGCACTTATAGCTACTTACGTGCCTGCGAATTTTCCAACTTCAGTTATGCAACCAAAAGGCGTGGCACTCACCTTAGAGACAATTTAGGGTGTTCTAGGTCCTCTGTGATCATTATTGGAGCGCTTCGATAACATATGTACTTCTCGGATCAAATACGGAGAATACTTAAAGATTGGTGGCTCTTCAGAAAGCTACAAATAACTTCAACATTCTTTTCCGTAATACTCGTCCATGTGCGAGGATCATAGTTATCTTTTTTTGACCAGCTCCACGGCATTCTATAAATTTTTATGCCAGGCAAACACATGCGACCTTGACATTCTTTGATCGCTGACTTATGCCGTAACTCTGTAGTTATTCGGTCAGTTTTACGCCAAACAGGGCAAGATACTTTAGAATATTACGTTGAGAAATTGAAGGGCTTACCTCTTTCTCAGACATTGTGTGACAGAATACTGAATGAATCTAGCGAGAACAGCGAGCTGCTCAGGCGACTCCTTATTAATCTACCTAATGCGCCTTTAAGCGCTAACGCGCTAATATATAGAACGCGCTCTACAACAAAAGGCTCCTTTGTGTGTGATCCACCGTGTGTTTTCTCAATATTGTTATGTGCTGGCAGGCAGTGCATCAGTAGCGTTGCTAAAGCTTTAAGAAAGTTTCCTACAGTAGTAGCCGTGCATGGAGGCTGGACGGATTTGTTGTGTTATTACTAAGTACAAATTTGCTTGTTTAATTCCAGGCCGATGAATGTGTTACGATCACTACGTACAAAATTAGGTCCGCGCTAAAGAATACTCAATGCTAAAACTCCATACGCAGCCCCCCCCCCCCCCCACGTGCCTCGTTTTCATTCCAGCACCTCTCATTGCTTCTCTTGCCTTCTGAGCGTAGAATTCCTTATAATTTTTTTTTAGTTGCGCAGTCAGGTATACTGCTACAAGCTGCTGAATGTGAGTAGCGTATTGGCACTTAAAAACTAAGTTCTTCCACCTAATGTTCCAAACGCAGCATGCGATTATGGGGCGCACTGTAACAGGAGTGGGGGAGGGGTGCTTAGAATATTTCTGACCACCTACGTTTCAACAAAGAACTGCCAATGCACGGTAGGCCAGCACGTTTACTTCGGAAAGCTGAGACCGCGGCCAGGTGCGAACACGTGATCTCGTGCTTGACACCCAATGCCACAGCTACTAGTCTACCCCTGCGGATGCTGTACTGGCATGGCTACTGCTTTGTAAACCCGACAATTTTTGCAAGCCGGCCATGAGACAGCTTAAATGCTGTTAGCAGTGCATCTGAGCAATATAGCGTGCGAATATTATTGGCAAGGGCAATTTGGCACGCTACGGCAAGCCTCCAAGTGTTTTAAGGGTTTGCGGATTTTCTATGTTTCAAAGCACTACGACTTTCATTTCGTTCCTGATAGGCAAGTTGTTGACTTATAATGTAACTCGCTGGTCGGCGGTAAAGATGTAAAATGCGTATTTACCGAAAATACTGACCGCTACTGGGCTTGTTTAGAAAAGGTTATGCCGATCAAACGTACACTTCTTAGAAGGTATGTAACGTTTTTATGTACGTTGTGAGTATTGTGTTAATATTTGCTATAAAACTGTTTGTATTCAGCACCGCCTTTTTAAATAACGATTACGTGGCGGCCTCAGTGCGATGATATATACGTAGAGGAAACGGGGACAACTTTTGGTGTCATAAGCACCCGTCTGATGCAGAAGCAGAGATAAAACCTATCAGGCTAGTTTTCAAATTTATGCGTTTATTACTTTTTTGCAGCTATTTACTGCGCCAGTGGATTGTAGGAAGTCAAAATAAATTTTGTTTTTGCATGTTACAATGCTAGTTATTCGCAGTTTCGCGCGAAAGGTGGAGCACTTACAATTATAGCTATGTTGAGCATTGTGGTGCTACTCCTCGAATGCTCTTTTAAGCTTGCGCCTGTGCGACATATTGGTGTGGTACAGCATGCAGGACAACACATTCTGGGCACAACGAGCAGCCAACTGCCAGCTACTAGGCTTCTCAGAATGCTGGCGTTGCACCTCGAAGCTGCATGAGACGAGACTGACTCGGAACCGTCGGAATTAGTCAGCGTGCCATGAAATGTTACATACTAGCTTCACGTTTATTGATCAGCCCAGGACATGCAAACAGCGACTTAGCAAGAACGATAGTGTGTCTATATTGCGCGTGCGTGCAACACTCATCCTAACAGCAGAAGGCATAACGGATCATAGAGATTCGTGCAATATTTGGCGCTAGCGTCTACAGAAGCTGGAAGCATGGAGCTTCAGCCAGCGTGAGAATGATGCATTTGCCTAAACTTCTTCTTATTAGCTTTAAACAATATGGTTAGTTTGCAAACGAATAATTTTCAACAAAACACTGCGTAATAAATAATACGAATCAGCAAATAAAATCGTGCGACGGCCGGGTTCGATAAGGGGACCTCTACCCGGAAGCCATCTACTGAAGCCTATAAGCCAAAAACTATTTCTCGTGGGCAAGCCAGCACAATGAGAACGTTGGCACGTTTCCGTGTGGCCACCTCGACACGCAGAACCGGGGCAATTATTAGCGATTGTGCATGTTCGTAGAGTATTCGTATTGCCTTCTGCATTTAGAAAAGTAGGGATTGCTTTGAAATTTAGGCCATCCAAGGCAGATTGAGTGTAATAAACAATGCCACAAGAACGTCTGAAGCCTCAACCTTGAAGATCCGACAAATCAACCATTCCCACGATAACTATAATGCCGCAGCGTTAGAGCATACTCTAGTAATTTTGGTAGGGCAACTCTTTGAAACGGAGCATTCACCCAATAACCGTGGCGACTGCGCGCAGCGTACACGGTAGCTCCGAATCAGTTCATCGTTTTTCCAGTAAAATGCACTACACATATCTGGAGACACTGTAACTCTCCGGGAGCGATTCGTGCATGCGCTATGAGATTGAAAGCACAACAACGTCGGTAGTGGCAAAGACAGTGTGAATGCGCCTCCAGCATTGGTATTATTACGGTCGCAATGCAATAATTTAACTGGGTAACGACATCAGGATTATTTTCTGAATTCTATATGCCAATTTCAGTCGGCATAAATAGTTGAAGCTCCAAAACATCATACACACTTGATAGCTTGAGGACGCATTACAGGCCATGTGGTGGCATCGCGGCAGCGCCTGCGCGCTCCTCGTAAACAGCACTGGGGCTGGTGCCAGTGAAGTTATATTACTGACACCCTACTAATGAACGAGAAGAAAGGGGGTTAACCGAGGGGCCCGATTTTTATTAGTCATATCATAAGAAGCCAACAAACACTGACACCAAGGACAACATAGGGGAAATTACTTGTGCTTAATAAATGAAATAAAGAAACGATAAAGTAATGGAAATTAGAGTGGATGAAAAAAACAACTTGCCGCAGGTGGGAACCGAACCCACAACCTTCGCATTTCGCGTGCGATGCTCTACCAATTGAGCTACCGCAGCGTCGTTTTCCCATGCACTTTCTTGGGTATTTATGTGTCCTAGTAGAACCCTGGGAGTGTTAGCCAGCGCCACCACTCACAGACCTTGGCTCACAGACCTTGGCTCACAGACCTTGGCTCACCTTGGCTCACAAACCAGTGGTGGCGCTGGCTAACACTCCCAGGGTTCTACTAGGACACATAAATACCCAAGAAAGTGGATTGAAAAACGACGCCGCGGTAGCTCAATTGGTAGAGCATCGCACGCGAAATGCGAAGGTTGTGGGTTCGGTTCCCACCTGCGGCAAGTTGTTTTTTCATCCACTCTAATTTCCATTACTTTATCATTTCTTTATTTCAGTTATTAAGCACAAGTAATTTCCCCTATGTTGTCCTTGGTGTCAGTGTTTGTTGGCTTCTTATGATATGACTAATAAAAATCGGGCCCCTCGGTTAACCCCCTTTCTTCTCGTTCATTACATAACGAGGGTCTCGAATCCGGCAACATTGATGCCTTCAGGTAGCATATGTGGGTTTATTGACCAGTTGCCGTCACCCTAAAAGATCACGTTCTCGTGACGCCTGCGGGAAAAAAGACTTTCCACGTCCGCCGCCAAGGTCTGTGAGTGGTGGCGCTGGCTAACGCTCCCAGGGTTCTACTAGGACACATAAATACCCAAGAAAGTGGATGGGAAAACGACGCCGCGGTAGCTCAATTGGTAGATCATCGCACGCGAAATGCGAAGGTTGTGGGTTCGGTTCCCACCTGCGGCAAGTTGTTTCTTCATCCACTCTAATTTCCATTACTTTATCGTTTCTGTATTTCATTTATTAAGCAAAAGTAATTTCCTCTATGTTGTCCTTGGTGTCAGTGTTTGTTGGCTTCTTATGATATGACACCCTACTAGTAATTTGCAATCTTTTCCTCGAGAAAATTTAAGATAGAACGCATACACAGAGAAAGAAATGACTGATACATCTCCTTTGTGAGCTGCACTTGCCGCAAATTGGGAGAAAGATTGCAGTCAACACTAGAAAGCCTTCTGAGAAAAGTTGTGGCATTTAAATAATGAAACATCTATCAAGCATATCCAAAAATTATAAGCTGTATTACCATACCTAATGACTTCTCAGTAGATGTACTGCTTTTCTTAGTAGTATAGTGGTTCGAGGATAAAAGGAAAAATCTACGGATTTCTATAGCTGAAAGTGTAATCTTGGTAATTATTGGTGTCGTAAGTAAGGCGGGCCAGTATGGGCTTTTGAGAGCTGCTCTGCTAAGAGGCAGGTGTAAGCATAGCGTTGCTCCTGTGCGAGGAGATGCATGGTTTCCAAGATTTGAAGCGTGAGAAGACGCGGCAACTAACCCCGTTTTTAATGTCGGAGGAAATTGTAGAGCGCACTCTAGTATTTCATGAAGAGGTTGTGTGGCGCACCAAAATCGGCATCAGTCATTCATCTCTGGTTGTGCGGGTTGGTGGTTCAGTCATCCAGCGTAGTTCATTTATGTACCAAGAAGTGTGAGTTCAACTCGGACAGTGAACTTTGTGCCTCACCGATCCCAAATAAGAAGTATGTACAGAAGTACAAAGTTGAGTGGGAGAAAGACCTGCAGATTCAAAGTTGCGTCTCCAAGAGGGCGAAAGGTAGGGGTTTTGCTTTTTTCAAGTCATGTTATGTTCATTTAGCTGCTGGGAAACTTGAACTAGAAAAAAATGTGGATACCAAGAAGCATTTGTCTAATGCAAGAAAACTTGTTTTCGAGCAAACGCTTTAAGCATGGCATCTACGAGCCAAATAACATAAGAAGGCGAAGTTATCAATGAGGGTGAAATCAGATTGGCTGTATTTCTTGCGGAGCATTATTTGCCATTGACAGTCACGGAAGACATGCCGAAGCTCTTGGAAGTGGTATGCCCTGATTAAACTATTACTAAGAAGATTGCATGTTGTCGGACAAAAGCCGCGGCCATTGTGAAGAATGTCAGCGGGCTTGCAAGTAAGAAGGAGGTTTGTAATCTTATCAGGAAAAGGAATTTCTCGTTCATTGTCGATGAGGCAACAGACTGAAGCTACTGCAAGCATCTCTGCTTGCTGACGCAAGTGTTTGACTGCGACCGTGTTGTGGATGCGTTCTTCGACCTAATTCCGCTTCAGTATGCAACTACACAGGCTGTGCACGACCACATCGTCAAGCCTTTGCAAACTGGCAGGTGCCCTACAAGGAAAATATGATAGGGTTTGTAGCTGACGGCGCCAGTGTTAAGAAGGCAACGAGGAACTCACTCATGATACTTCTACGAAGACATCCCTAATCTGTTCGTCATCAAGCGCATCTGCCACTCATTTCACTTCTACGCTCATATGCTTCTGAGAAGCTGCTACGGGTCGTTGAAGATGAAGTTGGAGACATCAAATTATTTTCATTCACGGCCTAAACGGCAAGGAAGAGTAAAAATTTTTCAAGCGTTTCTTGACCGCCAGTCTCACAAGATTCTACGGGCAAGTCAGACCAGATGGCTGTACCTTCATTTTGTTGTTGAGAGAGTGCTCTAATAGTACGAGCTATTGAATTGCCTTTCTTAGAGAAAACGTGGCTGAATCTCGCATTTTGGCACCACAAACAATTGCCACAAAGGCCAGTAGTTAGAATGTATTTGGAATTTCTTGAATTTGTTCTTTCACTTTTCACTAAACTGAACAAGCAGATGCAGTTGGAAGTTACTCAAATTTCCAAGCTGATGAAATCAGTTTGTGATGCTCCTACGACCATCTTTTACTGCTAAATTATTTCATACTTAAGGTCTACACCACCTGAAGAAGTAGAGTTCAGGAATGAAAGTCATTTCCTTAAGTTGGAAGAAGCGTATCTTGGAGCTAACATAGCGTGCTCGCTTCTCGCTTAAGACAGCATGTTGAAGGCTTCCGTATGCAGTTTGTGGACTTTTACATCAAAGTGAACAGCAGATACAATGCAGGTTTTCATTCAAGGATGAAGCTGTCAAGGTTCTTGAAGTGCTTGATCCTTGTAATATATTGGAAAAGAAGACACAGTCTGTTGCTGCTCTCGCTGCGTGCCTCGCTGACAGTGTAGATTCAAAGTATCTAGAACTCCTTGACATTGAGTGGCCTGTATGTTGAAGCATTGAACATGAAGTGTCTGCAGTAGTGGATCTAGAAATGTATTGGAGGGCATCCCTGAAAATAAGGCACGGTGATGGCACTCTAGCTTTTCCGAACTTGTCAAGATTTATGTTTTCTTTGCTTAGTTTGCCACACTCTAGTGCCGCAGTGGAAATAATATTTTCATTCAAGTATCGCAGTTCTTAAACTAAGTGGGAAAAGTTGAGCGCGACAACACTTGCCGGCATCCTTCATACCAGACGCTTGACTCATTTGTCGGCTTGTTCCTTGTTTGAAGTAGCCAGAGAATTGTTAAAGATGGTGAACCGCTCAATGTACGAACAAGTAGATGAGGAGTGAAGAAGACAGGGCTCCTCCTAAACAAGACCCTTCGGACTTTGTGCTTTTGTTTTCTGATTTACGTCGAATCTTCGCGAGTAACGAGAGCCTTCTGACGTTGCTACTTTTTTATCCTACACATTTGGGTTCATTAACAAATACATTGTTTGATGTTCTGTATTGCATATTTTATTGCATAGACTCCTCTTGACATAGATTAGTTCGCGTGTCCACCACGAGAGAAAAATTACGGTGACCACGGGAGGAGATGCACCCTCCCCACCCACCGAACAACAACGTTTTCTTTCTGGTTTCCGAATGGCGTTCACGAAATGTTATACGCACTTCCGCAAACAGTTCAGTTCAGCAAATAAAGCCCAATGTTTATGTATTATCGATAGATAAAACATTAGCAATTAAATTTTAGTCTTATTACAAACACTATTTTAGCTATAATGGGGTAACCTTACGTCAAGCATGCTGATCCTTGCGGCAAAGATAGGTGGAAGAAAAGAGGGCGTACAATCATCTGTCCTACGTTGACATCTCAACAAGCTGCTTGTATTTTAGGACTATTTCTAAATATTCGGAACTAGCAGTACGTGCTTATTATTTAAACAATGCTTTTTTGACACCTTAGTGGTTTTATTTGATACACTGATTTTGGAAGAGATTTACTTATTTTTAGGTCTAGCTACTGACTTTACTTCTGGCCATCTGGCAACGCTGATTATAAGGACCGCCTCGCTAACTCCGATGGCGGTGACGGGAGGCAAAATTTTGTCTCGTGCGACCATATAGCTCCTGCCGCAGTAAAATAACGTAACAAAATACGGGCGGACTGCTAAACTTATCGAGCCAACTAAGGGCAATCTGTAATAAATGCGGCATGGCTGCCCCATCTTCCCGGTTGTGCTTCTGCTTGAGATGAACCACATCCACAGTTCTTCTATCATGGTGGTGGTATCGCTAATTTTAACACTAGGCATTTCCGCACTACACGTCTCTGCACTACATAATCTTGCAAATGCCCGGACAAAGGTAATTGCAACACAGGCCCTATGGCTGAACTAGGGAGCCCACATGCAAAATCGTGCTTGCACCTAAACTTCCTTGGCTCAAACGCCGCCCAGTTCCTTCTAACAGCTTCGAGGGGAAGCTAGACGATGGAACACATGGATAGAATTTGGAGCACGCTGGCTGGCGCTGACAGTTTTTACTTCCTTGACTCTTTGTTTAGGTATTGCTGGGGTGCTGTTCACAGTTTTGGCGGTTGAACACTCACCGGCGGTTTGGTAGGGATAGCATGGTTACAACAAACAGTTCCCACTTATTTCGCACGTATTACATATGCCCTCATGACACAAGCTATTGTAGGTGCTCTTGGGGTGGGCTGATAAATTGTTAGCAAAAAAATGCATGCGCCCATTGAGAAAGAAAAAAGCACGAGATCCAGCGAGTTAAAATCTTTATACAGTGAAGCATTGTGTGAGTGTACAAAGAGCCGAAACAGTAGTCTGTGTTTTTCTGGTTCATTTATTTTCACCCGCACGGCCACCGCTGCTGCTATGAGGAGGCGAGCGCCATCTGGTGATGCTTCAAAGAACCCAGAGGCAGTGGCTTCGCTTGCGTGTGTTCTGCTTCTTTTATTTTCATTCCCCCGCACGGCTGCCTCCATCGCTGCAGTGGATGAATGGATGGATGAACGTTATAAGCATCCCTTTTCGAACGGGGCGTTTGGTAGCGCCACCATGTTCTTGTTATTTTATTACCTAATTTTCTGCTCATGTGGAAAAAAGGAAAAGGAAAAAAAAGAAGGCACGATGAATTTCCATAACCAACGTTTCTGCACCCCTGTTGTGAACTTTGTTTTTGTACGCCTCCGTTGTTTGTCGTTTCCCTATTTTTCTTCCACCACTCTTCCAATCGCTTCTTACTAACCTCTATTGCAGACATGTTTACTTCCCCCTGCTCTCCCTGAACCCAAAGGCTTCAAGGAGGGCAGTGTTTCCTATATCCATCACTGGCCAGATATCTTCACATTCTAATGAAGCATGCTCCATTGTTTCCCTAGCTTTATCGTAGCAAGCACATACTTCTTCCTTCTTATATCTCACTTGATAAGTGCATGTTATAAGGCATCCCGATCTCGCTTCGAAAAGTAATGAGCTTCCCTTTGCGTTATCACAAATTCTTTCTTTCATGTTTATCCTATCATCAAAACTTGTCCAGCCAATATCACCCAGCCAGCAATGTCCAGTCAAGTTCACGGAGGCGAGCGCCCTCTGGCGGTGGTGCAAAAAACCTAGAGGCTCTGACGTCGCATGTGCCCTCTGCTGTGATTCGTTGGCCTACTCGGCAAGAGAACAGCCATGCACCACCCACGGTCACAAAAACTATGAGAGGTTCGCAAAGAAAAGCTTCGATTTCAATAATATTGTTACGGAGCAACCAACAGTGGCGGCAGTCAGAACACAATTTGACGTGTAGAGGTGGAATCGGTCTCGACAGCCATAGTTTTTTATCTAATGTTGCCTCTCTTTTAACTATTGTAAATACATCTTTATGTGACTTCTGCAACGTAACAAATTGGCGAGAGTTGCGGGGTACCCACAAGAAGCAACAGCGGCGCTCCGCAGTGGTCGTCACCTCGGACTGGACAACATGACGAACTTAACAGGACCCGACATGGCGCCGCCCACATCAACGCCTACAACCCCGACGGTTGTGCTGATTGAGCTGTGGCATCCAGGAAAGTTCTGCAGCACCAACCACCTCGACGTGGAAGACTGTATCGCCACGTATGAGAGTGTAAGTGCCAACCACAAATGGGATGCGACGATTACGCTGGCTGACTTGGTCTTCAACCTACAAGGCACGGCGAAGGTGTGGTATGACAATTGCGACAAAGAGCTTAATGACTGAGACACATGCAAACAGAAACAGAGGGACTTGTTAGGCCATCCCGCCGGGCGGAAGCGCACCGCTGAGAAAGAACGAACGACCCGCGCCGTCCACAGAATCATACGCAGCTAACATCCAGGACGTGCTGGCTCTGTGCCGTAAGGCTGACGCCAATATGGCTGAGTCAGACAAGGCTGGGCATGTACTGAAGGTGATCGCTAACGATGCTTTCAACCTGCTCATATGCAAAATTTGCGAAACGGTACAGGACGTCATGGAAGAGCTTATCCTCTATCACACATGGAGGATAAGCTTTTTATACAGAAGAAAGGTGTGTGCACCGGTTCATGTATAGCCCCTGTTATTAGCGTCATTTTATTAGCCAGATATGACCACAATCTTGCAATTAAGCTCAGCCAGACAAGCACTGTAAAAGTGATGCGATACGTCGATGACTTTAATTTTTTACAATACTAACACTACTGACCCGCAGCCTGCTGCTATAATATTTGACCTGTTCCGCATAGTTTTGCATTCCTTTGAATTGGCGAAGGAGCATCTGTCAGAGAACAAGCTCCGTTTCTTAGACTTGGAGCTATCGCTTTCAAACAATTATATATGTTGGGGTTACGCTCCTCGGTCTCATAAGAGGCTTCTCCCCTTTTCCTCCGTGCGCTCAAAGATAGTCAAGTGCGGTATTGCAAGATCTTGCAGAAAGATGGCCCTCATCAGGTCTTGTGACCACCAAGTGGATGCAAGCTTCGAAAGGCAAGTAGCCAGGCTAAAGCTCGCAGGTTTCGCGGTACCGCTTTTAACCATCATCGCTGAAAGCCTCGCAACAAGCCTTAAAAGAAAGGAATCGGCAGCAGCTCAATCTCAGAATCGCTCACGGCAAATGGTTGCGGTTATCCCATATGTGCTCCTGGTTGCGCATAATCTGAAAAAAGGTTGTCAGCAGGGCAGGCGTTAGGTTGCTGTTCACTGCCAGGAATAAGTTAGGTGGCCTGTGCCATCAAGTCAATCGTGTGACCGAGAACAACAAAAAGACAGAAGTTTGTTGGTGACTGTTGTGACTGTTGTGACTGTGTGGTGTATAAGATTCTCCTTTCATGCAAGTGTTTTTATATCGGCCGAACGGGGTGGTGCATCAATGACCGCATGTGCGAGCACTCAGACAAAGTTCAAGAACCAACTAAATATAGTCAGTTCTCACTGCATTGCAATGAATGTGGCTGCAAGCAGTTTTATAAGATGTGACCTACCCGGTGAAAATACCGCTATGACCGCAGACGTCTTATTTCCGAAGCTTTCCACATTCATGTTAGCGGCGGTGCATGTGTAAGCGTTCCCTCCATTTCTGTTCTTCCGAAGGAGATTAACTTCCTATCGCATTGATTGCAATTTTGCCCCCTGCGCGTGCTCAATTGTGTTGATTATGTGGTTTGAGATAGCGGCGGAGTATATATATGCTGACTGAAAGAATAAGGACACTTTAGTTTTTAGTCAGCGCTGTTCTCTGTGTCCCTCTGCTTGTTCTGTGTTCAGCGCTGTTTTATTGCTCGTAATGCATGGGTTAACTACATTCAGGCAATGACTTGTGGATGTCAACTTGTTTTCTAATTAATAATAAACTGTAATTACTCATTCTCCTATTATTTTACTGCATATTGATTTTTTTTCCGAAAGTGAGCTCTGCCTGTTCGCGTAACGGACATGGAAATGATAAATCGCGGTGTTTTCTGCATGTGAATATAAAAAAATTGCATTCTGTGTTCCGTAAATAGATTCTCGCCAGTAACGTATGCAGTAGCAGTAATTTCTTTCTTTCTATTTTTTTCCGCTCTCCTCTGCAGATGTCCTCCTCCGACGAAATCTGAAGATCCAGATGATCCACCAAACGTGCTGTACTGGCCCTACTGTTGCAAAACGAAATAGTGGATAGCACCCGAACTGAGAAGTGCATCTTTGGTATATCGCTATATACGTTGTGTAACTAATATTTCTGTGAATGGTTGAAACAACTAAATTACATTATTTTTATCATGCCGACTGAGCTACAAAATGGCGTTCGTGATCGCTTCTGTTAACTTTTCGGCAGTTCAGGCATTTTGATTGCGTTGTGACATCAAGTGAAATGAATATTGATCAACGGGAGAAGTTCATAATGCAGCGGACTTTCTTCTTAGCGCCAATAAATGTTTATACGAAAAAAATATACCTTCTACCAAAGAAGTTATGATTCTTTTTGTTTTGTGAAGCCTGCTATATTCCGCTATTGTCTGAGTAGAGACTAGCAGTATTGTAGATAAAAAGAAATTTAAACGAGTGGTCTCACTAGGAAAGTCCATAAATATTTTTCAGTAACAACGAAAAATATCAAGAACAGTATTCTAAGAAGCTGTTACCAGGATGTGCACCTGTTCTATAACGCAGGCTGTAAAAGATCCCTGCATGAAACAATTATACGATCTCTTTAATAATTTCAATATTATTGAAATTATTATTATCATTATTACTATAGCACATGCAGCACGTGCCGCCCCGGCAGTGCAGCACGTGCTTCACGCAGAACTCTATCCGAGTGGTGAGTGCGGTGTTTGTGCGGTAGGTCCGGCGGACCAATGGCACATCCTCTGGGACTGTGCCAGGTTCCCGACCCAAGCTACCTTCAGGACATACCTGGCCGAACTTTAAAGTGCAATGCAGTCTACATACAAGGACACTCAACTATGGACCATCCAGCGGGCCTGGGGTGCATTCGAACAGCACAAGCATCACGACCCACCACAAACGGGCGAACTGGGCTAGTGCAGAGTAGAGCATAGCCCCGCGTCGACGCTTGGCCAACTTCACGACGCATTTTACCATCGGTTGCCCGCATGTTAATAAAGTTATTCCTATTCCTATCTATAACTAGCTAGTGATGTGACTCAAGTGGAATTCTTTTTCTCTAAAGTCAAAGCTGAAATGTCAGCAGGCAAAAACATTCCGCAGAGACACTTAAGACCGCTTACTTGTGGTAAAACGAAAGCATTACAGTCCTTTTGGTGAAATGTCATCTTTCCGCGCGTTCATTGTCCTCGCGTGCTCTCACCTACGTTGTAACTGCGCCTTGGAAAGGTCAAACACAACGCGCCAATCGTCTCAACACGATCGTTTGCCTGCGAGGAGTTCATAACTCGAAGGAGCGCGCAGTGGCGTTCAAACACTATTAAGTTTTTTTTATTATTTTCGATGACCTGATGACGTCACACGACCTCCTTCGCATTGGCTGTGCCATCATGTGCCCAATGACGCATGCACTAAACCTCCTTTTCGACATGACGTGTGCAATGACGTGCATGTACCCGGTAGAGCCGCCGTTGAGTATGAGAAGCGTGCTCATCTCGTATCCAGGAGGCCTGCGCTAGAATTCCATCGAGCCAGAAGTTTACCAAATTCTATCTTTAACGCCATCGATTTATTTGTTTAAAAACTGACCAGAGAAATCTGACATTAATACGCCTAATTGTCACCTGTTTTTACACCTTGCGCTGTCAGCCATTTACAGTACCATCGTTCGTTGGCGAAGCAGACGACGGCGCGTTATCGCCCAATGGGGGATATCATGCTTTCGCATCAATAAAGATAAACAGAAGGCAGTTTCGGTCTCACTCCACCTTACGTACACATGCCTTCAATGCAATGCAGAAAGATTTCCGAACTTTTGCGCCTCTTTGTCGGTATTTCGCAGAACGTGCGTGCTCATAAGAAAATGACCGAGCCGTACACCCTTCCACAGAACTTCATCACGAATATTACTCGGAACCATTCTGAGCGCAAATAAAGTAAATATCAGAGCAGGAATGTCTCAGCAATTATTGATGTGAACTGTTGGCCACAAATGGAGCGAAATAATGTACCTGGTAACGACGGTGTCAAAAACAAGAAATGCTCCTAAGAGTGTTCAGAGAATCTTTAAATATTCCATTTGTGTGGCGTCAACAGATAGATTTGCTGCGGAATTCAGGCAATATTCTTCGCAGCCCTTCATTGACTAGCGCAGAAGAGCGTCCTGGTTACATCGTGCAGGCATTCTTGTGCAAAAAGTACATGAATTCAGAAGTAGACACTCACACACTCCGTCCTTCACTTTCCCATACGTTATTATCAATGTCCTTATTGCAAAGATGCTACAATAAGTTGTAAGTGGTATCTAGATAACCACGAACTGAAATACAAACAAAAGCCCTTCGGGTTTGTTCATCGCAAGGATTTCGAGAGAAGCATAAGAAAATCGACACTTGCTGCAGATATGAGAGGATTGCCGGTTGATCGCTCTGACCAAACCAAACACTGGGAAAAATTGGTGCAGTATCAGGTATATCATGTCGTATTTCATTTATGGGTGACGTTCCAGAAAATACAGGAAAACTATCGAACGCTATGCTTGGCAAACTCATATAGTTTCGACCATTCTTCAGCTGTCATTGTCGAAAACGTATTTTTCTCTCCAGACAAGGTACTCGTTACTATGAAAGGTTCTATGACCTTCAATGAAAATCCTGGAGGTGATGCCGGTTACGCAATTAGACAGCTTTGCTTCTCTTAATGCATTAGCTTGCTTAGGGTATTGCATGCTCTTTTCGGGGACTATCTATCTATACAACTAAATATGTTTTTGTCAAACCATTTTTCCTCTTTGGTCATTTGCTAGTCCATGGTCGAATGTGTTGTGCATGGGGTTGCTGTGCTCAGAGCTGCGTTCGATACCTACCGTCGGCCAAAGTTGGGTCAAGGGTGTGTCAACTTCTACTTATGGGCAAGCTCTACCACGAATCGCTTTCCCGTAGACGTGGGTCCCTCTAGATTTCAGACACCAAAGGTTCCGTTGATTAATGAAACCTCTTTGTCGCCAACATGACCGACTGGGTACGTGCCCGTAAATCGGTGCCACTCTTCAATGAACGTCCTTGGCACCAACTAGGGACTCTAGTGATGAGTCGCGGAGAAGGTGCGGCTGTGCCGTTACATAAAGATCCTTTAAATTTATGCGATGCTGAGCGTAATCAAAGCTACTTAACAGGGGTTGCTCATGGGCATCAACCCAACGCTTTAGCAAGGTGCGCCACAATGTACTGTGTATGGGTCTTTTTTCAATGAAAGTCCCTCACGAGAACGCTTTAGTCCACTGCGGTATAATAAATAATAAACGGTATCATAAATAAAAAATCACAAAAAACATTACCTAATTTTTTCTCGCACTAGATTATCTGACCTTCGCGGGGCAAACATGTTAAATTGAAACTTTATCGTAGTCGGTGAGGCTTCGAAAAATTTTGCTCAGGTGTTTGAAAAGAAGGACCTAGAGAAAAACCTGTGTCCTTCTACAGTGTTTACGCCTGGTGTTCAAAAACCTGAGATTCAGGCTATAGTGTTATCAATGAATGAAAAGGGCGCTTCTGAGCGCAGATGACGTCAAAGTGAAGCGCCGAAAAGCTGTAATCAAAGTTGTAAATGCTCCCCTCGCAGCTATCTGTAACCGTATTATTTTCCCCGGCATCTATCCGTAACAAAAGAACCTAGCTCGAATGACAGTTATCCGCAAGGAACTTACAGTAAATGAACAAAACAATTTCCGACGTATGGCTGTTCTACATGTCTTTTCCAGGATAGTGGGGCACATATTAAATATTTGAATGAGCTACTTTCTAACTGCTCATCAAATTATAGCTCGGGGTCAATGCGGCTTCAGAAAAAAAGAACCCTGCGGACATGTATTATTTTAAATAAAGGAACAAATACAAGATAGCCTCGAAAACAATATGTTCACGATGAGTACACAGGTTCCTAATAAAAAGGCTTTTGATGGCATGCAAGAACACATCTTTTTCGCTAAATTCTCTTTTTGTGGAATACGTGGTAAATAGTCATCGTTAAAAAAAGCTGTTTTAGTTCTCGGTAACAGTTCACAAGGATAAATGGTGCGACTCTAAACAACTACATAATGAAGTGCGGTAAGGGTTGATTGTAGCAGCTGTTTTTTTCTTGTGTGCGTAAACAATATTATGAATAAAGCAGCTTATTCTAAGACAATTTCATATGGAAAAGAAACGTGTTTTTCTCTGCTGCAGGACTGCATCTTCTTCCTGAATGAAATAACTCCTCGTTGAATAAGTTAAACTCGAGATTGAATGCAAACAAGCTCGAGTTAAATAGAAGGAAAGCACAGTGCCTAATGTTTTCAAGAAATAGGGATAAAATACCCACAGAGCTCCATTTAAAATTTCCCTATTTAGCAGTCGTCACCGGCGAAATTCCCAGAGATCATAATGTAAATATCTGTGTCTCTAACGGCACATAGACATTCTGAACGTAGGATATTTAGGGCCATGAGTATTTCAGATAGGTTGCCACATCTCCCACAGAACTTGAATTAAAATATTTACTTCGGGCTAATGCAGTGCTCATTCACGTACTGTTCCTTGTTGCTGTCGACAACACACACAGCTGATGAACTGTTGCAACGCTGTGATATCCAACGCGTGGTGTTCCCTCATTTTTCTGTTTTTTTCTGTAACATCACTCAACAATAATATAGCACTTGTTGCCAATCATACGTGGTCCATTTCTTTACATTGTTTGGTTCGGTTTGCTTGCTCAGGCGTCATTGTTCTGATGTTTGCGGCAAGTGTGAATTATCTTATCCTTATCTCAGCATCGTTGCAATGGCGCACGCGACGCACTTTGTTTCGTGTTTCAATGGGTGGTTATATCAACATTTTTCGTCATTTATTGCCGCCGCCTTGTAAATAAGATGTCCATCAAGAGATATGCAGAGTACCGCAGTCTGTGTGGCACCTTCATCTTCTGCATTCACGTATTTCTTGCCCAAATACGTTCAAACGACGTTCACAGCAAGCTCTCCTGCGCTGCTGAATGAAAGAATTAAATTATCATGCAGAAGGCGAGCAGCAGAAATGTCTGTCAAAGTCATACAATTAGAATCTTTTAAGGGTCTCCTAGCTCCGTCATGAGAGAATTATATCATCACGTTGCATTAGCGGTGAAGAACACAGTAGTAAAACTGAATCACGGGACTAACTCTGCCGCCGTGGTGGCGAGGCTGCTTTGGTGTTGCGCTACTAAGCACGACACCACGCGATGAAATCCCGGCCGCGGCGGCCGCATTCCGATGGGGGCAAAATACAAAAACGCCAGTGTCCCATGCAATGAAGGTGCGTTAAATAAATCCGGGTGCTCAGAATTGTACCGGAGTCCCTCAATAAGAAGTGACTTACAATCAAATAGAGGTTTTGGCATCAAAACTCCGGAATTCAGTTCAATTCGAACTAACCCCTTAGTGGGCGAACCTGTGCCCACAAAAACAGGTTGCACTCAAAGTATAACACAGCATCGAGCACAGTCAGCGATCGTCGAACTCTGATTAGCGCATCAAGCTCGTCAGATTTTATACATGACTCCTTGAATGTTCCAGCGTCAACGCTGGTACCCGCGTGTCTTCCAGAAAGTACAACATAATTCGCCACGCGCATTCAGTCGCATTACAAAAACTTTGGTGAAGACAGACAGTCGAATTTCGCTAACATTCCAGAAGCTTGCAGGCGTGTCCTGCGCCCAGTGCTACTGTTTAAGCTTTGGTAACCGGCTAAATGCGGTCAACAGAGAAAGTTGAAGTACACCTGTCAGTATATTTGTGCGCCGCCTTCGACATAGGCCTAAACGCTAAAAATTCGTTTATGTTATTTCTAGCGAACGGTTGACGTCAATTATTCCCAGTGACATTCCTGCTAGAAAACACGTTATATGTACGGCTGCTTCTGTTTAATAAGGGCAACACACAAGAATGTTGGGTACAGCATGCTATTTTTTCGGCGTTTTTCTCTGAGAGTGAGTGCGTGACTTGCACTGAACTTTACCCAAGGCTTTATAAACCACATAAACACCACCGCATGCACCCTTCCGAGCTCATTACGGTTTCTGCAAGTTCTGCTGGCACTAGTAAGGTACGCTTGCTAGAAGGCCGGACTGGTAGTTGCTTTTCAAGTCACAGAAGTACGTGCTTTCCAACGCTATATGAAATTTACATTACTGTAGTTCACTCACATTTCTTTACTTTTGCCAATGGGTCTTAAGCCATTGGTTTTCATGTCTTTGCTGCGAAATAACGTCTTGTGGTGCAATGTCATCACATTGTTTTCCACGCAGTCACTCGTGAATGTGTCAATTGCCCTAAGTTTATTCATGCCGGGCTCCGACATGGAATATCAATTTTGTGAAGTTTTGCAGCTGTTTAGAAATAAAGTCGTATTATTATTTGTCGCTCTTTTACGTTGTGACTGGTGACAAAATAGCCATCTTCACGCATTTTTGCGTATCATGTGTCTACCATTCATTGCTAGGCACATTCATTAAGTAGTGCACTCACATGAAAGCTGCGACTCTGATCCTTAGTTACATTCAGTGAATGTGGTTGGTCTAAGTGAAGACAAGAAAGAATAATATACACAAACGCTGGCGACTATTTAAGTAATAAATTGCGGTGACATCCGCTTTCAATACTTTTGGGAACTTCGCCGTTGAGAAAAAAGTAATCGCAAAGTTTTTTTTTGCCAAAGAAAAGCCGTGGTTGGAATATAGACCTCGCTTCAGCACTTTCTTTCTGCACGGTATATAACCCAAGCTTCTATTGCACATTATCTTTTCGTGAACTGGGTTCATTGTGACCTGCTGTCTGTACTTTACCTGCTTCAAGAGGTTCTTGCCCTCTTGTCAGGAGTTTTTCTTTAATTGCTAGGCTATTTCAAACTAAGTGACCGGAGCTTAAAGCCTATCGTTCCACTTTGCCAGTTCAGATGATCATGTATATGATAAAATATACCTCTGATTTATGCTAGGTTATCAATTGCAGACCGCACGTTGATGGTATATCAACCAACCTCAATACTTTATGGTATTAAGTGAATAACAGTGTAGCAAAGTTTCACATCGCATATGACCCTCTAATGAAACGGTACTGGCCTGTACTTCTGGTGAAGAATTAGTGTAGGTATAGTGCTCATAGACAAAAAAACCGCTTTATCAAGGGCGATGCTTTTTCACCGTCGCTGTGAAATGCCTCGTAACTACTGGAACATTCTTAAGGGGAGGAAAAGATGTACATTTACAGGTTATACAGAGAGGGACGCTTCTTGCTGCCTTCTACTCCATTGTTTCATTGTTCGCCTAAAGAGAATGATTTACGCGTATTAAAGGGAGAGCTATCACAACTGCGGGGGAAGTGTACGTTTATAAAGCCCAGCATCAGTCTGAATTGCACTAACCAGGCGGGCTATAACGTAAAGCTATTCCAAACATGTCTATTCCAATTCTGCAATCAGCTCTACGCTATTGGTCAAACTTTTTGGACCAACCCCACTTCGCCTATGTCACGCGATGTCGCGAAAACCGTAATGGCTCCTCACCTGATATGACGTGTACATGCTCATTATCCATGATTGGGACCAACAAAAGACAAATACTTATTTCTCATTCGACGCCTTTATCGTCATTAACCCTCTGCTATTGGTCAAAAGATTTCGGCCTGTTCTCAGTTCACCTGCCTGTCACGCGACGTTAAAAACAGCGAAAACACACTGCCTCAAAGTGACCTGTACACGGTAAAGACGCATTAATATTCGAACAAAACTGATTTTTTTTTCAAAATAGCCGTGGCCCCATTCCGAAATGTGTAAAGGATGGCTGCCACCGAGCGCTCAGGCACTGGCTACCCGCACCTGCCATGCAGCATGGGTTTCTTTGTGCATAATAAAACTTTCTTCGTGGCCGTAAGGCTTTCGAGCACTTTCGGCACCTTTACGACCTTGCTCTACCAACTCTTCCTTGCTGAGGAACCGTTTTAGCGGTATTGTTAACCTTCCGTTGCACGCCGCCGCTATTTCCGACCAGCCACCGCAAACTAAGTCAGGGAAAGCGGACCAATCGCAGGCGGCGGTACCACCCTCTCACTCCGCTTATCTATTTTCAGTGCGCTGGCTCGACCCCATCAAGACCCTCTCCACTTGAACGTACTCCCCACCTCCTGGCAGCCAATTACAAACGAAAAACTACTCAATGTAGGCAATGTTATTCGTTTTGAAAGCAAGGAAACGTGACCACGTGTAAACTAAGAGAGCGTTTGATTGGGCTGTGAAGGCAACACTGTGGGTCACCGCCCGATGCCTGCGTTGGCGGTTACGCAAATTTGGCGTCAGGATATTGTAATGAAAACATATTGGAAAAGTTTTACGTTATAGGGCCCCAGATTCGGCTACGAACGGCAAATTTGGCTTTTTGATTGTGGGTCCGTTCCTGAGCACAAATTACGCGTAACCGCGCAGTACGACATCCTACTTAAAATCACCTAGTTGAGCTATTGTAGCATGTTTAAACAGCAACATTCAGAAGATTCGGTAGCGGTTTTATTACAGTACAAAACGAAAGGAAAATACGCTGCCGGCCGCGGTATTGCTATCTCAGGTTTTGCGCACACAAGCTGCGGCCAGCAAAAATAAAAGGCATAGGGAGAAGATGGCAAGGGGAGGGACTGAGGATGGCGAGCAAAGACAGGGAGGAGCTTTGAGCGTTCTTTAACTAGTACAAAAAAAAGTTTGCACCATTGCACGTAAGTGTTCACGCACAGTTCTGATTTTTACCGCGGGCGAGTGACCGTTGCAAACACCTGCAATAACACACCTCATACACAAAGCTGCAGGCACAATTCTCAATTGTACTACGTATGAGCGACTGATCGCAACATCCGCAATAACACTCTGCATATACAAAGATGCGCGCGTGCACTGTTCTCTCGTGAACTAGGAAGCCGTACTACGACTACGCAGTTTCATCGCTCGCACCACCTACGACAAAACAGCACGTAAATAACAGCTAGAACACATTACTGACACGTTTCTCTTCTTGTCGGTACCTAACTCATTTACCACGTTTCTTTACTGCCTCTCACAGCAAAGCCGTTAGAAAGAACAAGGCGCCTGACGCGAGCCGCAAGGCGAAGCGTGGTAGGAGAGGAGGAAATTGCGGCTACTTGACAAAAGCCGATCTAGGGATGTTACCAAGAGCATTACCGAGCGTCGCCACCTTCTCTCTACATAATCACCGCTGACAGCGCCTCGTAGTCTGACCTCCGCCGGCGAAGGCGCCGTCCCGGTGCTTGGTGGCTCCAAGAGATATACCTTTCTTTTTGTGATGTGGACAATGTCAGAGGCAGACCGCGCCATTGTAACATCGAGAGTTTCGATTCCTTATCTGACGTCGTTTATATTGCGCAAGACACGATACGGGCCCGAATATGGCGAAATCAACTTCTCACAAAGACCAACACGTGGTGATGGTGTTCAGACTAGGACCATGTCACCAGAGTTGAAGTGGCATAGCGGTGGCAGGCGTCATAGACACATCGTTGCTTATCCTGCGATACGTTGAGACGCCAGCGGTTAATTTCGCTCCATCTGTAGCTCTAGAGATTACACCACGCTTGTATTATAACGTCGTGTGAAGAGTTGTGGGAAAGAGGGTGTCGAAAGAAAGGGCGGAGTTATGAATTTAAAAAGAAATAGAGACACCTGCACAATCATGCGGGGACGTGTTTCAGGCAATTGTTACAAAAGGGAGGGCGGCGTCCCAGTCCTTATGGTCAGCGGACACGTACATGGTGAGCATGTCTGTGATAGTTCTATTAAGACGCTCTGTCAGCCCGTTCGTATGGGGCTGGTACGCCGTTGTAAATTTGTGCTGTATAGGGCAGGAGTGTAAGGTGTCCTCAACAACTTGTGATAGAAAGTATCGTCCTCGGTCGGTAAGTCGAGGAGCGCTGTGGTGAAGTGTTATATCTTGGATGAGGAAGTAAGCCTCGTCGTTTGCACAGCTGCTAGGGAGAGCGCATGTAATTTCATAACGCGTTGTGTAGTCCATAGCAAGTGCTTTTCCTCTCCAATAACCGGGAGATGAATAGGGCCAAGAAGGTCAAGACCAACGCAGAAGAATTGTTCTGCTGGCATTTCAATAGACTTAAGGCGCCCAGCTGGAAGAGCGGCTGGTTTTTTGCGGTGTTGACAGGATTTTCCGGAAGCGACGTAGCGAGAAACAGAACGGCGAATTCCGGGATGGGAGAGCGACGTCGAACACGGTCATAGGTCTTTGAAACTCCTACAGGACCAGCTGTGGGAATATTGTGCAACTTGGCAAGGACGGTCTGACGCAGGCGCCTAGGAAGGACAAGAAACACTTCAGGTCCTTCATGGAGCATGTTGTTTTGCCTAGTGCGGGCATCATTCGCGTCACTGTCTCCGTCACTGCATCTGAAGTGTCACTTACTCTTCGAATTTCATCGGCGCCATGTATACTGTGATGCACTCTTGACATCGACGGATGAGTGCATAAAATTAGCTCTGCATAGTGCGTGCGTCATTGCATACGTCACGTCGCTGGCTGACGCGTGTCATTTGCTCTTCGAGTTTCATCGGCGCTTTGTCTGCTGTCATGCACTCCAAAGCGTCTACCTCAGCTGCGGCTGTGAACCGTGGTCGCCCACGGAAGCTCGTATCGGAAGAAGAAGCAAGGCCACAGGAAATAAGAAGACATAGTAAAGATCGACCTACATAAGGCACAAAATAAAATTCATCGTTCTGCAGCAGAATGGTCCACATGTTTGCAGCCTGTGGCCAACGTATGCGCGAACAACGATACCGATTTAACAGAAAGAAGTTTAATGCATGTCGAAAACATCGAAAACATTTGACCTGAGCTATTATAATGCTTTCCCCTTGGCGCACGTAACTGTCTTAAGGGTCTCTGCTGAATATATTGAGAAACATTTTAGACTTCATATTAGTCCAACTCACCACACACACACACGCACACAAAAACAACTCTTCCTAATACTCATCTACATTTCCAGCAGCCTCACTGCAACAATGTTTGAGGAAAACAAAAAGCGTGAAGCGACTGTATTGAAGCACCCACAACTTAACAGCCTTAATAATCTCCTCATATTATTTCTCGTCTTTTCTATATTCAGCAAGGCCTACCCTTGTTTCAAAGACGCATATGCAAAGTTTGGCACAACGGAGCGAACTAATTTCCTGCGAGTGTAAGGCACGACTGCTCGGTGACCCATACAATTCCGCTTGTACGTGCGTAAAATAGGACACACGTAATTCGTTACGTTGTGTCATCTTCGTTTGGAAAAAAAATTCTAAACGTAATAAATAGAAAGCGAACTCAAGCTCAGTGGGGAGCTGTTTCTGCATCTACAGCATTTTAGGCCTTTTGAGGAAAGGTTCTCGCACTTGAATTAGACTTCCTTATTACTGAAAATGCAATAGGGCACCCATTTCAGCACTCCGTGTCAGGCTCGGCCACACGTTATTTTGGCTGGACGAGTTTTGAAAACAAACCTTACTAGCCATGTGGGGGCCACACACTAAACATGGCACCACTCTGCAGTTTATGCAGTTGCTGATCCAAAAAAAGCCGTTTGAGTGATGTATGTTTCGTGTTGCTCTCACAGGGCTCAAAAGGTTTTGTGTTTACGCGGACATTCTTTTGTGGTTTCTGCTTCTCGGACGTTCTTTTAGTCACTTGCGCAAATGGGACTTACTTTTCATGAACAAGTGAACAGGGAAAAGAACACAAGCATGATTGCGCTTCTGCTGGTGGTTTCTGTTTTATTAGACATACCAAACACCTTGGCTTATAGAGGCGCAACTTTTTCAAAAGGGGAGTAAAGCAAGAAGAACTTGTACAACAAAATGATGTTAATAACATATCTGTTTTATCATTTCTAGTATTGTGTATTTGCAGGTAAACGCTAATCTCTCACTTCGTGCGGTAAACGTTACCAGTGAAATAGGCCGATTAGTACTAAGACGCTGCTTAATACTGCACTAGACTGGAAAACTTTATTATGATTTTGCAAGACGAGCTTAGCGCATAGCGGGCGTCACCCACATGGGGAACGACAGAGAATACCTGACGGCCGCTTCGCGGGCCTGCTGGACGGCCCATTGCTGGCCGGCGAGTAGTGAGCTTCTAAGGGGCATCTCCCACTCGTCCATGGTAGAGTCAGGATGAGCGTTTCTACACTCCCGGAGCATGTGTACGAGTTTCGCCGTGTCTCCGCATGAGAGGCACGTGTCGGTGAGGTATGCGTGAAGACGGAAAACGCGTAATTTGGTAGGGCTTGGGTACATGTGCGCCTGTAGTTGGCGTAGTGCTAGCGCCTGCGGCATGTTCTATTTGGGGTGGGGTGACGGAAAGATGCGGTGCCCGAAGTAGAAGTATTTTGTAATTTCGCTGTACGTAATTAGCGCGTCGCTGTTCTCTGCTAGCTCGAAGAGATGGGGTTGCCCGGGGTTGGTAAGCGCGCACGCTGCGTCGTGGGCGATCATGTCGACGGGGCGCCCGGCACTTGACCGATATGTTCGGGTGCCGGGCAGGGAGCCAGATCACAGTATCGTGCTTGAGGGTGCTCGGATCCGCGCCACGGAGGATGCGCAACGCCTGGTTGGAAACGACGGTACGATCGGAAGTTTTGACGGCCAGGATGGAGTCGCTGTATATCACTTCCCGCTTGCCGTCGAGCATGGCTAGGGCAATGGCTACTTGATCCACCATCTCGGGGTCTCGGGTGAGGATCGTGGCGGAGTTGAGGGTCAGCTGCGTGTGTGAGACCGCGACTGCGGCGAAGGCTCCGTTTTTTTTTTTTGGCAGGCGGCCGCGTCCACGAACATGACGTCGTCCGCTTTCTTGCCTATGCGCTGGAGAAGGGCGGTCGCCGTGGCAAGGCGCCTGCCTCTGTGGTGGTCAGCATGTACGTTTCGCGGAATAAAAGTGATCGTGATGAAGCTTTTGGATCTCGCGGTTTACCGGCATCAACATCGGTGGATCCCTGGTCGTCGAAGAAAATAAGCCGAGCTCGCGCAGAATGTGGCGGCCCGCTTTGAGGGTTGTGAGTCGGATCACCTGCGTTCGCTCCTGAGCCATGTCGATCTCTTCTAGCGCATTGTGCACGCTGAGGTCGAGTAGTTTCTGCATGGAAGTGGTGATCTGAAGGCCGAGGGCCCGTTTCCCTACCTTTCGAACGAGGGCGTTGAGTTTATTGGCCTCAGTACGTAGCCAATTGTGCATGTCAGCGACGTAGGTGCAGTGGCAGAGAACGAACACTTGTACGAGACGTAGCAGGTTGTCTTCTATGAGGCCTTGGTAACAGTTAGGTACTCTACGTACGAGTAGTATGGCGTCCTCCGTTTTGGTTCTGAGCTTCTGCTTCGTTGGGTGTTGGTTCCGCGGGACTACACGATCGTGCCCAGGAACCTGATGGAGTCTAGCTTGGGGACCGTACGGCCGTCCGTGGGGCTGAGGGTGACGTTGCATTCGACCAGAGGTTTCTACCCTCTGGGCTTGGCACCGCGGCATTTGGGTGAGTAAACCCACAGTTCCAACTTGCTGGGAGAGCACTTGAGCACAGTGTCTTCGAGGTGGCACTCGGTGGTTTCGACGGCCTCCTGCAGGGCGGATTCTCTGAAGCCATCCGACGCTTCGGAGCACCAGGTGGCTATGTCGTCCGCGTAAATGGTGTGGTTTAGCCCGTCTATCTTCGAGAGTCGTTCCGAGAGCCCGATCATCACGAGATTGAAAAACGTCGGCGAGAGGATTGATGCCTGGGGGGTGCCCCGCTGTCCGAGCTCGACTGCTTCCGACACAAGGTGTCCGGCGCGTAGGACAGCCCTGCGGCGGGTAAAGAAGGAGTGATTTTTATTAATCATATTGCCGCGAGACAGAAGAAGTGTGTCGCATTAGGCCAGAATCGATCAAGAAGACGTAGACGTGGCTCCTCGCCATATTGGCTGCTGTGACTCCTGTGCTGTTCGCCTTACTTGTAAATATTTCTAAAAATACGGTTCTTGTGCAACATTTCTGGTGGAGGCGCTGGGTACGCTGCTGTTCATCACCATCATCCCAGCACGGAACTGCGATATGCCCGCTGCATTCTTCCCTCGGCGATGGCCACTGAAGCACCCACCGCGCCGGCACTTACCGCGCCGCAGCCTTCCCTACCGTCTGTCGTCTTATCGCTTCCAAAAGATCCAGGCACCTTCTGTGGCACAGATGACGTGGACGTTGAAGATTGGATTTCATGGTACAAGCGTTTCAGCAAACAGAACAGGTGCGACGATACCCTTATGCTGAAAAACGTGGTATTTCATCTTAAGCGAACTGGACGCGTCTGGTACCAGACTCACGAGCACGATCTCACCAGCTGTGACCTATGCAAAGAAATACTTAACGACTAGTTCGGCAAGCCTTTGGGTCGTCAGCTAGCCGTTAAAAAAGAACTTGGCTCTCGCGCGCACTCATCTACTGAATCATGCATTTCGTATATTCAGGATATTCCAGCACTTGGCCGCAAAGTTGAGGGTAACACATCCGAAGCGGATAAGATCGGGCACATACTCAAAGATATCGCTGACGACGCATTCAATCTCTTGCTATTCAAGAACTGTGCTACCGGGGATGCCATCGTAAAAAAGTGTCGGCGATTCGCATAAGCAATATCCCGCCGTATTGCCCAGCAATTCACCAGGCTCGC